>NC_089837.1:65448067-65756817 GCF_035609145.1 Eleutherodactylus coqui
AATTCAATGGGGTTCGTTACTCGAAACGAACCCTCGAGCATCGCGGGAATTTCGTTCCGAGTAACGAGCACCCGAGCATTTTGGTGCTCGCTCATCTCTAGTCAGCATCCAACCTCTTAACTGTGCACTTGTAAGGGGCAAGAACCCTAAAGCAACTGTATGTACATGGGTACTCTGGTTTGGTTTAAACTCCTAGTAAAGTTAGAAGGCCTGTTAAAAGGTCAGATATTCATCCATAGGGAAGCTATCTTTCAATAGATGGCACTGTGTAGAATTATTCCATCACTGATTTGCATAGCTTTTTCCCATGAAGCATTGCATAGCCTATAATATTCCCTACACCCTTATGGTGCTCTCCACAAGGAGGAACAGTACCCCCCAAAAATCACAATCTGCGACACATAACCTTATTATTTTATATATTGATAGTATTTTGTGTTTTTGTGGGACTATTTTAGAGTACATACAACTTGATTAATTCATGTTCATTTCTTGCAGTGTGAAGAATATTTTTTTACTCAGTTCATCATACAGTATGAATAATGTGTTCATTTTATTTTATGTGTTATTAAAGTTGTTTTGATACCAAATACATTAATTTTTCTCTTTTCTAAGTTTTTAACACTTTTGCAAATGAAACCATGTTTTATGGATTTTCTTTACAGTGGGCATTTTTTTTCCATCAAAGTTTATTTAACTTTTATTTTTAGTCTTACTAGGTGACTTAAATTTATAATCTTTCTAGACCCACGAGGTAGCTTTAGCATATCATCTTTTGATACTGTATTATAATGATAAATACAACCACAATACTTTTCACAAACTTGTTCAGCTTCAAAATGATCATGAACGCATAACTTTTTGTTGTTACGAAAACTGACAAAAGTCCCCCATTTCTACTAACTGTAAATTTATTGTTTTTGCACTGGCCACTAGAGCAGACATAATAGGCTTAAGCAGAAAAAACAAAGTGAATTAAAAGCAAACATGGCTCATTCTTTAGAATGTAGTGCCTTGGCAAAACGTAAACCCAACTCATCTGATGTTCAGGTGATACCACCAGGATTTCACTGTCACATTGATAAGGGTAAAGAGTAGAGATGAGCGAGCATGCTCGTCCGAGCTTGATGCTCGATCGACCATTAGCATACTCGAAAGTACTCGTCACTCAAGCGAGCACCACGAGGTGCTCAGGTAAATTTCAGGAGAGAGAGAACCATCACCTATGGCGAGCATTGGGGCACCTTGAAAAATACTCGACTCTCCCATTGACTTCAATGGGGTTCGTTACTCGAACCGAGCTCTCGAGCATTACAAAAAGCTCGGCTCGAGTAACGAGCAACTGAGCATTTTGGTACTCGCTCATCTCTAGTAAAGAACCTTCCACTTACATAGGACGTAATATCCCCCATTCATCGGAGCATCCAAAAAAAGAGGTTGATCAGTCTTCCAAGGACCCAAAATGGTCTCAATATGCAATGAACATAAAGAATATACACAAAAAGCACACAAAAACGCATCAATGTTCAGAGGTATTACCGCACATGAAGAAATAGGTATGAACTCCTTTGGCCTTCAAAACACATTGCATAGAGCCTACCATTGTGAAATAACCCTAAATATTGAAGCAGCTTACAGCTCCCAGTGCATCATCAGGTATTATCTCAATGGAATACGTGAATTTACCCCAAGACTTCTGAGTATTTGAAAGACATTCCTGGAAGGGGGATAAGTGGACAATTCCTTTGACCTCTTAGTGCAGTAAATTTACCTTACACCTCTAACCTACTTGTTTCTACGCATAAGCCATGCCCCCGAGGAATGTTGTGTTTTTTGTTTATCCTCTTTATGTGTACTAGGCTTATGCTTCTTCTTTTCTGTAGTGGCTTTGCTTTATAGACTGATATAGGATGAGCAGAGTCATCTCATTATCATGTACAGATTTAGCTAATGTAAAATAATAATACTATATACACCAATTTCTGAAGCTATATACACCCAGCTATATTCTGTACTAGCTGATATACCTGGTTTCACCTGAGTTAATTTGATACAATTGTTTATGTGTTGTTGGCACGGAAAAGTTTATGAAGTCGTGGTGACTTCAGAGAAACCGAGAAATAAAATATGTATACACATAGGGGAGTGTTAGATTCTACTCAGACTGCATGTACTGATGTGACCCGTTTACGTTTCCTATTTAGGACCTTAAGAATGCTCCTGCCAAATTTCATGTTTGTAGGCCATGGGAAGTTAGAGAATTAGTGGTGAGTGAGTCAGTCAGTGAGGGCTTTCACTTTTATATACAGTGATACCTTGGGTTGCGAGTGCCTCAGCTTGCGAGCTGCTTAACTTGCGAGTTGGCTCTCTCCTGAATTTTTGCTCTGATTTTAGCGCTAAAACTCGGGTTGCGAGCTTGCTTTCGCATTGCAGCATTGCTTTCAATGGATCCGCCGCTGCAGCCAGGGGCTTCATTGAATGCAATGGGCTTTAAATATAAGCTCTTCTCTGAAAATCATCCCTAGCATGTGTGAAAAATAAAAAAAATATATACTCACCTTAAATTCAATGAATGGCCGAGCGCTGCCTGTGATTGGCTGATACAGCCCTACCAGCAGGCGTGGATTTTAAATCCCTGTCTGCTAAAAGACCTTAACTACATTGCCAGGAGATCAAGCGGCTAGACTCACCTGAGCCTCGGCAGCGGCGGAGAGGTGAGTATTAGAGATGAGCGAACGTGTTCTTAACGAACACTTACGCACCCAGACACCGGCTTTAGCGAGGACTTCAGTGTCCGCGCGTAAAGATTCGGCCGGCGCCGGGGGGCGGGGAGAGGCGCGGCGGCGCGGGCGGCAGCAGCGGGGAACAGGGGGGAGCCCTCTCTCTCTCCCTCTCCCCCCCACTCCCCGCCGCACCCCCCCCGCGCTGCCACGGCGACCCCCGAACTTTTTTCGCCCGAGCACGGAATTGCTCGCAAAGTTCGGTGCTCGGGCGAAAAGGGGCGGAGCCGAACACGTTCGCTCATCTCTAGTGAGTATATATATTTTTCTATTTTTTACACATGCTAGGGATGATTTTTAGGAAAAGGCTTATATTTAAAGCCCTTCCCCAAAAATCACTGCAGGGGTTGACGGCAGCAGCAGCGGCCCCATTGAAAACAATGGCAGAACAGATTAATGGCATTTCAATTCATTTCAATGGGGAAAATTGATTTTCCCTACGAGTGTTTTGGGTAAAGAGTAGAGATGAGTGAACGTACTCGGATAAGCACTACTCGCTCGAGTAATTTGCTTTATCCGAGTATCGCTGTGCTCGTCCCTGAAGATTCGGGTGCCGGCACGGAGCGGGGAGCTGCAGGGGAGAGCGGGAAGGAACGGAGGGGAGATCTTTCTCTCCTTCTCTCCCGCCCGCTCTCCCCTGCTCCCCGCCGCAACTCACCTGTCAGCAGCGGGCTCCCCGAATCTTTAGCCCCGAGTACAGCGGTACTTAGATAAAGCACATTACTCGGACGAGTAGTGCTTATCCGAGTACGTTCGCTCATCTCTAGTAAAGAGCTTCGTCACGGAACAAATTAAATTTTTACCCCAAAGCACCACTGTATATAGATAAAGACAATACTGGAAAAAGTGTTTGTCTCCAACATGGCTGCCCTCCAAAAAGATGTTCTGCTTTCTATTATTATTTTTTTTAGGAATATACAGCCACCGCATCTAATAAGCTACTCTACACATCATTTAAGACTTATATATAATTAATAAAAATAATATTACATGAAAGCCACATTCCCTTTAATTGACTTTCTAGGTTGACAATAGCTTCGCTATGGTGTTTGCTAGAGTTGAGCGAACGTACTCTGCCGAGCTTGATGCTCATTCGAGTATTAGCATATTTGATGGTGCTCGTTACTTGAACGAGCATCACGCCATGTTCGACCCCGCCACAGTTTTTGGCTCCTGCCCGCTGTGAGGTACCTGTTTTGGCCCCTCCCCGCTGCGACACAGCGCACGTCAATGGCAATTTTTTTGGGCTGAGAGAGAGAGAGAGAGCTCATCTCTAGTGTTTGCCTAAAGTCTTGTATGAAAATTTGATTTTAAGATATTGTTAGACTCTTGGTAATGTATTACCATTACACACATGATTTCTGAATTGAACACAATCAGTAATGTTTAAATAGGAGTATGATTATATAATGTATTCCAGAGTATAATAGCTACTTTTCGAGGTATCATACAACCATGAAAAAACTGAACCTATGAGATTTTCATTAATTAAATAATAAATCTGAATCTTATGAGTAATGACACACATTTTCCCCCTTCTTCACTCATCAAATACGACATAGATTACCACCTTCTTAAGATCTTCTACATGATATATTTATTGCCTAGGAAGATTCCTTTGATTAAAGAGGAAATACTTATTTTATGAAAATTTAAAAGACTAGATGAATAAAGATCACAGTGTTCACGTGTACCCTGATCAGGGGTTAATCTAAGGTTAGCCATAAATAATGTAAAATGACAGCTCTCGAATCTCTCGTTGTTTTCCCCCATCCTCTTGATCAGGTCTTTTGGTGTAGGATCCAGAATAGACCTGCAATAATGTTCCCAGCTCTCTTTTCCTTTACATTAAGGGATAGACTGACAAAGAGGTATGACCTGGTTTCCATACACCGTCCAATGTCTGATCAGCTTTTCCCCTGGGTCTTGACATTGCTGGGTTTGGGTGGTGGATTTCCATGGCCCTTAGAGTAGTCAATATGGTGGGTAGGTTGGGTTTACCACTTGAATATTTCCAGTCAGTTTACTCAATTCCAGACTCTAAAATATGCAGTTTACAACAGATTAAACATTATGCCTTGTCTCTAAGAGTTAATAGATGAGCCTTAGCTGATATGACCATATTTAAACATGTATCTTTTACTGAGGAAAGGCTTCTTTCTGCCCACCTTGCCATAAAGTCCAGATTAGTGGAGTGCTGCAGCAATGGTTGACCTTCTGGAAATTTCTTCCATCTGCACACAGGATTTTTGGAGCTCATCCAGAGTGACCATTGGGTTCTTGGTCACCTCTCTCTAACTTAGGTTAGCCAATCCTAGGAACTCTCATAGTTGTTCCAAACTTCTTCCATCTAAAAATTAGGGAAGTCATTGTGTTCTTGAGAACTTTCAGTGCAGCCGAAATGTTTTTGTAGCCTTCTCCATGTCTCTGCGTCCACACAATTCAGTCCCTGAGCCCCACAGGCAGTTTTCTTTCCACTTTATAGCTTGATTTTAGCTCTGATATGCATTGTGAGCTGTAAGAGCCTATACAGACAAGGGTGTGTCTTTTAAAAGTATGTCCAATCAACTGAAGTTACCACATGTGACTCCAATCAAGGTGTGCAAACATCTTAAAGGTGATCAAGAGAAATGGGAGGCCCCCAGAGCTAAATTTCAATTGTCATACCAAAGAGTCGGAATACTTATGCCAAAGCAAAACATTAGTTTTTCATTTTTTAAAAATCTACTAAGATTTTGAACATTGTCATGGGAACATTGTCATGGGGTATTGAGTGCAGAATACTTGGGAAACACATAACAGAATGTAAAAACAGTAAAAAGGTCTGAAGACTTTTTTCTAATGCACTGTACACTGAATGGTCAGGTCATTCCAGCGATGATCACTTCTGTGCTTTTACACAAGAACAATCATCGCTAGTGAATCGAGGTGGAGTGCGCCCACTTGCTTCCATTCACAGTACACTGATAAATCTGTCATTCAGTTTTCATGCATGAAATAAATTTATCATTCTGCGTTCAGTTGTGCATTCATTTAGACTGATTAATAATTGATTCTTGCTTATTGCCGGAATGTGAACAATTTCATGGTCTAAAGGCCCCTTTACGTGCAAAGATTATCACTCAAAAATTCGGCCGAAAATGTGCAATAATCGTTACATGTAAATGAGAGCATTGTACACTTTTCGTCGGAACGATGGATTTAGGTTCACTTAAGATCCATTGTTCAGCTGCTAAAAGATTTTGCTCATTGTTCAATATGAGCATGATGTTCTCCCCGCAGCATTTTTACACTATCTAAGAGAAAACAATGGAATGTTTTGGCAGCTGTTTAAACACACACCTGACTCAGCAAACAACTTCTAGAGGTCCTTTTTTACATGCAAATGAAGATGATAGAGTGTTAATGGCCATTAATGGCCATTAACACTTTATGCAAATAGATCGCTAAATCTTTTAATCTTTCATTTGTTTGAAAGATTATCTTTGCATGTAAAAGGGCCTTAAGATTTAAGCAATAACTTCTATTTGTAGAGTAATCAGTCAATTCTATTGTCTTACAAATCAGCCAAACATCAAGATCTCTCCCACTAAGGGCTCAGTCACACGGGAGTTTTTTCGCATGATTTGCGGATCACATAACAGATGTGCATCCGCAAATCGCGTGACCGAGGCAGAACGATTCGCTGAAAAATCTGCACCTAGCAGCGTTTTCAGCGAAAGGGCCGAGTGCTGCCCGCTATTCTCTGCCACTGCTGTGGCACAGCTGTGACAGAGGAGAACGATGTTCACCCATTGAATTCAATGGAGTCGGCAATACAGACGGCTCCATTGAAAGCAATGGGCTGCCGGCTAGCACTGTATGAATTTTCGGGGAAGGGCTTAAAATATAAGCCCTTCCCTGAAAAGCATCCTGTAAATGTGTAAAAAAAAAAAAAATGTATACTCATCTTTTTGCTGCAACCGGAGTTCAGCCGCGTCCGGCCGGCAGTTCTCCTGAACTGCTCTCTGTAGTATTCAGCAGGCGGGGATGTAAAATCCCCGCCTGCTGAATGGCGCCTTCCATGTATGGGTGAGTGAGAGCTGCCTCTGATTGGCTGAGCACTGTGACCAATAACATTGTTCTTCTCTGCCACAGTTGTGGCACAGCTGTGGCAGAGGATAACAATCTTTAGTATATGTTCTCAATGGGGTCGGCGCTGCTGCTGCCGGCCCAATTGAGCGCATATACAAGCACCGATTGGCGCAGAATGCAGTTACATGCGTTCTGCAAATTGGTGTGTCATATAATTATCGGCACAACCGCATCAAAAACGGACATGTGACCGATCCCATTTATATGCATTGGGTCTATATATCTGCAGATCGCAAGCGCGTCTGCAAGTCGGACCCAAAAACGCCCGTGTGACCGAGGCCTAAAGAGCAGTTTGCTTCCCTGACAGATCCTCTTTAATTTTTAAGTACCAGTGTGCTTTTCAGTACACAGCATATGTTTGGCTGATGTTTATTAGTGGTGTCCAGAACTCTCCAGAAGTATCTCCTTTCTTTAATATAAAACACTATACCAGCCGCGAAGCTTTACAATAAAGAGAATGACATCATACAATTTCACTTGGCTGTCATCATTTGTATTGAGTGCCAGGTATCACACATCTCTTCTCACAAGAACAGATCTTGCAACGTATGGGCTTTTATATAACATCACTATATAAAATAACTGCATTATGAATATACCGAGTGCTGTACTCTGCTCTAATGGGGGAACAATCTGTAATAATGGCTGAATATTGTCCCAGTAAGTGGGGGGGGGGGGGGGGGGGGGCAACAATGAGCATTTTCAATAGTTGGAAGAGTTCAGTATTGTACAAAGTTGATTTCCAACTTTCGATAAAATGAGCGTAATCATGTATTTTTTTATTAAATATGAAGAATGTAAATATGGTCTTCACTGCTTATGACTTCGCTAGACTAAGTTGAGCCAGGCTTGCCCCATCCTCCCACTACTCCCCACATTTCCACAGCAGCTCCCCAAATAAAGAATAAGGAGCCAAGAGTGGATTTTACAGTCACAGCAGAAATAGAAACTATTTAAAACAGGAATCTCAATTAAATATTAATAAAATATTAATAATAACCAACTCCAAACATAGAAGTCGTACATCCATTCATAATGACAGGACCTGGACAACAGAGGAAATCCTTGGAGCTATGAACTGGAAACATTCTGCACCAACAGAGACACTGATAAGACCAACCTGCAGATGCCTTATATTACCAAAGTGGGTGACTTCCCAGGGATAATAACCTAAAGAATCCCCCAACATCCAGTGAGAGACTACAGTACTGTGCAAAAGTTTTAGTCAGCTGTGGACAAAATGCAGCAAAGTAAGAATTTAAAAAAATATATATAATAGGCCTCTAATTCATTCCAAATATATTCTGCAGCAGGACAACGAGCCTAAACATACAGCCAATGTTATTTAGAACCGTCTTCAACAGAAAGAAGAACAGGGGGTCCTGGAAGTAATGATATGGTCCACACAGAGGTCAGATCTCAATATTGAATCTGTTTGGGATTACATGAAGAGACAGAAGGATTTGAGTAAGTCTACACTCCCAGATCTGATGTTAGTTCTCCAGGATGTTGGAAAAAACTGCCCTGCCGAGTTCCTTCAAAAAATATGTAAAAGTGTACCTAGAAGAATAGATGCAGTTTTGAAGGCAAAAGGTTAACATTTCTAATTTTGAAAGCATTCTTTCTTTTTTCCACACTTGTTTACGATTTTTCTACAGTATTGTATAAGTCACTACAGATTCGTTTTTGGCAAATGCAAACCCATAATGTATCCCCTCACCAAAAGTAACCACCAGTTCTAAGGACTCACCTCCACCAGTTGCCATGACAAAGACAATGGTCCTCAAGCCGCACACCCAAATAATTCTTTACACACCCAAATAGCCAACACCCTACTACCAAAGAGAAAATCTACAATAACCATAAACAGTAATCAAGGTAAAAAAGGGAGTTCCAGCCAGGGACCAACAGCTATTAATTTCTTTCAGTGCTGCCCACAAGCGCAAGAGGAAGCCACAGGAAGGTAACCTAAACCCTCAACCCCTGCCCTATGCTCCACCCTACTCCTCTACCACTTTCACCACTGTCCCAATTAGCCAATGTCCTCTCCCTCCTATCTCCATCATGGAGGCCTCCATTGCACTATGCCAGGGCAGTTTGCCCTCTTGTGGAGGTTCTAGATCCTCTAGGTTAGTAGGCTATTTGTTTATCTATAGTAGCACTTGAACTTTGCAAACTTAACTTCAAATTTTGGAAGAATTCCCCCCGCACCTCAATGCCTTCCGATAATGAAGGCTCAGAACAGAACCAAGACAAACATAGCCACTACAATACCCAGCTACATACATTTTTCCCTTGTGCTTCACTGTGGATGCTATTTCTTCTGCTTGTTATTGTGTTTTTTTGACTTAAAAAGCCCTTCCCACCATCTACTGCACATGCTCAGTGGAAATCTTACGGGATTGTATGCAGTGGGCTCAGGAGCCAAACCCACTCCATACGTGGCAGGCACCAGCTGGATCTTAAAGCTGACACCTGCAGAGGCCAGGATCAGAGATAATTCTGATCCTGGCCATTTAACCCCCTAGATGCTTGACAAAGATCTGACCACAGATCGAAATGTTGCACAGAGGAATAAAGACAACACGTTTCTAAACTCCTGCATCTTTATTGCTGCCGCGGCTCATTGCTTCACTGGACTAACCCCCTACATGCCATGGTCTATGAATCTAAGTGGTCAGACAGAGGGAGGGGCTTCCTTCTGTCACCAGGTTTCCATCCCTGAAAAGGTTGCCTTTAGGCTTCCTTTTTCTGAAGTAAAAAAATATAAATAATAAAAAAAGGTTACCCTGTTGGAATGTATGATCACAAAATCCACAAGTAATTAATATAGTTGACAAATTCATAAAGATAGTCATCCAGAAGTGTTATTACACAACTTGGCATCAAGTATTGGCGCAGAGTGTTAGAGCAGCAGTATGCAGTCCTAAGCTCTCGCTCACAGCCTGAAGGTTGCGAGTGAAATCCCCGCATTTTAGCTGATTCTGGTAGCCGGCTCAAGGTTGACTCAGCTTTCCATCCTTCCGAGGTTGATAAAATATAAAAGCTGAGTACCCAGCTTGCTGGGGGGCAATAAATAAATTACCTGAAAGCGCTGTGCAATAAGTTGGTGCTATACACATAAACCCTTCCCTTCCCCTTCACCTAAGTCCCTTCCCCTTCTGTATGACTTTACTCAGCTTAATGCTTCACTTGACAGAGAAAGGGGTAGAACAGTTTGTGTAAAGTTACTGTAGCTTTAGAGTAGCTCAGGAGAAGTGAGTGTGGGTCCCTCAAGTCTACCCTGCTGGTAGAAAGAGACAGCTACCTAAACAGGGAAGAAGCTGCAGAGAGCAGAAAAGAAACAGTCAATAAGAGAGCTTAGAGCAGCATTTTCAAGAAGGACAGGTCTGTACTGCTAAAGAGGACAGAAGCAATGATGCCATGCAGGGGCGTAGCTAAAGGATCATGGGCCTGGGTGCAAAAGTTTGTCTTGGGGCCCCTCTTAACCCCTTAACGTAAAGGCGTAACTTGAAGCTCCTGGGCCCCAATGCAAATCCTGTAACTGGGCCCCCAACTATAATGCTTTATTCATAGTACTGGGCTCCCTATGTGGGGAAGAGAGGTCTTATGGGCCACCTAAGGCTCCTGCAAATACTACAAAGAACACCGATGGTGCCTATGCAGTAGCTAAACATAAACAACAAGTATAAGCAGAGACCGTTCTTTAGAGTAGGACTATAATGTGCACTCTTAAATACAGCTAAGGCGGTACTATAACGTTCAAGTAGTTGACCACCTCCATTTATGAGCTTGCAACTGTACTGCCTTCAGTTGTCCTGCTTTGTACTGGAGAGTTTTTTAGAGATCTAATCACTTTGGCTGCCAGGTTCTTCAAATGTGAACAAACCATTGGTGGCAAGTCCAACTTTGTGTTAACCCATGCCAACAAGCCACACCTCCTTTTACCCTGGCTGGCCTTTTTTTCTGCAAGAAAATTGGCAACCTTAAGCGAAATTGAAAATTTGCTACCACTTTCCTCATCCGATTAGAAGTTGGTGTCACCACAGTCGGATCCATTGTGATGAGTTTATCACGAGGGTCCTATCCAACAAAACAACAACCCTTTTAATAACATTTGTCGTGAAATTTACTTTCCATGTTATGCATAAACACTTAGATTTTCTTGTATATACAGCGTTATTCTGCTTCATATCTACTGACTTTACACTTCCCATAAAAAACACTTGAGTTTACCTTGACTTCCCCAAAACAGACACATTTACTGTAACTAATGAGAACATTTTAGCTGTCACTGATGTTGGAAGTATTCAGTAGTCATGTCGACCCTTCTCTGAGTCAAGCAATCTATAAACGTAAGAGAGTTTGGGAGAGGTAAATGAACTGTCTGGCTGCTTTTCTTGGCAACACTCCTTACAAGTGGGAAGTGGCAGCCGAGGGGAACTGAAGTTGTTTACTTAAAACGTTTAGCCAAATGGACAGAGAAAGTCAAGATAAATCACAACCTGTCAATGATGACAATGTTAGAGGCTACTTGTTCACTCCTGTGCATACTCTCAAACAAAGCACTTAAATTTTCAGAGGGTCACCAAGAAATTTTTTGGTCTTTTTTTATGGTTGTTTCCATTCGTTTGTTTAAAACATAAATGCAGTGGGGCAGCTTTAATATCCCATTAGATGATTTGTAGAGAATAAGCTGCAAAACCTCACACAACACTTCAGAGATAATATTCTTTAAAGAGTACTTGAAGAACATGACTCAGTCCCTGCAGAATAATATCCATAGATCAGTGGCGGCTTACTACTTTCTCACAGTACACCGCCTCAGCCATCCATATGGTAGAGCAAAAAAGTTCATTTCGACTTCTTTCCCGAGCACCTTTCTCGGATAGTAATCCCGTCTTGAAGTTTTAAATTACAGTTAAGACCTTTGTTTAAGCTAACAGCAAGGCCAACAGTTCATCCAAGAACCTCCTCTATTTTTTCTGTTCTTTGACCATCAACAAAGCCCGAGCCAAGAGAAGCTTTGACATATTTAATTGCAAGTAAATATTTTTACCCCTTTAATAAATTATTTCTCCAATAATAGCCCACAGCGTAGAAAGAAACATGACTGAGTGCATCTCTGGACGGAGAGTAAAAGGATACAGTAAACAGAGCAATAGAGCAAGCTAAATCAAACTTAAACAGTAGTCCCGAAACATAAGCTGCTGTGGTAAATGTTATTGCGTGTGACCGGGGTTAAGAGGGTTTTCAGCTTTGTCTTTCTTCCCATAGACTCTTTTGTTGATGTTTTGTGTTTACGAAGGGAATAGTTTGAAGTTTGGTGAAAACAATCTAGTCATCCAGAAATGTCGTTACTACTTAAGTAACGTAGCAAGTCTCAATATAGAGAATCTCAGAATAAGCATAACATATGGAGAACTACAGAGTCTCTTATATTTTATGGAAAGCTTCGACTAAAGCAGTGTTTTTCTAATTAGCATTACCGGCAATCGTATTAAGGGTTCCCAAGAGAGTGCTTGGCATGGGTCAATTAAACAACTTTTAGGACCCTTTTGCACAAGATGACTGTTTGACCCAGAAGCTTGCGACAGTCATCCCAGCAATAATCACTCCTGTGCTTTTACACAGGATCGATCATAGCCCAGTGAGTGGTGGTAGAGCGGGCTATGGTGTGCCGGCCCACCCTCTTCCATTCACAGTAAACAGGCAGTTGTAATCGTGCAGGCATTTACAATGAATGATCATTCAGATTCCCCGTGATCTAGAGAGAATCTGAACAATAATCATTCAGTGTAAAGGAGCCCTTAGCCAGTATTTAAAAATCAATAAAGCTTTGTCAAATTAGCATAGTCTGTCCTGCTCTGGCTTTTGCTTGGGCTAGCACTCTAATCCATTTGGTACAGGAGTTTTTAATTAGAAGGAGACTGCAAACAGGGCAATGTCTTCTAGGTTCTCAGACCATTTCTGGGAACATGTGGATAGGTAAGTTCTAGAGGTCTGTTCACATGGTGTGTTGCTGCATGGTGGCCCAGATTATTATGGAATGGTGTCCGTAGGGTGATGTAACCTAGAGCCGAGCCATGGGGGCATAGCCTGGCAGCGGTGGAGTTGTTTGGCAACTGAGTTCTCCTCCTGAAGATACTGAGTTGTGGTGGCAAGGGTCACCCTATGGTGCTGTGCCCCTTAATGTAGGGAGCCAGTAAAAAGAGATCGTCGTGAAATGGCTTATACAATTTGATCAAAATGTAACAAAGAACCTCATGTCTATATTTATTGATTCGAAGGTCTAGATCAATGTATTATATGTGGATGTGCACCCACATCTTTTTTTTTTACAGCTTTGTTGTACCAGTATTCAAAAATTACTTGCCTATTCACTAACCTCCTCTGAGGTTGGAATGAGAGAAGGGGTAGTCCAGTATTAATGTCAGGTACCAGTTGACCTCTATTTACTGTAGCAGACCTGTCAAGTGGCTACAATTTCCAGGGAGACGCCTGGATTTCAGGCCAATCCCCTGGTCACCAAGTTTATGGCCCAAAATAAAAAAAATGTACTACACTCACCTCCTTAGCTCACCCAATTAGCTGCTGTCTATGACCCAGTCCCTGATCACTTCCTGGAGATGGAATCACATGATCTGAGCAACTGACCACTGAGACCAGAGTATGTCAAGAGTTATTCTGAAGAACAAACTGTGCACAGTAAAGCAAATTTGGAGACAAATACAATGCTGGTGCTTCAACTAATGTGTCCAAATGCACAACTTATCAATAGTTAGCATGAATGGGCTACAACAGGCCAAAAGAAGTCCAATGTGTCCAACAGATCTGTGACATGACAGTGTCATATTGTGCTTCTAGGACCTGTAGTTCTATGGGTTTCCAGGAGCACACTTCCACAGCTGTGGGATGATTCAGCTGGCTGAGTGTGTATTGCTCCAGTCAGCCAATCATCACCAGTCTGCTGCATATAAATACCAGCCACGTTTAATAGAGGGCGCTGCTCATTTATTACTTTTGCTATTTTCCTCATTCCCTCTCAGAACCTTGCTGTTTGAAGTCATGCATGTTCTTTTGTGGTGTTGCTTGCTTGTATGAGGTTCTCAGTGGGTTTCCCTGTTGTTGATGTGAACAGCGACATATTCAGTGTATATGTAGGTGAATAGACACTTGGTGTGATTAGCACCCTGTTTAAGGTGTATGTCCCATGTCTGTTTGTGTGTGTGAACTGTGTCCTGTTCTGCGTATATGTTGTATACCAACTTGAGTGAGCCAGACCCCTAGGTTCTAATGTGAAGCCGTCCCTATTGGAAAGAACGCCCCGCTTGCAGGCAGGATTTCCTGAAGTTTGAGTTGTCTTGTTAGAGTGGGGACCCACGAGACAACGAGGTCCCTTGTCGGCAGGCTCGTGAGCTTAAGTATCTTGGCCAAAAGACAAACCAATACCTCGTACGTACTTTAGCTATTCTATCTGCTTATGCATGTTAATATTTTAGATAAGTGTTTTAGTGGTTGTCAGTCATTGTTGTATATCTTCTCGCAAGTCCCATTTGAATTTCAGTTTGTTACGGTGTTCAGCGTGTATGCACGTTCCTCTATCCCAGTCCTTTCACTCCAGTCCTTGTTTGGGTTGTGTCTGTGTAGGTTGTTGTTTCCACGGCCTGCACGGACATAGCATAATGACCAGCTTCCTATTGGCATTTGTCCTTGGCGTAGTGTTGTCTTACGCTCAGGGTAAACGTGACAGACAGCACATCATTGCATCAGATATAAAGCACTGAAGCTAGACTTCTCCATTCATAATCAGTGTGACCATTGCTAAAATTGGCCATAAATATACTAACTGGGAGTCGCTCATTAAGATGCATGTATAGCACTTTGTAAAGGTTTTCTTTCATTTGAAGTATTTTTTGCTGTTCATTTGCAAATTTTAACCTATTAAGCATGAGGAGGGAGGGGGGGTAATGTTTATGGGGCGCTGCAAATATTCATATATGTGTAATTTAAAACAAAGTTGCCTCACTTTTATTTTGGGATTCATACCTGTCAAGTGTTACATGTGGACATTATTACAAAGAGAAGCCAAGCTAGAAATGTAATGTATATTGTAATAAGTATTCATTTCCTGTTTTATACTTCGCTCATGTGGTATTCTAAATAAGAAAAAGTTTAATGCTAATCATAAAAAGTTAATAAAAAGACTTAATCATAATTAAAATGTCCTATTAGAAGTGGTATATGTAATAAATATTTTCAATTAAGGCCTCATGCACACAGAGGAATGATATGCATATGTGTCTGTATGAGTTATTCAGAACCCCTGCACCTCTAGGAGAAACTCTGTATTGCACTTTGTATTGAAGATATTGGGGCAAATTTACCATTCTAAATGCACCAGAATTGTGACTCCCCCTGGAGTCTTAAAGCCACACTGCATGTGAATGATAGATAATAAATGCAAGGCATTATTCACATGCAGCGTGGCTTTAAGACTCCAGGGGGAGCCCAGGGTGGCAGTACCAATGTGATTCACTATTGGAAGTGCAGGGCAACCCGCCGAATTATTATTGCGTCATTATTAGGTTGCTGGTCTGCATGGTGAACTACATGTATCAGAATGGTCTGGCACTTTGTATTCACTCTGTGTGGGAGTATACGCCAAGCAGCCACCCCCCTCCTATATCAAGAGGCAGTGTGAGTGGCTGTCTCATCGGTGTCTTGCACAGGTGCAATTAGCTCCCTCATTTGATATTCAGCTACCTGCATGGTGAGAGGGTGCATCTATATGCACTCCTTACTTAGCAAGTAATGGCCGTTTTCTGTGATTGTTTTTATGTACCCCAAAAATAAGCCCTATGTACCCCAAAAATAAGCCCTAGCTGCATTACATAAAAAAAGCAATACATTACCTAGCAAGCTCAATACGTGGCCCTCTCGCTGCTCTCCGGAACTCCAGCATGCTTCTTGCAGTCCTCGGTTGCCCACAGAAGAGCATTTCCTGGTTATGGGATTCATAAATCCCGTCTCCAGGAAGTGATGGTTCTGATTGGTTCTCGAGCACTGCTCAGCTAATCAATGTAGCACTCGATGAATCAGTCGCTTCCATTGATTGGCTGAGCAGCACTCGAGAACCAATCACAACCATTACGTTGTGGAGGTGGAATTTATGAATCAATGCCGCGGCTCAGGAACGTGGACTGGGTCTGCTGGGTTAGTATAAAGACATCCCCCCAAAAAAAGACCTAACTCCTCTTTTGGGGCAAAAATAATTATAAGACAGGGCCTTATTTTTGGGGAAACACGGTACACTGCAGGAAAGTGCTCATGTTGGCATCTTACACCAGAATGACACTGAATATGTGCCAGTATTTGGATCACGTTTTTTCAGACAAAAAAATGGTATAATTTATCTGGCGTTAGGCTGGTTTTACACGAATGTATATCGGCTCGGTTTTCATGCCAAGCCGATATATGTCGTCCTCATCTGCAGGGGGGGGGGGATGGAAGAGCCAGGAGCAGGAACTGAGCTCTCGCCCCCTACCTGCCTCCTCTCCACACCCTCTCCGCCCCTCTGCAATATTTGCAATGACAGGAGGTGGGACGGGGGCGGGGCTAAGTTTTGAGAATTAGCCCCGCCCCTGTCCTGCCTCTCCTCAAATTGCAAATAGCGCAGAGGGGTGGAGAGGAGGCAGAGAGGGGGCGGGAGCTCAGAGCACTGCTCCTGGCTCTTCCAGGCTTCCCCCCTGCAGAGAGAGATGACGTAAATCGGCTCGGCGTGAAAACCGAGCCGATATACATTCGTGTGAATCCACCCTAAGAAAGAGAAAAGTGTCTTATTTTTAGCAAAATGCACCAAATCTATCACACAGTGTGCATCACTGTGAATAATTTTGTACATTATCTGACTGCCTCATCTAACTTTAAGCTGTGGCAATAAAGGTGTTACTGCTAGCAATCTTAGTGATCTAGAGCAGTGAAAGAGTTAATGTCAATATTTTTGGTGGTTTGGGGCAATGAAGGGGTTAATATCAGAATCCTTAATGGTCTAGGGCAGTGAGTGGCTTATTGCTAGATTCACTGTTGTGTAAGGGAGTCAATATAAGTGTTATGGCCGCCAGCTACAGTTGACGGTGCTCTATCTCATCTCCTTCCTCCCACAGTTGTCAGCATTTTCCAAGTCCTCACTTTTGTATGGCAGATGCAGCACTATTCCTCTAACTGCTGCCTCTGCTCGTAGGGTGTGTGCACCCCCTAAAGGGACAGTACAAGCTGTCTCCAGCCTATCACAGTCATTTATTTAAAACCGCTGCCCCGACTAGAGGGTATCTGAGCAAAAGGTTCCAAGGGTTCAGAGTGAACGTGTTCCTGATTTCTGCTTGCTACTTGATTTTGACCCTTTTGTCCTATTACCCAGCTTGCCTAACTCTGCCTGTCCTGACCTTGGCATGTATTCTAACTATGTCTTGCCTGATTGCTGCTTGCCCTGACCTCCAGCCCAATTGATGTATTGCATGACCTCTGCCTGCTCTGATCTCGGCTTGCTATACTGACTATGTCCTTGCCTTTGCTTTTGGTAACACACTCGGCGCCTTTTGGCCTATCTAGGTCAGCTGTGACTGCACTGGGACTGCTCCTGGGAAAACAGCCTGAGGGTTCCATGTTGAAAAGACCAGATTCCTCCAAAAAGGGAGCTAAAAGGTAAAGATCAGGGGACCACTTAAAGCAGTCCTTGGTGAACCAAATCAGTCATTCACAGAGTGTGCCTATACTCTCTGCATAAGGGTCCTTGATAGTCTAAGGCAAGTTTGTACAACTGCAGACTTCTCTTTATGATCAGGCAGAGCAGTTCAATAATGCTCTGCCTGAGCAACATTAGCCAGGTGAGGGTAACCTGGCTTAGTGACCCCATTGCAACCCCTATAGCTATTAGCGCCATTAAACTTTAGTAAATATGTACCATTGCCTATTGTTCTAGGGGAAAATACTTCTATAAAAAAAACATCTAATGGAGTATTCCATGTTCTTCTATCATATGGAATCCTGCAGAAAAAAAACACTGTATGCCTTTATATGAAATTCTAAGAAGGACTCCATTGACTACTTTGGATGCTGCATCTCAGCTCTATACAACTTGGATGTTGTAAAGCACTCTAATATAAAAATGTACACGATTCCTGAAAAAAATGCTAGGTTAATTATCAAGTCAATGCCAAAAAGCAAATAAAAACACAGTTGCTATTTGTCTATTTTTCCTACTGGCAACAAGGCCTTAAATGATACATATTTGCAAACGACAATGAAATCTGATCCAGGATGACTCACGGTCTGCTTTGTCCACTAGATACTAATCTTGCCAATGCTGTGTTATTCCTGTGGATAACATTAAATTTTTGGTCCCTTGTGGTGTTCTTTTATGCACCTTGTACGACCACAACGATCATGCAAGTATGAATAGATAGCTAGGGGTCATTATTAGCCCAAACCCATTAAGACCAATGGAATTCCCATGATATATCGACATCCAAGATGTAATTTGCAACTAATATTTTAATAGACTTGAATATGCTGATCATGATGACTGTTCCGTAGAAAAGAACAACGCCAAATAAAGATGAATTATATGGCTCTAGGAAGCCAAGTGTGATTGGGTCTGTTCTATGATTTATAGACTCTAGAATGCAGTATTAAAAATTGCTTACATAATCGGGGAAACTGATGCAGTTTTGTTTTAATGGGACATAATAGTAAAATATGTTTATGCGTTGGACTTTTTTTTTTTAGATCGAATACACAGTAAGTAATGAAATTCTGGGCCTGTAGCCAAACGGGTGGACAGAGGACATGATCTATACTTACCCTACTTGGCTCGAGGACTGATTGATGCAAAATTCCTCTTCTTAAAATTTTCATTTCAAGGTATCTTACTGGAAAAACAAAGAAAATCTCCTTTAAGCAAAGCAAAGGACTTACCTAACCTCTTCTCTTCTATTTGTCATATTTTTTTTGGTTGGCGGCCCATAGACCTCTATAGCTTGGGACCATGGCAGAATTACTCCTACGTAAAGCACAGATCGGCGGCATTACCCAATTAGTACTAAATGGGGGAGATGGAACAATACCTCTGCAGCGCCACCCATTGGAAGTCAATTATAGACTTTTTATACAAGCCTTGTAACAATGACTGTGAATTGAAAGCGAACCCAGAACTCATACACAGACAGCTGTTTCGGGGTGTTTGCCCCTCATCAGTGTACAGTAGGTTTCTGGCTTGGCTAGTGAGAGGCCTGTGATGTGGGTCAGATAGCATTCCTGACCCAATTAGTACTAGCGTGGTGCAGAACCCCAAGGTCACACCATCATAATCTCTAAAAGTAACCAAAAGTCAAAAGAGGATTTCAAAAGTTTGTTAGTGTCTTTATTACAGATGTATCAGCTCTTCACAGTATATCCATGCAGTTTTCCGGGCAGAGTAGACCTTTATTAAGCAAAGAGCGAAAACATCAGAGTCTGGCATAGAGGAGCAGAAGTACAATTTAGGAGGGGCTGGTGGTTGAGTCTACTGGACAATACTTGTGGAGTGTGAAAGGGAACCTAAGGTCCAGCAGCGAACTTTAGGTCCTTGCTAGACCCAGTAGACTCAATCAGCAGTCCCTCCGGAATTGAAATTCTTTTACACTGTACCGGGCTCTGATGTTTTCACTCTTTTGCTTGGTTAAGGGCTGTACTGCTTGACAAGTTGCTTCAATATACTGGGAACATCTATTATATCTGTACTAAAGGCATTTGCAAACTTTTGCAAACTCAAGCAGTGTGTGCAATCCTGTTTTGACTTTGATTACAATTACTCTCACAGAATCTACGTGGTTATGCTCCATCTCCATTGTACATAGCGTTTTATACTTTCTTCCTTCTTACACATGTTCCTCTCTACTCCCCTGTCACATATTTGTCTTAGCCAATCAAAATGCACGATAAGTCAAATTCTAGTTCCAAGGTTTGCAGATCCTCCATGTATCAATCTACACCAATCTACATGTATTATTTCTCTCATGTCTCCATCTTGTAGTTCTTCATCCACAACTCCCAGCGTACTCTTGCAGCTAAAGTTTGACAAGGCATGCTGGGAATTGTAAATTGAGAGCTACAAGATGGAAGCCCTCTAGTAGATGGGTGGTGTACAAAACCATTTCACATTAAATGTATCAATATTGTGGGACATTTGATAATTTTTTTGTATTTAAAGAAACAAAAGCGTGCCAGAAAAGTAGTGTCAAAAATTGCCCCGAGGGCTCAGTCCCACGGCATTCTGCGGCGCTGCTGCTGGCTGTCGCTCCCTCCTCCTTGCCGATAGCGCATTGCTTTCTCCATTAAGGGGGTCCTCAAGGAGAGCATCCAGGGGGTGTGTGGAGACACCTGGGGGGTGAGTGGGTCAGGGGGATGCAATAGGTGGTGCTGCAGTGGCATTTGTTCCATCTTCCTTATGTGCAGGTCTGAAGGAGAGATAACACACAGGCTTGTGACCCCACTAATACCAATTCAGAGATCATAAAACTGTCACATTCCTTACCAGTGGACTAATTAAGTATTTATTTCTGTGCTCATCTTGTCTGGTATTGTTTTAAGTGCAAATTAGTCTAGCTATGTTTGTGCCATTTCACATGTGTACTTTTGTGTGTATATATATATATATATATATATATCCCATCTAGATCTGTTTCATTATGCCTGAGAGGTCCAAAAGCTTGCACTGACTTCATGTATTTTTGTTAGCCATTAAAAGTTATCACATCTACAAGATTACTTGGTTTCTCTTACTGAGAACAATCACATTTTACTCTATTTACAAAAATACTAGCTTTGATTTTAATAGTAACATAGTATCTAAGGCCTAAACAAGGCATATGTCTATGCAGTTCAGTCTATTACCCCCCAATGTTGATCCAGAGGAAGGCAAAAAAAAAAACTATGCTGTAGAAGCCAATTTTCCTCATTTAAGGGGGAAAAAAATTCCTTCCTGACTCTGGCAATCGGACTAATCCTTGGATTACCGACCCGTCTGAAGTTATTAATGATTATAATATATAATATTGTATCATTCAAGAAAGGCGTCCAGATTACTTAATGGAAAAAAAGTGCATCATTACTTTCTTAATCCATCCATGTGCATATTAGATCAAGGATAATGGAACCCTCCAATATAGATGGGGTCACTATAGAATATAGAGGAGAAGAGGGAGAAGAAAAAGGAGGGAGAAAGGAGAAGAAAAAAGAGGTAAAGCAGAAGGAGAAGAGTAAAGAGAACTCTCTTTATTATCACAGTTTGTAGATAAATTCACATAAAACCATAAGAAATTGAAGCGAATGTCTATTTAAAAGCTGGCATCCCGTATGGTTGACAAGACCGAGCTCTATGCCCAGCAAGAGGTGTTTACACACACAATTCCTTGCGTAGTTTCAGAAACAGCTGCCTCCCACTGCAGTGCTGATACTTGGCAGGTTCCCTGTGTAAGTGAGATGTAGCAAAATGTTAACATAAATTCTGCTTGTAATCCTCAGTAATTTAGATGTCAGTGTTCCCAGTTTACAAAGGGATTAATGGAAGGCTTGCTGTATACCTCTATTTAGATACAAATGTAAATAGATTAAATGCCCGTTGAGGGGGATAGGAAATGCCAAAATGTCTCCTATCTTGAAGAAAGATCCTGTGTGATAAGGAAACCAGATAACTAAAGTAGGAACATTGTGCCAGGGAGTGATGCCCTGGTACTATTTTGATAGGCAGGGTGCAGGAGGGCACTATCAGATGAGGCTGCCAGTACCTTCTGCGAGAGGAGGAAGGGAGAGTGTCAGTTAGCAGCATCTTCATGGGTAGTGCACTACTGAGGATGAGGAGGAGCAGAGTAATAGAGTGGCATATAGGCACCAGCTATAAAGGTAATGTCTAGAGCATTTTATGGCAGTCGTACGGTTTATGGGCAATATATGCCTGTGTTTCTGTTAAGGCAAATGGGTGAGGAAGGGTATTGTTTCTCCTTAGGGAGAGCACCTAGTAGGTGTGAGGAGACTTATAAGGCCATGCATGCTCTTCTGGGAAATTTATGCAAATAAGAATATGGAACAATACCTCTAGTGTGCTATCTATTCATAGATAGTATTCCTACAAGTCAATGTCGGACCCTTGAACAAGTCTCATAACAATGACTGAGCCAAAGCCAGAGTTTTCCCCAGAAGGAAAGGGTAAACCATGTACAGACAGCTATTTTGGAGGGTTTGCCCCTTATCAGTGTACAGTAGGTTGCTGGCTGGCTGGGTGAGAAGCCTATGATGTGGGTATCCCTCACGCCTGAGGAGCCTATGACGTGGATATCCCTCCCACCCCATGTCTAAGGTCTTTTACCTAGCCAGAGGAAGTGACCAACTAGAATCAGAGAGAGCATCAGATAGCTCTTGCCTGAATAGTTGTTTGGCTGACAGCTATTACTGACATTCTCATGCCCAATAAACATTTGGCTGAGTCTGAATGTGTCTTCAATAGGGAGAGGGGAATGACCCAATCCCAGGCACTTTTGGCAGTGGCTTATTTTTCTTGAAAATAAAGGATCAAGCATATTGAAATCCAACATGCCCAACCCTTTTCCCCAACATTTGCCATCAAAGGGAAGTCGGAATACCACCATACATATACACAATCTGCTGGTCCCACTGTTAGACTATCATTCGTCCAATGGAAAATCCCACGTGCTGTGCTCTGCTGTTCGCTACCTATTTCATTTTTGTTAGGTATGTAGGTACATTGAGCCTCCAATCATGGGAACCAATGGTGACAGCGGTAGGGAAAGAGGGTTGTGTTGCTGTAGGCCATAGTGACTGGTGATTACATTAGGACAGCGCTAGCATTATCATAATCCAGTCACTTATCAACGAAACACAGAGCTCATAACACAGCTATGTGCCAGTCCCAAGCCTAAAATAATGGGGAGGATTGGAAAAAGACATGGTGACCTACTCCACTATATACCACCAAAAACTTCATATATTGCCTCAAACACATTTGAAGATATGGTGCTGGAAGGTGGGCCATCCAGGCTGGAAACACTTACAATGTGACTGGGGAATGGCTTGTTTCAAGTAACTCAGGAATTTGTGTCGTGGACAAAGAAAACCCATCTGGGTGTTGACCTGCTGATGTTGCTTGCAGCAAAAGAGATTGCCCACGTTTTACTGTAATACATAAAATTGGAACATAGAACGTAAATGGAATGAACATTGGCAAATTAGACATTATAAGGCCTTAGTCAGACGGGCGTTTTTTGACGCGATTTGCGCATGCGCATGCGTCCGGCGATTTTATAAAACCATTGCTTTGCAATGGTATCGGACACATGAGCGCTTTTTATGCGCTCGTCCGATAAATTATAGAACAGAAATCGCAGATCGCACCTCTCTGCGATCTGCGATTCCTGTTCTCTTCTCTATATGCGCTCAATGGGGCCGGCGGCAGCAGCGCCGGCCCCATTGAGAACATATAGAAGACAAATCATTCTTCTCTGCCACAGCTGTAACAGCTGTGACAGAGAAGAACGATGTTTGCCCATTGAATTCAATGGAGCCGGCAATACAGCCGCTCCATTGAAAGCAATGGGCTGCCGGCGTGCGTGGGGTGAATTGTCGGGAAGGGCTTAAATATATAAGCCCTTCCCTGCAATTCATCCAGAAATGTGTTAAAATAAAAAAAAATTGTATACTCACCTTTCCGCTGCAGCCGGAGTCCAGCCGCGGCCGCTGTCAGTTCTCCTGAACTGCTTCTCGGCACTATTCAGCCGGCGGGGCTTTAAAATCCCCGCCTGTTGAATGATCTGCCTCTGATTGGTCACAGCCCTGACCAATCAGAGGCAGGTTTCACTCACACACCCATTCATAATTTCATGAATGGGTGAGTGACTGCTGCCTCTCAGCGCTGAGCCAATCAGGGGCAGGTCTGACTCACATCCATTCATGAATTCATGAATGGGTGTGAGTGAGACATGCCTCTGATTGGCTCAGCACTGAGCCAATCAGGGGGCAGGTCTGACTCACACCCCCTTCACACCCACTGCAGGACGGCCGCGGGGAGCTCCGGCTGCCGGGAGAAGGTGAGTATATATATATTTTTTATTTTTACACATTTTAGGATGAATTGCAGGGAAGGGCTTATATATTTAAGCCCTTCCCGACAATTCATCCCGGGCTCGCCCGCAGCGCATTGCTTTAAATGGAGCCGGCTCTATTGCCGTCTCCATTGAATGCAATGCGCTGGACAGCTCCGGCCCGTTTCTAATGAAACGCGGCTAGGAGCAGATTTCCGGGCGATTTGCGGGCGACTTGCGCGCACCGGTCACGCGATTTGCGGATGCGCATCCGTCATGCGATCCGCAAATCGCGTGAAAAAACGCCCGTGTGACTAAGGCCTAAAGAATGAAATGCAACAATTAAACATCGACCTTCTGGGTATCAGTGAAGTTCACTGGACAGGGAACGGAAACTTTACCAGCGGCGATCTCACAGTATACTAATCGGGAAATTAAAACATTCAAAAGGAATGGTGTTGCCTTTATTGCAAACAAAAACATTAGTAAAGCTGTCCAGGGTTTCTGTGCCATAAGCAATAGAATCATGACCATCCGCATTAACGGAAAAACCCCATGTCATATCCATAATACAAATTCTTCCTCTACCACTGATGCAAATCAAAAAGCTTTATGCCAATGTCCAAGAGGGCTGGTAGCAAATGCCAAAAAAGGTTTCCTACCAATAGCAGGGAAATTTGACTTTGGAGAACAAAATGATGCCAGTTGCTGACTTTTCCAAATTTTCCAAGAAAACCAATTAACGATTATAGAATCATAGCATGGTACAGTTGGAAGGGACCTCCAGGGTCATCTGATCCAACCCCCTGTTAAGTGCAGATTATGAACACATTGTTCGCACAACCAAAACGTCACTTGTACACCTGGACGTCTCCTACGGAGTTCACCAACAACAACATGATTACATCTGGTACCCCCAAAAGTGGAAAAGTTCAGTTCTAGAAGCAAAAACATTCCCAGGCGCAGATTGTGGTTCTGACCCCCAACTGATTGTTGCCGAAGTTCAACACTGACTCCGTGCGTCTTGCTTATGCAGTAGAAGTAAAGAATCATTTCAAATTGCTTAATACCTTTGAAAAAGAGCCAGCTGAATTATGGGAGGAAATTAAAAGCATTACAATCGAAAGCATACACAAATATAACATACAAAAAAAGCAAGAAAAAAACAACCTGGCCATCAGCAGACACCATCCGAATCACCGACATGGAATAAGAAGCAAAAGCTACTGGAAACAGGGATGATTTCCAGTGGCTAAATGCCCAGTTTCAGCGTGAAGCGAGGAAAGACAAAGAACGGCTTTAGAATGCACACTGCGTGGAATTGGAAGAAGAAAAACCTGAAAGGACACACCAGAGAACTCTTCAGTCATGTTAAAAAAGCTTGTGTTCCCTTTGCATCGTGCAATGCAACCTCAATTTTTGATCAGAATGGCAAAGAATTATATGATACTGAACAAATCAAGCATAGATGGCGGGAATATACAGAAGAACTGCATGCAAACGATTGCGAAAAGCATCAACCACAAACAGAAGAACTAACAGAATTAGAACCTGATATCCTAGAAGATTAAGTTGAGTGGGCACTGAATCAGGTTCCACATTGGAAAGCTCCTGGTATCAATTGCATACCTACTGAGCTGCTCAAGCCTCTGCTAGTCCAGACAGCACTCTGTCGCAAGATTTGGGAAACCAAATCATGACCAAAAGATTGGGCAAGGACAGTGTTGCTTTCCAAAGAGTCGACCAGAGAAAATGCTCAAACTACCCCACGATAGCCCTAATATCACATGCAAGCAAAATCCTAGTGAAGATTATACAAAAACACATGACAGTAATAGTGGAACGGGAACTCCCTGTTCCACAAGATGGTTTTCACAAAGGAAGAGGAACAAGAGATCAAATTGCAAATCTCCGATGGATCATGAAAAAGGTCCAGGAATATCTGATGGAGGTGTATCTGCTTTATCGATTACAGCAAAGTCTTCAATTGCCTTGAACATGACAAGCTGTGGCCATGTCTATGACAAATTGGAGTCCCAGGACATCTAGGGCACCTCATACAGTTGTTACATGCGAACCATTTGAGGCTACGGTCAGGACCTCTCACAGTAACATTGAATGGTTCTGAATTGGGAAAGACAAATGCCAAGGCTGCATCTTATCCCCTGCATTGTTCAGCCTGTTTGCAGAGGTAATCTTGAGGCAATGTAATTTAGACAAATCCAACATCGGAGTCAAAATCGGTGGAAGAAACATCAACAAGCTCAGATATGCAGATGATACAACCTTGCTGGGGAAAAGTCACAAAGATCTTGATCTACTAATACTAAAAGTTAAAGAAGGAAGTGAAAAAGCAGGCCTATACTGAACATCAAGAAAACTAAGATCATGACAACAGTAATGGTACAAGAAGAATCAAAATCAACAATGAAGAGATCAAAGCAGTTCAAGACCTCATTAAAAATCCACCAAAATGGAGAATCAGAACTTGAAATAAAACAACTCATTACGCTAATTCATAGCACAATGTCAAGTGTGATAAGATCTGGCATTGCAATGAAATGCCAGATAGTCAAGGCATTCATCTTCGCAATAACAACTTACGGCTGCAAAAGTTGGACATTGGGGAAAATGGACTGGAGGAAGATTGATGACTTCAAACTTTAGTGCTGGAGGAAACTCCTATGAATTCCTTGGACCGTTAAGATCACGAACAAAACAGTCCTAGACCGTATCACACCAAAGTTTTCATTCGAGGGCAGAATTACGAAACAAAGACTTTCATACTTCGTCCACATAATTCAAGCTTATTCATTAGAAAGATTAATACTGCTTAGAGTGGTCAGCGGCAAAAGAAGACCTGGCTGCCAAAAAAAAGAGCTGGCTTCATACTATTAAACCTAACAAAAACATACAAATAATCGAACTGAAAGAAGCAGAACAAAACAGAGCCGCGTGGAGAGGGCCGATCCATAAATTGTCCTATAGTCGGCCTCGAATAAATGGATAAAGATAAATAGATAGCATTATCATTAGAGATGAGCGAGTATACTCACTAAGGCACATTACTCGAGCGAGTAGTGCCTTAGCCGAGTATCTCCCTGCTCGTCTCTAAAGATTCGGGGTCCGACGGGGGGCGGGGAGCGGCGGGGGAGAGCGGGGAGGAACGGGGGAGATCTCTCTCTTCCTCTCTCTCCCTCTCTCCCCCGCTCCCCCCTGCTCCCCGCCGCAACTCACTTGTCACCCACGCCGGCCCCCGAATCTTTAGAGACGAGCGGGGAGATACTCGGCTAAGGCACTACTCGCTCGAGTAATGTGCCTTAGTGAGTATACTCGCTCATCTCTAATTATCATGTTATGGGCTATCATGCACAAGCAGGACATCCTATTTATAAGCATTTCTACAAGATATTCTCATGAAAGCTGATTTTCATAATAATAGACATAGCTAATCAAAAACATCTAGCCTCCAGGCCTTCCCATTCTTGTCTAGCTCCTCATTACCATTTTTAAGGAATACGCATTTGTTTTCCCTGAGAGAATATTTACTCTACTAAATAAAACATTTATCACCTCCAGTAGAATCCTAACCTACCTCGCCGAACAAAAGACATATTGATCGCGAGGCGAGACAATCCTCCAATACAATATCATGTAAACAATGGTAAGACTGGTTTGTAGTTTCTCTGGTATGTGGTGACGACCCAGGTGCCTATAGCTAGAAGCTACGTTTTACTGAGAACCGATACACCTCTCAGTTCTCAGATAGGTGCTAGGAATCTAGAACAGGACATGATAGTACTGTTATTGTTCTCCACTAATTAAAACATTACATAAAGGATAGTTAATGATATATTCATTACAAGAAAGAAGGATATGTGCTTGTTTTTGTGCTACATTTCATCACGCAATAACATCCCTAAGTGATTTCTATTTTTTTTTTATTCAGTTCCTAATGGGGTTCTTCAGTAATTAAAAAAAAAAGAAATCAGATTTTTTTCCCCCAGAAACAGTGCCACTCTTGTCCATGAACTTGGCCTTGTACTGCACCGTATTCCTAAGCAAAAGCAAGTCAATAGGGCTTAACCTCTTCATGACCGCTCAATAGTATATTTACATTGGGAAGTCATGAAAGGTGTATGGAGTAGGCTCAGGAGCTGCTTCTGACAGCTGCCGCTAACAGCCACGATCAGTTAGCTCTGATTGCGGCAGTTAAGTCTTTGGATGCCATGGTCAAAGCTGACCACGCATCTAAACAGTTAGCGGAAGGGGAGCAGGTGGAGCACCTTCTCGACAATGCAATCAAAAATAACATGATATCTTTCTTATCTGGATCAGCACAATTACTGCAATAGAAAGTTCATACAGAGTTTTTTAGTTTTTACTACTTTTGTACAATAAAAACATGCTTTTAAAGAAAAACAATTTTATCCGCATCGCTGCTCTCTAAGATCCATAACATTTTTATATTTACATCAATAGAGAGTGATAGTTTGTCCTCCAGGGGAGGGGCGACAGTGACACCAAGTTGTGGATAAAACTCACTTCCATTTTATTTGGCACGGCACACTCCAACAAAAGCAACACAAAGTCCACAGAAGATGTGCAATTTCTGCACCACGCAGGGTGCACAGGTTGTATGCCTCTCCTCAGGCTGTCAGGCTGTACAGCCACACAAGAGGTCCGTCTGACACAGTCCATCCAAATCTGCACCACGCAGGGTGCACAGGTTGTATGCCTCTCCTCAGGCTGTCAGGCTGTACAGCCCCACAAAAGGTCCGTCTGACACAGTCCATCCAAATCTGCACCACGCAGGGTGCTCAGGTCCACCAGGCAAGTGGTAATCCCACCTCAAGCTGTCAGGCACTGACTCCCTGGAGCTGCAGTCTTTTATGCTCCAGTAATGGGGTCAGTGCCTACAGCTCAGCTTCCTGAGAACTGGGGTGAAGTTGTGGACTGGACCGCCACCCTGTCCAGACTAAGAGCCTGGGAGGGAGATACACTCCATCCACGACTTCGCCCTTTAACTGCCTACCGGAGCTATATGAGGTCTACTTTCTAGCAGGAAGAGATGTAGTTTTTATTGTTACTAGAGATGAGCGAGCACCAAAATGCTCGGGTGCTCGTTACTCGGGACGAACTTTTCACGATGCTCGAGGGTTCATTTCGAGTAACGAACCCCATTGAAGTCAATGGGCGACCCGAGCATTTTTGTATATCGCCGATGCTCGCTAAGGTTTTCGTTTGTGAAAATCGGGGCAATTCAAGAAAGTGATGGGAACGACACAGCAACAGATAGGGCAGGCGAGGGGCTACATGTTGGGCTGCATCTCAAGTTCCCAGGTCCCACTATTAAGCCACAATAGCGGCAAGAGTGGGCCCCCCCCGCACTGTCAGCATAAAGATCGTTCTCCTCTGCCACAGCTGTAACAGCTGTGGCAGAGAAGAACGATGTTTGCCCATTGAATTCATTGGAGCCAGCAATACAGCAGGTTCCACTGAAAGCAATGCGCAGCGGGCGATCACGGGATGAATTGTCGGGAAGGGCTTAAATATATAAGCCCTTCCCTGCAATTCATCCAGAAATGTGTTACAATAAAAATATATACCGGCGTATAAGGCGACGGGGTGTATAAGACGACCCCCCAACTGTCACCTTATACGCCGGGAATACAGCGGAGCAAAGAATAAAAAATCATTACTCACTTCACCGGACGTTCTGCGGTGCTCCTGCAGGCTGTCGCTCCCTCCTGGTCCCCGACAGAGCATTGCTTTCTGGACGCAGTGGTTGAAATCCCCGCCTCCAGAAACACACGTGCCTTCAGCCAATCACAGCCATTCAATGACATCATTGTCATTGGCTGTGATTGGCTGAAGGCACGTGTGTTTCTGGAGGCTGGGATTTAAAGCCCTTCATAGAGAAAGCAATGCTCTGCCGGGGACCAGGAGGGAGCGACAGCCTGCAGGAGCACCGCAGAACGCCCGGTGAAGTGAGTAATGATTTTTATTCTTTGCTCCGCTGTATTCCCGGCGTATAAGGTGACAGTTGGGGGGTCGTCTTATACGCCCCGTCGCCTTATACGCCGGTATATATTTTTATTGTAACACATTTCTGGATGAATTGCAGGGAAGGGCTTATATATTTAAGCCCTTCCCGACAATTCATCCCGCAATCACCGGCAGCCCATTGCTTTCAGTGGAACCTGCTGTATTGCTGGCTCCATTGAATTCAATGGGCAAACATCATTCTTCTCTGCCACAGCTGTTACAGCTGTGGCAGAGAAGAATGATTTGTCTTCTATATGTTCTCAATGGGGTCGGCCCTGCTGCCGCCGGCCCCATTGAGCGCATATAGAGAAGAGAACAGAAATCGCAGATCGCACATAGGTGCGATCTGCGATTTCTATGGCCTAAGAAGGACCGTTGGGGTTCTTGAAACCTAAAATCACTCCTAACGCTCTCCCTATAGCAGCTCCGGCATCAACAACACTTTCCCTGAACTATGTCAGAATGCATCTGTGGCGAGCCGCGAGAGGGGCCGATTTTAATACTCAGGTGACACCTAATCTCGCCAGCCACTCACTGCAGGGGGGTGGTATAGGGCTTGAACGTCGCAGGGGGAAGTTGTAATGCCTTCCCTGTCTTTCTATTGGCCAGAAAAGCACGCAAATTTCTCAGGGAAGAAAATGAAAGTAACCCGAACATCGCGTGGTACTCGTCACGAGTAACGAGCATCTCGAACACCCTAATACTCAAACGAGTATCAAGCTCGGACGAGTATGCTCGCTCATCTCTAATTGTTACTATTTTGGAGGTACATGTGATTTTTGGATTGCTTTCTATTGTGTTTTGTTGGGAAGACAACAAAAAATAATAATAATTCTGGTTGCAGGATTATTATGAACATATCAATACCTATTATGTGTTGTTGTTAAGATCGTGTGGGCAAAGTAAACATGGGGCCCGCATGATCGTGACCAGGAGAGAGGACTAGGTATGCACACGGTTATCTGGCAAACTGATCCTGTGCTACAAGGGGGATGACAGTGGCCATACCTAAGCGGGGACATTGCCCCAATAAGGTAGCCCAGCGGTCTTTGGATCTCGGCCCTAGCTGATCCTAGGAGCCACGCACCAGAACAGGATACGTACATATGCCACATGAAAGGGACTGTACAACAGGACACACAGAGCAGAGAACACAGCATACAGCAGCCACAATGCAAACACTAATAGCAGATGATAAGCTAAATATAAATACCAGGTATTAGTTGACATTTTGTACAAGATGTGGAAGCTAGCAGGCCACTTCACGGCTCCTGGTTATACTGCTAGTCCCTACGCTAACCAGGAGTCCAGCAGAACCGGACACAGTTCACACAGCATGCTGCAACAGGACAGGACACAGATCGCAGGTCATACAGCAAGCCAACACAAAACTGACAGAATATAAATGTACAAACGGACATGAACCAGCAAGACACAGATCACACAGCAAGCTTGCAACAGGAAAAGATTCATGACTGCTTACCCTGAACACCAGACCCAGACTGACCAGGAGCTGGGTTTATATGTGAGCACAGACACAGGAGATTGGCTAGCAGGAAGTACCACACCCAGCCAGCTCAATTAACCCTCAACCACCTGTAGCTGTGCTGCTAGGAAGCTTAGAACTACAGATCCCAACAGCATATGTAACAGTACCTCCCCTTTAAAAAAGGGGCCTCTGGACCCTTTAAGCATAACATCAAAAAAATTATGCAACTTCTCCAAACCGCGCACGTGTACAGGACTTATCTTAAAAGGACCTGACACTAAGGCAAAGATTGCAAAATGGGAGAGAGTAAGGCAACCCACCCTACTGACATAGCGTGCACAGGACTTATCCATAAAGGCCTAGTGCAGACGCCAGCCAGTCAGCAGGAGAAGGGAAAAGGCTCAGGTACATACCAAACAGGGGGCTACAGCAAATTACATCCACTTGGCACACCTCGCCACAGGACAGAATCCAGGACAGGAATACAGACTGCATAACGCAGGACGGGTAACAGACATATGGAACTCAGACACAACATGCATGCCACCAACGCTGTATGGAGCCACCACACTCACCGTACAAGGGGAAGGACTGCCAGAACACCTATCTGGCCTATAAGGAAAATTGTGGCCGGCATCACCAGCTCGCACCACACACACAAAATCAGATGTTTGGAGGCCGACCTGCTAAGGGAAAGGAGAAACCTGTGAGTGGCTGCACTTGCGCGGTCACCGTACCACACCTACTGAGTGCACCACCCCAGAACACCAGGAGGGGAGGAACAGCAGGTGTCCAAACCATCTGCGGGGAAATACGGGGAAACTTGCTCCAACAACCGCATGCAACAAACACTACAACACAATGTGTCTAACATACATATGAACCCCAACATCGTCAGAACAGGACTATCCACACCTGATGTCTGGCCACCTGCACAGACACTGGACCTGTCACTGTTCACACACACACAACATCCTCGTACTACATGTTGCACCACATACTAACATAACATACTCAGATGTTGCACAACATAACATACTAACATAACATATAACATACACAGAACATAACATAATGCATCCCCTTTTGTAAGTGGGGGGACATTATGTTACAATCGTGTGGGCAAGCTAAGCACGGGGCCCACATGATCGCAACCAAAGGGACTGGGTATGCACACGGGTTTCTGGCAAACTGATCCTGTGCTACAAGGGGGATGACAGTGGCCCTACCTAAGCTGGGACATTGCCCCAATAAGGGCAGCCCAGCGGTCTTTGGATCTCGGCCCTAGCTGATCCTAGGAGCCATGCACCAGAACAGGATACGTACATATGCCACATGAAAGGGACTGTACAACAGGACACACAGAGCAGAGAACACAGCATACAGCAGCCACAATGCAAACACTAATAGCAGATGATAAGCTGAATATAAATACCAGGTATTAGTTGACATTTTGTACAAGATGTGGAAGCTAGCAGGCCACTTCACAGCTCCTGGTTATACCGCTAGTCCCTACACTAACCAGGAGTCCAGCAGAACCGGACACAGTTCACACAGCACGCTGCAACAGGACAGGACACAGATAGCAGGTCATACAGGAAGCCAACACAAAACTGACAGAATATAAATGTACAAACAGACACGAACCAGCAAGACACAGATCACACAGCAAGCTTGCAACAGGAAAGGATTCATGACTGCTTACCCTGAACCCCAGACCCAGACTGACCATGAGCTGGGTTTATATGTGAGCACAGACCCAGGAGATTGGCTAGCAGGAAGTACCACACCCAGCCAGCTCAATTAACCCTCAACCACCTGTAGCTGTGCTGCTAGGAAGCCTAGAACTACAGATCCCAGCACCACATGTAACAGTTGTTTTTTTAACAAACATTTTTGGAATATTTTATCAGTTTAGAAATGATTTTGGTGGGCAAAATTGTATTTTTTTAAATGATTTTCTTTTAAATTAAACTTTATTGAACTTTTTTGACATTATTTTAATCCCCCAAGAGGACTTAAAGATGTGATTGCTTGATCTCTAGGACAGTACACTGCATTGCTTATGTAGGGCATTGTACAATGCCTATAATATCAGCCTATTAGACTCTACTAGAGGACAGGTATAATAGGCTGATTTACATAGCAGACAGAGAAACCTTTGTCAGGCCTGTGGCTGTCATGAGAACTCATTGGTACCTTGCAAACACATTGCAGGGTGCCGATGGGTGACAAAAGGAGCCCTGCTGTTGCCACCTGCTTACATGCTGCAGTTGCTATTGACTGTGGTATGTAAGTGGTTAAACTACCAGGATCTGAGGTTTCTTTGTTCCTGGCAGTTATAGCAAGAGTCCGGCTGTCAGTAGTCAGCAATGCCACCTACTTAAAAAGAAAGATGTATGAACAGGTTTAACGCCCATTGGTGACCACTGTAAAAAGGCGTATTGGTGGGTTGGCAATAAGGGGTTAAATTGTGTCAAGTTTTAAATGTACCCCCTATCAGTAGAATAGGGAATATGCCTCTGACCGCTGGGACCCCCACTGTTTATGAGAACAGGGATCCCAATCTATTCATATCTATGACAGTGCCAGAGTACTCTGATGGTTCCCGATCAAACACTTATCCTCTATCCTGAGTATAGAGAATAAGTGTCTGATAAATGCACAAACTGCTCATTATTGTCGGTTCAGACATTTTCACTAGTTGCTCGAACTCATCTGTGCTGCTGCTGAAGGGCTTTTCTCATTTTAGAAAGTGGTGGCGTTACTTTAGGATCTGAATCTTTGGGACTCCATGGATCCTGATTAGTGTTGAGCAAACTCAACCAGTAGAACCCTGTTTCAGGTAGCAGTTCGGGTTGGCACAAACTCAAACCAAGTTTTTGGCAAAGATCTAATCAAACAGGGTTCTACTGGTTCAGTTCGCTCAACACTAGTCATGAAGACTAGTGTATAACACTGTCTAAGAGTCCTAAAAGCCCTACATAACACTCACAGGGATCTTTTTGGCTCTTACACCAATTTTAGGAGAACTTTCGATTCAGTTTGAACTTATTTGAACAAAACCGAATGCTTTGCAAAAGTTCAGCGAAGTTAGTTCATCAAGAATCCTAAAAATGAAGGGGACACAGCACTGATTTAGCATTGCATGCTCTTCTAAGTTTTCCCCGCAGAGTGGCATTGACAACCACTTGGCTACTGCCGACCCTGTTCACTTAAATGGGATGGCGCTGTAGCTCTTTGTGCTTTGCACAGAAAACCAGTGAAGAGGACACAGAGCTACCAACATAAGCTCTGTATGACCCTTATTCTCTGTATTGGTGGGGGTCCCAGAGGTCGGACTATACTAACAATATATCACCACTTTATAGGATGGGAATAACTTTAATGTTCTAATGCAGTAACTTACTACAAGACCTTTCATCTCCCGCACATCTGTGCTTCACCAGTTCTGAATAACGAATTTAGAGAAATTAATCTAAATATAGCATCATATAAAATGAACTGAAAAGTTCTTTATGTGCGCTGGCTTTATAATAGTAAAAATGCTTTTGTTAAAACACTGCCAAAGTTTTTTTTACAGGTCCTAACACTCCATCTAAGCGCTTGATGCTGACGAGATGTTTATAGAGCGACAATATTTAGCGCGTTCCTAAATTAACTAAGTGAAACCAGTTGCTTCCATTTGTTGTGTGACGAGTTCTCAGCCATTCTTTATAACAGTTTTATTTGGAAAGTCAAACCACTTAAAAATTCCACAGGTCAGTTAGAATCGCTTATCCTAAATCTGGTCTTCATAAATTTTGGAAGTAGCCCCTTTTAATTAAAGAATAAAAAAAATTCCAATGCCAAGAATGGCGCAGTTGGCAGCACTATTTTTGCCCTCCCAAATACAGGAAGATTGATGAAACCCCAACAGATACCATTACGTTTAGCAGGATCTGTCTGTGTGATTTTGGAACCATTGGATACAGGATTGGTCACAGCACCATAGCTACCGTTAAGTAAACAGAAGTTATAATCTTTCTGGCAAAAACACATTTTTCCATGCCTGCCCTTTCACCTGATTGCCTGTCACACTCAGAAGGTCTCCTCTGGGTATTGCAGCCACTTCCCTGCAGTGCACCCTCTTGTCTGATACTTATCAGGCACCATCTCTAAGGTGAAATTTTTTACTTTCGCTTTCAAATCCATCCAATGATGCATCAGCACAATATTAGCTGAAGCTATACCATTTTGCCTGCAGTTTAATTTATCATTACATTCTTCTAAATAAGCTACAGCCTGTTAGCTTATACAGTCAGGAGGATGATCTGTGATCTCCTCTATTATAACTACGTGGCAGGAGCTGTGTGATGATCATCAGAAACTACGACAAAAGTGTCTGTATTGCCCTCTAGGCCGTTTCTGTGGTAGGGACCATGTAATAGCATCACACAGATTGAGAAATTGACTAATTTTAGACAGCATAGCCCAAGTAGATCTGAACTGGTCAAAACTAAGATCACTTGACCATCTGAGGAAAAAGAGGCCAGAAGTTTCAGATAGAAAGAAATAACTAAAATAAGACTAGCTCATTTATATATACTGTTGGGATAGCTACAATGAATAAAAAAAAATCACTGGAAAGGCCCTTTAAGCATTATTTCCAAAAAAAAGCAGTTTATGGTATGATCACACATCACGGAGAAAATCCACACCAAAATCCCCATGGGTGCAAAATTTCACTGTGGAATAGACTCGCTGGTTCTCCAACTAACGTGTCTGAATGTACAACTCATCGTTCCTTATCACAAATGGGCTGTAACAGTAGATGGACAGTTCCAACAACATTTCTAGCTAAGAGAAACAGAAAGGCGAGACTCCAGTGGTCAAAAGAGCACAAATTGAATCAATGAGCAGTGGAAAAACATTACCTGTTCAGATAGATCCAGATTTCTGTTACACCATTGTAGTAGCCCAGAGATAGTGGGGCCCCTCCATAATGTTATATGTCTGTCTAGTGCCATTGTCTTGTTAGTGTCTTGTTTGTGGAGTGCTTCAGATTTATGTGGTTTGAATGGTTGCAGGACTGGGAGGGTTAATGTCTGCTATGTCTAGTCCTGTCTGGAAAATGTATTGTATTTTGTGTATCATTTTATAGTCACGTGATGATGTTAGATGTATGTGTTTGCAGAATGCAAGGAAGAGGGAGAAAGTCAGTGAGTGAGTGAGCTACACAGACACTAGACAGATGGGTCTGTGTGTGGAGAGGATGGAGGAGACCGAGCGACTTCCTTATGCTCGGCCTAAGCCCATTCTACCCAGCAGACCTTGGTGCTGCTTCTGAGCCTGGGAAGTAGGACAAGCCACTTCATAGCGAGAGGAAGAGAACGAGAGTGAGTGTTGACTGGTAGAGAGAGAGAGTTGCTGGGAGCGGGATCACACAGATAACTTGGGCTGTGGATTATCCGAATACCCCAAGAATCTTCCCTTTTGCACCACTCTAGCTTGTTGTACCTGTACCAAGACTGTTTGTTTGGATTGGAGTAAACGGACCGAACCAACCGTTCCCGGTTCTTGTTCAGAAAGTTGCCCTGTATGTGGACTACTTTATTTCATCTAGAAGATCCACCACAGAGGACGGAACGGTGGCATCACGTGTGACTTAAGGTAACCCTCGGTTACTACCCCTGTGATCTCGCCAGTAGTAACATGGTCGGGTCCTGAGCTACCCCCAAGGGGAAGAGATGGTAGAGCCCCTTGACAAGGCCTTTCTCTACCCCGCTGTCTCCTCGGCTGTATGCCCGCTCCTCTAATGCTGCACCATGATGATAGGAGGGTCAGAATTTGTCAAAAGCAGCATGAATAGATGACCCCTTCCTGTCAGCTGTTCAGAACATGTCAATACCTTCATTTGATTTACAGCAACTACAAGAAGCTTCCTGTCCACATGGGCCAATATTTCTGCAGAACAATTTCAACATCTTGTGGCTAGTGTTGCTCATCTTGATCAGATGGGCAATAAAATCGACCTGATTTTTACAAAATTGAATCAGGTTAGTCCAAACCAACATAGGAGGAGGAAGAAGAAGGTATACCAATCACCCAGCTGCCTGGCCAGTGCAGCATCCGAGGAGCAGGCCCTCAGCCCGAGGAGACAGCGGGGTAGAGAAATGCCTTGTTATGGGGCTCTACTGTCTCCTCCCTAAGGATAGCTCGAGACCCAACCTCGTTACCAACAGTGGGAGATCACGAATTAGTCCTGTTTGTCACTTGTGACGCCAAAATTCCATCCTTTGCGGCGAATCTTTCAGATGGAATAAAATAGTCCCCGCAAACAGAGTGTCTTTTCTGAACAAGAACCAGGAACGTTCGGTTCTGTCCGTTTACTTAAACAATGTTAACAAATAACAATAAAGCAGTTCTTACAGTGGTGACATGGAGGATTCACGGGGTATTTGTACATCCACAGTCATAGTTATCTGCAGGAACCCACTCTCCTGTTAACTCTCTCTCTCCTGTCAGTCACTCACAGGCTTTCTCGCTCTCTGGCAGTTTCTCTATTTTCTCTGGATGCACATGGTTCCTGCTCAGTTCTCTTCAGGTCCAGGCTCATGCATGCTTGGTGGTTAATCACTATGGGGAGTATTTCAGGAAGGATAGGCCCAAGTGGAGACAGCAGACCACCTCTTGGTCTCCTCCATGTCTCCCTCCGTAATTCTTCTCTATCTCTCTTGTCTCTCCTATCTCACTTCTCTCCTCAGACTTCTTTCCATGATTCTAATTCTGGACTTCTCATTCAACCACATAAATCCAACATACATCACATAGTCAACAACCAATCCATGAATAGACAAAACAATACAATTTCCATTCAATACACATAAATCTGATGCATTCCAAATACAAGACAGTGCACAAGACAACACAAAACATATATCCTGAGGTGCTGGAGGGACCGCTAACTCTGGGCCACTACACCAGTTCGCCATTATTCTACACTGCAGGGAGGGTGGCTTTGGGTAATAAAGGAGTCTTTCCCAACACATTTCTCCAACCACGGGAGAAGTACAGAGGAGGAAGAAGAGGAGGACAAGGAGAGAGATAATATAGGTAAGAGGTAAGGGGAGGGGGTTATACAATGTTCCTTCCATCCATCACTAGCTATTCTACAATGATCGTGGGACCAGCCAGAGGATACTCTTAGGCCTGACCCCGAGGAATGTGCGTTATGTACTTTGATGCATATGAATGTTTCTATACTGCAGTGCTTGCAAAAGGACCATTGCATATTCCACATCAAAACATCAGATTATTACTGGGTGGCCACCCCTCTTGATCCCCACTACAAGGCCAAAATGACAAATATCATTCCAGCAGTGCAGAGGGATTTCAAAATGTAGCAGTATCAGGTTAGACTGTTAAGCAGCTTGAGCACGGCATTTCTCCATAGCCATGGGAATGCGTCTGCAATGGATCGCAGCTCTGCTGCTCATGGCACACGAGCAGGAATACGCTGCAGAAGTGCCACCACCGGTGGCAGGGGAAGTCTACTAAAGGTGTGGCATAGTTTTTTCAGCCGGTTGAAGCCTGCAGCAAAAGCACAGGGTAGACTCAAAGTCACAAGCATCACCTATCCTTCATGGTCGAAGAGTATGTCTGCTCCCGCATGGATGTTCTCAGATATGGCGTTGGCCCCCCTGACTTCTGGGTGTCTAAGCTGGATTGAGTGGCCAGAACTTGCACAACATGCTTTAGAGGTGCTTGCCTACCCCATGGCCAATGTACTATCAAAAAGGGTGTGCAGCACAACTGGGGGTGTGATAAGTGACAGACGCATCCGCCTGCCCACAGACAATGTGCATCGCCTGACATTTATAAAAATGAACCAGGTGTGGATTTCACCTGACTTCTGTACCCCCATAGTAGATTCCACTGATTAGTTAGCACTCTGCCAATTTTTCATCACTACTCTACACCTCAAAAACAGGCTAATAGGTGAATTTAAAAATTGTGTGCCCCAATGGGGACAGAACCTGTAATATAAAGTGATGTAAAGTGCTGCATAATATGAAGGCACTATATAAATAGAGGTGAGTATTAAAAAATACGATTTGCCCTATTAGAAGACTTTTTTGACTATCATGTAGTATCATATTTCTATGTGACTTTACATGATTGCCTTCACTTAAGAAAAAGACATCTGTTAAGGCGTATCTACGGTAATTATGACAAGAACAGCCCTGGGCCATTTCACAGCTTGTCGGTATAAAGTTTTGAGCAAAAGCAATGGGGAAGTATGAAGGAAAGATTTATATGTTTTCTGCCTGTTGGATCCACTTCTGAATTTGACTCAATAGACTCCATCAAAACTGCTCTGAAAAATACCATCAGACCACTGAGGCTTACGAGGGCTTAAAAAGGTTACAAAGTCCCCCAAATTTTTTTGATGGGCGGCAGGAAAGAGGGGAGATGTGGTGCTGGTTGACAGAAAGGATGAGATAAAGCAAGGAAGACCTGACTCAAGGTTTGAAACTTTATGGATAATGTGTTTCGTTGCCAAATCTGCACCTTCCTCGGGGCGTATTTCAAATAGACCACACAAAAACATCAATTCAAAAGTTCTGGGGAATTGCGGTGGGTTATGTAATCGGGTCATGTGATCTGGCCCAAGCATCTAGGTGAGAAAAATCAATAGTAGATAAACACTCAAACATTGACATCAATGAACACCATGCTACAAATATATATTAACATTAGTTTAAAAAACAGGTTTAAAACAATTGTAGCATTCTGTTTCTCTAATGCTAACTACCAAAACATTAAAGGGGCAGTAACTTTTCAGACAACTTCTGCTCATCTACTAACTTGTGTTAGTCTCTTCATTTCTGTAATACACTTGCGTTAAAAATATTTGCATCTAATACACAATAGATGTAGAGTATGGTGGCCAAAGCCGATGATTTCAGCAAGAATGACAACCACTTAATATGTTTGGGGGCTTCTCGATTCTCCCCCGATGTTAGATGTTGGGGAGATAAGAATCGAGCAGTTAGATTTTAACTATAGGATCCTTTTGTTCTTGTAGAGGTAAGCTGCTGTCAGAGGTGTCTGGTAGCAGGTTATTCCCCTCTATGAATTCAGAACACATGCACACTTGGCTAACCAAGGATCATTTGGCCAAGAGCTATGTAAAGCATTGTAAGTCGAAGGTTGAATGAATAGTCTTTTCTCAGATGCAACCATACACATTTTAGTCCATACTAACTATTACAACTGTTCAGTTTGCCCATATATGGGAGTGGTTACTGCAATTGGGGGGCTTTGGCAGCATTAGGGATCTTCTAAAAAGCAAATTAGTGAATCCAATTTTTACTCCCATCAACTTTAATAGGACTCAGAATAGACCATCCTGATTTACAATGATTTTTGTATCAGCCCGATTTCAGAAATTACACATCACCTCTGGCGCAACTATAGGGGATGCAGTTGCACCTGGGCCCAAGAGTCTTAGGAGGCCCATAAGGCCTCTCTTCTCCATATAGGGAGCCCAGTTCTCTGAATGAAGCATTCTAGTTGGGGGCCCTGTTACAAATTTGCATTGAGGCCCAGGAGCTTCAAGTTAAGCCTTTGCATTAAGGGGTTAAGAGAAGTTGGGGGGCCCCAAGATAAACTTTTGCACCCGGGCCCATGAGCCTTTAGCTACGCCCCTGCACATCCCTACTAGTGGCATCTATGTCATGATTAGAGATGAGCGAGCACTAAAATGCTCGGGTGCTCGTTACTCGGGACGAAATTTTCGCGATGCTCGAGGGTTCGTTTCGAGAAACGAACCCCATTGAAGTCAGTGGGCGACCCGAGCATTTTTGTATATCGCCGATGCTCGCTAAGGTTTTCATTTGTGAAAATCTGGGCAATTCAAGAAAGTGATGGGAACGACACAGCAACGGATAGGGCAGGCGAGGGGCTACATGTTGGGCTGCATCTCAAGTTCCCAGGTCCCACTATTAAGCCACAATAGCGGCAAGAGTGTTCCCCCCCACTCCCAACAATTTTTACTTCTGAAAAGCCCTCATTAGCAATGCATGCCTTAGCTAAGCCCCACACTACCTCCAACAAAGCACAATCACTGCCTGCATGACACTCCGCTGCCACTTCTCCTGGGTTACATGCTGACCAACCCTCCCTGCACGACCCAGTGTCCACAGCGCACACAAAAGTGTCCCTGCGCAGCCTTCAGCTGCCCTCATGCCACACCACCCTCATGTCTATTTATAAGTGCGTCTGCCATGAGGAGGAACCGCAGGCACACACTGCAGAGGGTTGGCACGGCCAGGCAGCGACCCTCTTTAAAAGCGGCGGGGCGATAGCCCACAATGCTGTACAAAAGCAATGAGAAATATAATCTTGTGCCACCGCCATCAGGAGCTGCACACGTGGGCATAGCAATGGGGAACCTATGTGCCACACACTATTCATTCTGTCAAGGTGTCTGCATGCCCCAGTCAGACCGCGTTTTTTTATAAATAGTCACAGGCAGGTACAACTCCGCAATGGGAATTCCGTGTGCACCCACAGCATGGGTGGCTCCCTGGAACCCACCGGCGGTACATAAATGTATCCCATTGCAGTGCCCATCACAGCTGAGGTAATGTCATGTTTAATGCAGGTGGGCTTCGGCCCACACTGCATGCCCCAGTCAGACTGGGGTTCTTTAGAAGTGGACACATGCAGTTACAACTCCGTGTGGACCGACAGCATAGGCGGCTCCCTGGAACCCACCGACGGTACATAAATATATCCCATTGCAGTGCCCAGCACAGCTGAGGTAATGTCATGTTTAATGCAGGTGGGCTTCGGCCCACACTGCATGCCCCAGTCAGACTGTGGTTCTTTAGAAGTGGACACATGCAGTTACAACTCCGTGTGGACCCACAGCATGGGTGGGTGCCAGGAAGCCACCGGCGGTACATAAATATATCCCATTGCATTGCCCATCACAGCTGAGGTAACGTCAGCTTTAATGCAGGTGGGCAAAAAATTAATTGGATTACACTGTAGGCGAGGGCCCACAAAAAATTGGTGTACCAACAGTACTAATGTACCTGAGAAAAATTGCCCATGCCCAACCGAGAGGGCAGGTGAAACCCATTAATCGCTTTGGTTAATGTGGCTTAAGTGGTAACTAGGCCTGAAGGCAGCCCAGTTAAAATAAAAATTGGTTGAGGTGAAAGTTTCAACGCTTTAATGAGCATTGAAACGTATAAAAATTGTTTACAAAAATTATATGACTGAGCCTTGTGGACCTAAGAAAAATTGCCCGTTCGGCGTGATTACGTCAGGTTTCAGGAGGAGGAGCAGGAGGATGAATATTATACACAGATTGATGAAGCTAAAAGGTCCACGTTTTTGATGGTGATAGAGAACGATGCTTCCATCCGCGGGTGCAGCCTACGTATTGTTTAGGTATCGCTGCTGTCCGCTGGTGGAGAAGAGAAGTCTGGGGAAATCCAGGCTTTGTTCATCTTGATGAGTGTAAGCCTGTCGGCACTGTCGGTGGACAGGCGGGTACGCTTATCTGTGATGATTCCCCCAGCCGCACTAAACACCCTCTCTGACAAGACGCTAGCCGCAGGACAAGCAAGCACCTTCAGGGCATACAGCGCGAGTTCAGGCCACGTGTCCAGCTTCGACACCCAGTAGTTGTAGGGGGCAGAGGCGTCACGGAGGATGGTCGTGCGATCGGCTACGTACTCCCTCACCATCCTTTTACAGTGCTCCCGCCGACTCAGCCTTGACTGGGGAGCGGTGACACAGTCTTGCTGGGGAGCCAGAAAGCTGTCAAAGGCCTTAGAGAGTGTTCCCCTGCCTGTGCTGTACATGCTGCCTGATCTCCGCGCCTCCCCTGCTACCTGGCCCTCGGAACTGCGCCTTCTGCCACTAGCGCTGTCGGATGGGAAGTTTACCATCAGTTTGTCCACCAGCGCCCTGCGGTATAGCAACACTCTCGAACCCCTTTCCTCTTCGGGAATGAGAGTGGGAGGGTTCTCCTTATAGCGTGGGTCGAGCAGTGTGTACACCCAGTAATCTGTAGTGGACAGAATGCGTGTAACGCGAGGGTCACGAGAAAGGCATCCTAACATGAAGTCAGCCATGTGTGCCAGGGTACCTGTACGAAACACATGGCTGTCCTCACTAGGAAGATCACTTTCAGGATCCTCCTCCTCTTCCTCCTCCTCAGGCCATACACGCTGAAAGGATGACAGGCAAGCAGCATGGGTACCCTCAACAGTGGGCCAAGCTGTCTCTTCCCCCTCCTCCTCATCCTCCTCCCCCTCATCCTCCTCCTCCTCAACGCGCTGAGATATAGACAGGAGGGTGCTCTGACTATCCAGCGACATACTGTCTTCCGCCGGCTCTGTTTCCGAGCGCAAAGCGTCTGCCTTTATGCTTTGCAGGGAACTTCTCAAGAGGCATAGCAGAGGAATGGTGACGCTAATGATTGCAGCATCCCCACTCACCATCTGGGTAGACTCCTCAAAGTTTCCAAGAACCTGGCAGATGTCTGCCAACCAGGCCCACTCTTCTGTAAAGAATTGAGGAGGCTGACTCCCACTGCGCCGCCCATGTTGGAGTTGGTATTCGACTATAGCTCTACGCTGCTCATAGAGCCTGGCCAACATGTGGAGCGTAGAGTTCCACCGTGTGGGCACGTCGCACAGCAGTCGGTGCACTGGCAGATGAAACCGATGTTGCAGGGTGTGCAGGGTGGCAGAGTCCGTGTGGGACTTGCGGAAATGTGCGCAGAGTCGGCACACCTTTCCGAGCAGGTCTGACAAGCGTGGGTAGCTTTTCAGAAAGCGCTGAACCACCAAATTAAAGACGTGGGCCAGGCATGGCACGTGCGTGAGGCTGCCGAGCTGCAGAGCCACCACCAGGTTACGGCCGTTGTCACACACGACCATGCCCGGTTAGAGGCTCAGCGGCACAAGCCAGCGGTCGGTCTGCTCTGTCAGACCCTGCAGCAGTTCGTGGGCCGTGTGCCTCTTCTCTCCTAAGCTGAGTAGTTTCAGCACGGCCTGCTAACGCTTGCCCACCGCTGTGCTGCCATGCCACGCGACACCGACTGCTGGCGACGTGCTGCTGCTGCTGACACATCTTGATTGCGAGACAGAGGTTGCGTAGGAGGAGGAGGAGGAGGGTGGTTTAGTGGAGGAAGCTTACACCGCCGCAGATACCACCACTGAGCTGGGGCCCGCAATTCTGGGGTTGGGTAGGACGTGAGCGGTCCCAGGCTCTGACTCTGTCCCAGCCTCCACTAAATTCACTCAATGTGCCATCAGGGAGATATAGTGGCCCTGCCCGCCTGTGCTTGTCCACGTGTCCGTTGTTAAGTGGACATTGGCAGTAACCACGTTGGTGAGGGTGCGTACAATGTTGCGGGAGACGTGGTCGTGCAGGGCTGGGACGACACATCGGGAAAAGTAGTGGCAACTGGGAACTGAGTAGCGCGGGGCCGCGGCCACCATCATACCTTTGAAAGCCTCCGTTTCCACAACCCTATACGGCAGCATCTCCAGGCTGATAAATTTGGCTATGTGCACGTTTAACGCTTGAGCGTGCAGGTGCGTGGTGGCGTACTTGCGCTTGCGCTCCAACACTTGCGCTAGCGACGGCTGGACGGTGCGCTGAGAGACATTGGTGGATGGGGCCGAGGACAGCGGAGGTGAGGGTGTGGGTGCAGGCCAGGAGACGGTAGTGCCTGTGCCCTGAGAGGGGGGTTGGATCTCAGTGGCAGGTTGGGGCACAGGGGGAGAGGCAGCGGTGCAAACCAGAGGCGGTGAACGGCCTTCGTCCCACCTTGTGGGGTGCTTGGCCATCATATGTCTTCGCATGCTGGTGGTGGTGAGGCTCGTGGTGGTGGCTCCCCGGCTGATCTCGGCGCGTCAAAGTTTGCACACCACTGTTCGTCGGTCGTTTGCACTCTCAGTGAAAAACTGCCAGACCTTTGAGCACCTCGACCTCTGCAGGGTGGCATGGCGCGAGGGGGCGCTTTGGGAAACAGTTGGTGGATTATTCGGTCTGGCCCTGCCTCTACCCCTGGCCACCGCACTGCCTCTTCCAACCTGCCCTGCTGCTGCACTTGCCTTCCCCTCTGAAGACCTGTCCTCAGTAGGCGTAGCAAACCAGGTGGGGTCAGTCACCTCACCGTCCTGCTGCTCTTCCTCCGAATCCTCTGTGCGCTCCTCCCTCGGACTTACTCCAATTACTACTACCTGAGTGATAGACAACTGTGTCTCATCGTCATCGTCCTCCTCACCCACTGAAAGCTCTTGAGACAGTTCCCGGAAGTCCCCAGCCTCATCCCCCGGACCCCGGGAACTTTCCAAAGGTTGGGCATCAGTCACGACAAACTCCTTCAGTGGGAGAGGATTCGGAACCATTGCTGCCCATTCTGGGCAGGGGCCCGGGCACAGTTCCTGGGAGTCTGCCTGCTCCTCAGAATGTGTCATTGTAATGGAGTGAGGAGGCTGGGAGGAAGGAGGAGCAGCAGCCAGAGGATTCAGAATTGCAGCAGTGGACGGCGCAGAATTCTGGGTGGTCGATAGATTGCTGGATGCACTTTCTGCCATCCACGACAGGACCTGCTCACACTGCTCATTTTCTAATAAAGGTCTACCACGTGGACCCATTAATTGTGAGATGAATGTGGGGACACCAGAAACGTGCCTCTCTCCTAATCCCGCAGCAGTCGGCTGCGATACAACTGGATCACGAGCTCGGCCTGTGCCCACACCCTGACTTGGGCCTCCGCGTCCTCGCCCGCGTCCACGTCCTCTAGGCCTACCCCTACCCCTCAGCATGCTGTATTACCAGTAGTGCAGAAACAGAACGCTGTAATTAAATGTGCCGCTTATTGGCCTGTGGTTGGAGGCTGACTTCGCTTACGGAACGCACAGCAGAGGCAGGAAAGAATTTTGCGTAAGCCTGCTGTAACACTTAGCTGGCTGCGTATGAATTAGGACAACTACCCCCAGCAGAGACACAGTACAGTCAGGACGGTCACAGGCAGCCCAAATAGATTTTTTTTCCCAAATATTTTTTGGAAAAGCCCACTGCGTATATAGACTGGATATGTCTTTCACTGTCCCTGCCTCACCACCACTACTGGCCGTGGACTATGTAAAATTACTGCAGACTGTTTCACTCTGGACAGGATGACAGCGGTGATGTAAGAGGCAACGCAGAGGCAGGAAAGAATTTTGCGCAAGCCTGCTGTAACACTTAGATGGCTGCGTATGAATTAGGACAACTACCCCCAGCAGAGACGCAGTACAGTCAGGACGGTCACAGGCAGCCCAAATAGATTTTTTTTCCCAAATTTTTTTGGAAAAGCCCACTGCGTATATAGACTGGATATGTCTTTCACTGTCCCTGCCTCACCACCACTACTGGCCGTGGACTATGTAAAATTACTGCAGGACGCAATGCTCTGGACGCAATGCTCTGCACGGCCGATATACGAAAAAAAAAAAAAAGTGCAACACTGCAAAAAGCAGCCTCAACAGTACTGCACACGGTCAGATGTGGCCCTAAGAAGGACCGTTGGGGTTCTTGAAGCCTAAAATAACTCCTAACGCTCTCCCTATAGCAGCTCCGGCACCAGCAGCACTGTCCCTGATCTCTGTCAGAATGCATCTGTGGCGAGCCGCGGGAGGGGCCGATTTTTATACTCGGGTGACACCTGATCTCGCCAGCCACTCACTGCAGGGGGGTGGTATAGGGCTTGAACGTCGCAGGGGGAAGTTGTAATGCCTTCCCTGTCTTTCTATTGGCCAGAAAAGCGCGCTAACGTCTCAGAGATGAAAGTGAAAGTAACTCGAACATCGCGTGGTGCTCGCCTCTAGTAACGAGCATCTCGAACACGCTAATACTCGAACGAGTATCAAGCTCGGACGAGTACGTTCGCTCATCTCTAGTCATGATCAATGAATTGTTGTAGTCCTGAAGATCAACGGACATTTATCATGCTACTAGATGGTGGCCTCTAATCAAGTGGCCATTCAGTGTCTGTTGCTCATTATAATATACATTATATTTGACACCTGAAGGATCAGAGTACATTCAGTGCACAACAGGACCCTATAAACATACTGTACATTGAATTTTTATTTTCAGCTTTGTACTAAAATTCAGTACATCTAATCCTTCCCAGTCCATGGATACCTCCTTATCTTATGAAAATTCTTAATATACCTCTCATCATGTCAATCCCATACATAAAACATTTTTTTCCCATTTAACACACTTCAAATTTGACCTAACGGACTCCAATCAAATCTGCTGCAGTAAAGGAATTGGATGTTTTTAGCTCTTGAACGTAAGCCATACATTTATATGAAATTGCTATCAAGAAAAGAATAGATTTTCATGTGGGAGATTATTTGTTGCTTGTAAAAGCAAGATATTCCTTTCCTGTGTTACAGAGTTATGGCCGGGCTCCAGCAGATCACAGCAATGCAGCTTTCGTTATGATCGCCAGCCAAGTATAGCAAAATGAGAGGAGCATCTATGCTGATCAGCAAAATACAGCGTGTTACAGCCAGCAGGGAAATGTCCCAGCTTCAAGCACAATCCACTGTCTTTATTTTATTGCATTGACCACATTCTGAGATACTGCAGGTCAGGAGAGGGTCAGAGCAAAACTTCCCCACCAAGAAATCCTGGGCTGTGTATATTCTAATAATATTCCTATTCCAGGCTATGTTGTTGCTTTTAGTAGAATATTATGGATAAAGGTGTATTAGAATACGTTAACGTTTTTAACTTTCTGTATTTATGATGTTAGTCTCATCTCTTTTAAAGCAACCCTCCAGACCTGGACAACGAAAGAGGGCCACACCAGCTTCTCTGACTACCTGAGGCATACTGTGCATTAGTATGCACCATTAGTCTAAGGCTACAGGCACATGAACGTTTAAAAAGTTGAGCTTGAGATTCTAGGGCACAACGTGGGCCAGACAGCACACTGGCATTCTATTCAATGTGGACACCACACATTGACATGTACAGTTTTCTTGGACAAGAATAGGACGTGCTGCAATTTCTTTACTAAAACTATTGAGCTAAAGAGCAGCACATGTGAAAAAGACTTGCGTATACTAATCGATCATGAACTGAACATGAGTCAACAATGTGATGTAACAGTAAAAAATGCAAACACAATTCTGAGATGTATTAAAAGAAGCATAGAGTCTAGATCACGTGAGGTCATTATCCCCCTTTACTCTTCCTTAGTCAGACCTCATCTGGAATACTGTGTCCAGTTCTCGGCACCCAACTTTAAAAAAGACGTAGACAAACTGGAGTAAGTTCAGAGAAGAGTTACCAGGATGGTGAGCGGTCTACAAATCATGTCCTATGAGGAACGGTTAAAGGATCTGGGAATGTTTAGCTTGTGAAATAGAAGGCTGAGAGGAGACTTAAGAGCTGTCTACAAATATCTGAAGGGCTGTCACAGTGCAGAGGGATCAGCCCTATTCTCATTTGTACAAGGAAAGACTAGAAGCAAAGGGAGGAAACTGAAAGGGAGGAGACACAGATTAGATATTAGAAAAAACTTTCTGACAGTGAGGGTGATCAATGAGTGGAACAGGTTACCATGGGAAGTGGTGAGTTCTCCTTCAATGGAAGTGTTCAAACAAAGGCTGGACATCCATGTGCATGTACCCTCAAACACAACACCTGATTCAATTGAGTAGTGCTGCCCACATGTGCAGTACTGCCTAGTCAAAGCAGTATGTAGTGTCGTACACTGATAATACATACTAGTGCACAGTGTGCATCAGGTAATCAGAGAAGCTGTGCAGCCATCTTTGTCTCTCCGGCCCCAGGTGGTTGCTTTAACATTATCCATGTATGTTCTCTCAAGCATATGATCAACGGCTGTGATTGACAGCTACAGTACACCCACCTCACGCACTAGTGGCCAGGATCCGCAAAAACTCTGATCTTTGCCGTTCATACCTTTAACCGCTTCCTGCTGCAGCCCTTTTTCATTTTTTTATTTTTAAAATATTATAACTTTTTTACTTTTCCGGTATCATAGCTACATGACAGCTTGGTTTTTGTAGGACAAATTGTATTCTTCAGGGCAACACTTAAGGCCATTTTACACAGGATAATTGTTGATTGCTTAAAGGGGTTTTCTGGGTACTATATGGAAATTCTTAAAATGCTGAAATATAAGAGGTACAAGTAAGTAGCGGAAACCTAGATCTTTTGTCTTCCGTTTCCTTGTGCTGTGCAGCCTTCAGTAAACACAACAACGGACTGTTACCTACAACTCCCAGCATACATAGAGCTTGTTTATTGGCCATCTCTGTAGCTCCACCTACAGCTCACAGGTCCTGCAACTTACTGGCACCAACCTCTCTCACTCAGAGTAAACCTGCTGAAGCCGACAGACCGGGTCATCCGGCAGTCTGAACTGCACATGAGTAATACAGCGCAGTGCTTCCACTCCTGTCCTCCCATCATGCACTGCTCACAGGAAGTTGGAGGTTTTGGACAGGGAAGGAAGTAACAAATAGGGGCAAGATATCAAAGGAAATGGAAATATTTTTCAGGCGGAGGGTCATGTGACATAGATAGAAGATGAAGAAAGTAGCAAGACCGGGTACAGAGAGCCAATTACAACATGACTTATTGTGATGATGTACAGTAGATTTTAAAATGTAAGTCCAACGGATGTCCCAGCTTTTATTGCTTTTGGAGATTGAGCGTGCCATGGATCGCCTATTTACACAGATTATTGACAGGTTTTTGGCTTGCATAAACTGAATGATACACGATAAGAGCATGAATTATTGTTCATTCAGTCAATTATCTTTCTGCTTCGTAGTGATGAACTGAACAATAATTGTTCCGTATAAAAGGGCCCTTAACCTAGTATACAGTAATGTGGATGGGTTGTGTTTACAGTGTTCACAGTAAAAATGACATTATCTTCATCCTGCGAGTCGGTACAATTATGGTGATACCCATTTTATACAATTTTTATTATATTGTACTACTTCGAAATGATAAAATATATATTTTTAATTGCTTTTTGTTACTAATTGTTTCTTTTTCAGTCAATGGAGTTGCATAAGGTCTCATTTTTGTGGGGTGATCTGTTGTTTCTATTGGTAGCATTTTGGGGCACGTGCAATTTTTCGATCATTTTAAATTTGAATTCAATGAATGGCCAAGCGCTGCCTTTGATTGGCTGAGTGCTCAGCCAATCACATACAGCCCTTTCAGCAGGCAGGGATTTTTAATCCCCGCCTGCTGAAATAACCTCACAGCAGTGCAGGGAGAACCGGCGGGAGGACACGACTGAACCCCAGCAGCGGCAGACAAGTGACAGGGATGAATTTCAGGGAAGGGCTTAGATTTAAAACCCTTCCCCGAAAATCACTGCAGGGGTTGTTGGCAGCAGCCACGGCCCTATTGAAGGCAATGGGAGAACATTGTGATCCTCTGCCACAGCTGTGACAGCTGTGGCAGGGGATTCTTTACTCCTCGCAGGGAGTCCTCTTGTCACTGAACACTGTGACTGCTATCACAGTGTTCAGTGACAAGGGGACTCCCTGTGGGGAATATTGACATGCACCACGGACTCATGGTGCACACATGTCCTATGTTTTGCAGGTACGTGCGTTTGGACGCCTGTGAAACACGGACATCTAACATATCATAGGGAACCTATGGTTCCAAAAGACACATGGTTTTGTGCGCACCCATGTACGCACATGCTCGTCTGAAAGCAACCTTAGACTTAGGTTCTTCCACACCTTTCAGCACATTGGGTGATAAAACATAACTGACATAAATGTAAAAACATGTTTGAAGCAATAACAAAGAGCACAGTACATTCTTAGAATATATATTAACATACATTAAAAATAAAGATAATATAATGTCTCTAGGAAAACTGCCAAATCATTAGCTAAATACAAGAGTACAGACTTAGAAATAATAACAATAATACTAACTGCCATAAAGAACCCCAGTGATAATCCATATATTCATATTTATGCAAATTGAGTTACAATTCATATAAAAAAAAAGCAGAGATTAATGAAATATTGTACTCAAAAAGCAATCTCATTGGACCGAACAAGTGAACATAATTTATAAATCCAAAAGTAGTTGTGCCAAATATACAGTTATCTCTTGGGGGTTCAAACCCCACCAATTCTTAGAACGAGGGTCCGATGGGTCCTTTAGTGAATCGAGTGGAGGTCAGGCAGGCCTACTGCTGCTCCATTCACTTCAATGACAGTGTGTGACATTACCAGGGTGCTTGAACTCTGAAATCTTTGGCACTGTCATTGAAGTGAATATACTCAGGGACCGACTGGACCGCATTCTCAGGATTGGCGGACATCCCAGCGATTGGACCCCACCGATGTGAAACACTATGCAAAACAAATCCATTAGCTTCATTAGACCTCTACATGTTCAAACAACTTAGCGATGGCTGTGTGGTCCTTCCAGTGTATTGAAGATTGCAAGGACATTGAATAAGATAAATAATAATTGTGTTGGGACATTAAATTATTATTATTTTTAAATGCTTTTTAAACAGATGCTAATATATATTCTGAATATATGCCATGCTATTTAGTTAGAGTGTACCTGAGTTTTCAACAAGTTTTCTTCAATACACCTGGATCTCCTTACCTGCTTATTTGCATCCTAGTTCACGTCTGAAAGTTCAGAATTTTTAGGTGGTCTTCCCCATTTTTCTATTGCTATTAGAGATGAGCGAGCACCAAAATGCTCGGGTGCTCGTTACTCGAGACGAAATTTTCGCGATGCTCGAGGGTTCGTTTCGAGTAACGAACCCCATTGAAGTCAATGGGCGACCCGAGCATTTTTGTATATCGCCGATGCTCGCTAAGGTTTCCATTTGTGAAAATCTGGGCAATTCAAGAAAGTGATGGGAACGACACAGAAACGGATAGGGCAGGCGAGGGGCTACATGTTGGGCTGCATCTCAAGTTCCCAGGTCCCACTATTAAGCCACAATAGCAGCAAGAGTGGGCCCCCCCCCTCCCAACAACTTTTACTTCTGAAAAGCCCTCATTAGCAATGCATACCTTAGCTAAGCACCACACTACCTCCAACAAAGCACAATCACTGCCTGCATGACACTCCGCTGCCACTTCTCCTGGGTTACATGCTGCCAAATCCCCCCCCCCCACGACCCAGTGTCCACAGCGCACACCAAACTGTCCCTGCCCAGCCTTCAGCTGCCCTCATGCCACGCCACCCTCATGTCTATTTATAAGTGCGTCTGCCACAGGAAAAGCAGGCACACACTGCAGAGGGTTGGCACGGCTAGGCAGCGACAGTCTTTAAAAGGGGCGGGGCGATAGCCCACAATGCTGTACAGAAGCAATGAGAAATCCAATCCTGTGCCACCTCCATCTGGAGCTGCACACGTGGGCATAGCAATGGGGAACCTATGTGCCACACACTATTCATTCTGTCAAGGTGTCTGCATGCCCCAGTCAGACCGCGTTTTTTTATATATAGTCACAGGCAGGTACAACTCCGCAATGGGAATTCCGTGTGCACCCACAGCATGGGTGGCTCCCTGGAACCCACCGGCGGTACATAAAAATATCCCATTGCATTGCCCAACACAGCTGAGGTAGTAATGTCGTGCTTAATGCAGGTGGGCTTCGGCCCACACTGCATGCCCCAGTCAGACTGGGGTTCTTTAGAAGTGGACACAGATGCATTTACAACTCCCTGTGGACCCACAGCATGGGTGGGTGCCAGGAAGCCACCGGCGGTACATAAATATATCCCATTGCATTGCCCAACATAGCTGAGGTAGTAATGTCGTGCTTAATGCAGGTGGGCTTCGGCACACACTGCATGCCCCAGTCAGACTGGGGTTCTTTAGAAGTGGACACAGATGCATTTACAACTCCCTGTGGACCCACAGCATGGGTGGGTGCCAGGAAGCCACCGGCGGTACATAAATATATCCCATTGCATTGCCCATTACAGCTGAGGTAGTAATGTCGTGCTTAATGCAGGTGGGCTTCGGCCCACACTGCATGCCCCAGTCAGACTGGGGTTCTTTAGAAGTGGACACAGATGCATTTACAACTCCCTGTGGACCCACAGCATGGGTGGCTCCCTGGAACCCACCGGCGGTACATAAAAATATCCCATTGCATTGCCCATCACAGCTGAGGTAGTATTGTCATGTTTAATGCAGGTGGGCTTCGGCCCACACTGCATGCCCCAGTCAGACTGGGGTTCTTTAGAAGTGGACACAGATGCATTTACAACTCCCTGTGGACCCACAGCATGGGTGGCTCCCTGGAACCCACCGGCGTTACATAAAAATATCCCATTGCATTGCCCAACACAGCTGAGGTAGTAATGTCATGTTTAATGCAGGTGGGCTTCGGCCCACACTGCATGCCCCAGTCAGACTGGGGTTCTTTAGAAGTGGACACAGATGCATTTACAACTCCCTGTGGACCCACAGCATGGGTGGGTGCCAGGAAGCCACCGGCAGTACATAAATATATCCCATTGCATTGCCCAACATAGCTGAGGTAGTAATGTCGTGCTTAATGCAGGTGGGCTTCGGCACACACTGCATGCCCCAGTCAGACTGGGGTTCTTTAGAAGTGGACACAGATGCATTTACAACTCCCTGTGGACCCACAGCATGGGTGGGTGCCAGGAAGCCACCAGCGGTACATAAATATATCCCATTGCATTGCCCAACACAGCTGAGGTAGTAATGTCGTGCTTAATGCAGGTGGGCTTCGGCCCACACTGCATGCCCCAGTCAGACTGGGGTTCTTTAGAAGTGGACACAGATGCATTTACAACTCCCTGTGGACCCACAGCATGGGTGGCTCCCTGGAACCCACAGGCGGTACATAAAAATATCCCATTGCATTGCCCATCACAGCTGAGGTAGTATTGTCATGTTTAATGCAGGTGGGCTTCGGCCCACACTGTATGCCCCAGTCTGACCGGGGTTCTTTAGAAGTGGACACAGATGCATTTACAACTCCCTGTGGACCCACAGCATGGGTGGCTCCCTGGAACCCACCGGCGTTACATAAAAATATCCCATTGCATTGCCCAACACAGCTGAGGTAGTAATGTCATGTTTAATGCAGGTGGGCTTCGGCCACTTAGCTAGCTGCGTATTTATTTGGAGAAATACTACCCCCAGCAGACACGGACCCAGAACACTGAGCAGAGTGACAGGCAGGCCAAATAGATTTTTTCCAAATATTTTTTTCTGAAGGACCACTGCGTATATTCAATCTATAATATGTCTTCTGGCCCTGCCTACACAATTCTGTCCCTGATGTGTGTGTCACGGAACTGCAGTGTTGCACTGTTATTAACTGCAACAGACCAGTGATTTCAGAGCCAGGAAATAATTTGGCGCAAGCCTGCTGTAACACTTAGCTGGCTGCGTATTTATTTGGAGAACTACTACCCCCAGCAGACACGGACCCAGAACACTGAGCACAGTGACAGGCAGGCCAAATAGATTTTTTTCCCATATTTTTTTCTAAAGGACCACTGCGTATATTCAATCTATAATATGTCTTCTGTCCCTGCCTACACACTTCTGTCCCTGGAGTATTACTGCAGGGCGCAATGCTCTGCACGGCCGATATACCAAAAAAAAAAAAATGTGCAACACTGCTAAAAGCAGCCTCCACACTACTGCACACGGTTAGATGTAGCCCTAAGAAGAACCGTTAGGGTTCTTGAAGCCTACAATAACTCCTAACGCTCTCCCTGCCTCCACACTTCTGTTCCTGGACTATTACTGCAGGGTGCAATGCTCTGCACGGCCGATATACCAAAAAAAAAAAAATGTGCAACACTGCCAAAAGCAGCCTCCACACTACTGCACACGGTTAGATGTGGCCCTAAGAAGGACCGTTGGGGTTCTTGAAGCCTACACTAACTCCTAACACTCTCCCTACAGCAGCTCCAACACGATACCACTGTCCCTCAGCTATCTCACAACGCATCTGAGGCGAGCCGCGGGAGGGGCCGATTTTTATACTCGGGTGACACCTGATCTCCCCAGCCACTCACTGCAGGGGGGTGGTATAGGGCTTGAACGTCGCAGGGGGAAGTTGTAATGCCTTCCCTGTCTTTCAATTGGCCAGAAAAGCGCGCTAACGTCTCAGAGAGGAAAGTGAAAGTAACCCGAACATCGCGTGGTATTCGTTACGAGTAACGAGCATCTCGAACACGCTAATACTCGAACGAGTATCAAGCTCGGACGAGTACGTTCGCTCATCTCTAATTGCTATGTTGTTTACAATCCACTTTTAGGGAAGGGGCATATAGCAAGCCTACCAGTCTGCCAGCAGTTCACTGTCCTGACTTCCTTGCCCCGACTTCCTATGCTGCATTGCACTGTCTCTGGTCCAATCAACAGGGAGGCAACATCTGAATGCCTGCCTCTCTGCTTTCCCAGGACGATCAGTCATTTAGAGACATTCTAGCCAAATATTTAGTAAACCCGGTATACTGTGTGTGCACAGATACACATCCACACACTGTAAAGACCCATTTACACACAACGATTATCGTTTGAATGAAAGAATGACTGAATGCATTAACAACGTTTTTGCATACAAATGCTGAGCATTTACACTTACACATGAGATTTCCCTCTTCGGCTAAACCAAACATTGATTATGTTTTTTGCTCAAGTGGGCGTGTGTTTATGCAAGGAATCTCTGGCCAGGAGGGTTTTCATTTGTGTGAAAGAAAGCCATTGTCTTCTGCTGCATGAGTAAGCAAGTAGTCATTGTGTTTAGCACAGAAAACAACCCCCCCTCTCCTCAAGTCGTTTAGTCTTTCAAATGACTGAAAGAATGTCATTTAAAACCAGATGAAAAGTGAACGAATTAACGACTATTTTTATGCAGGCTGAAACTCAGGGATAAACGACAAATGAACGAATAGTGCACGACGACTTTGCATTTACACGAAACGATTATCGCACAAATTTGTTCAAATTTTCAGCAATAATCATTGCGAATAGATGGGCCTTTAAAGCAAAAAAAGGCTGAGATGGTGGAGACTACTATCACAGTGTGTGCAGATCTCCATATGAATGATGAACTGGCAGCATAAACGGATGTATGAAGGTATAAAATCGTTTTATTACCCCATTACAAATGAATGCGACGTTTCGGCACTGTTGTGCCTTCCTCAAGCTAACATACAAATGACAAGACATGGTATATATAGCAATGATACATCCACCTTGGACCAATCATGGTCTTCATAAAAAACACACATATGACAGCAATTATCTTCCACCAATTGAAGTGCCAACAACACATAGTGCAAACACCTGTCAGGTACTACGTGGTAGATTGCCTTATTCACATGTCATCATCATCATGTTCACAGTCGGCGTCTGGTAGTGATGCCATTCCACCGCAATACAGCAGATGCGCAGGAGCGCTACGTTCGCGAGACTTTGAACTGATGTTAGAATTGCTTTACAAGTTCCAAAAACTCCCCATAGTTGCAGCACATGCGCGAAAAGCGCTATGCCCGCGAGACTATGACGTAACACTTATCAGTCACTTGCCTCAGCTTCCAATTGTAGCGGCGCATGCGCAAAAAGCGCTATGTCCGCGAAATTCTGACATAACAACAAATAAACTTCCCATTGACCGGTCTCCAATCGGAGGCTTATTATATCTATTACCCATGCGCGGAATTGAAGAAAAACTGTTTAACCATACAAACGGCGATCGCATTAATAATGGCTCCAAAGGTCATGAATGAATGCATGGCTATTAAAACCATATAGATGTTAGAATATAAGAATGCTCAGTGTGATAATCTGACAGCAAAAAATACCAGAATATGGCGTTTGTACCTAGTACAGAAATGAGGGCTCCACTATTAAAGGGGACCATAGCAACAAATAGGAATAATGTTAACATCATATATATATATATAAATCTTGTTATTCATATAGCACCAACCCATTCTGCAGCGCCTCCAGGTAATTATTATTATCCCCCACCAAGATGGGCCCTCACTCCACCGACCTCGGAGGGATGGAAGGCTGAGTCAACCCCGAGCCAGCCACCCGAATCACCCGGGGATTGAACTTGCAACACCCAGGTCGTAGGAGAGAGCCTACACTCTGCGCCACACAAGGCTCATATATGCATCACCACACACTATTGTCAGGATACTGGGAGCAATAAATCTATAGATGCGTGAATAAAAAATCCCTCACTATACAGAGCCGTTGCTGTCCCACTTCATTCATATTGAGTTCTAATATAGAATTTTCAAAGTCATCCCAATATTGTAGTGGTTGATATAATCAAACATAGGATCCTTATTGTACATTATATTACCCTTAGATGTCTATGGCATAGTTTCAATGCCTTCTTCTGTGTATAAATGTCCCTTATGCTGTCAGTAATTATGACACCAAGTAATGTAAATCATAAAATTAACGAAACCAAACAGAACCAAAAAATATTAATGCAATATATTTTATTAAAGATACTTCAATGCAGCGCATAATTTGATAAATATGCAAAAGTGAAACATGAGCAGAGGATGACCAAATGAAAGGCAACCAACATCACGGTATCCCTGCAACCCAAGAAAAAAAAGGAAAAAGAAAAAAGAAAAATACAAGATATTAGTAGACATATAACATACAGTTTATACAAAATTAATATCAAATCATATCAACCATATTCTGAAATGACTGAAAGACTATCTACAAATGTGGCTGATAGGCATTCATGATAGGCATATTCAGGACTTAGCGCGGGTGGAGCGCGGTAAATTGCTTTTTTGAGTTGCAGGTTGTGGCAGCGCTGTTGGTCAAAGAGAGGGGAGAGTGGGCGTTGCTTATAGTGGCTGACGGGAAGTTTGTCTGCAGCTGCTTTTCAGTTGCCATCATGCAGTGGACACGTGAGGAGCGTTCATTTTGTGTTGAAGCGTATTTTTCAAATAACCACTCGATCATTGCAATGCAACGTGCTTTTCGTTTGCGATTCGCTGTTCCCCCACGCGGACGTGTTCCTGGACGGCAATCAGTTGTAAATTGGGTAAATGCATTCAGAACAGCAGGGAATGTGTCATCTGTACGAAGAGGACCTGCGAGAAGTGTTACAACACCACAAAACATCGAACGAGTTAGAGCAGCAGTATTGCAATCTCCGAAACGCTCTGCTCGGAAGCAAGCACTTGCTCTTGGCATTTCAAGACGTTCTCTCCACCGGATTCTTCCTAGGGAACTGAATTTTCACCCGTATAGAATGTGCGTGGTCCAACAATTGTCAGCACGGGATTATGTTACACGACGAACATCTTGTGAAGACATGCTTGCAACCATACCTCGTGACGCAATTGTGTTCTTTTCTGCTGAGGCACATTTTCACCTCAGTGGGTGTGTAACCAAACAAAACATGCGGTACTGGAGCGATACAAACCCCAGAGAAGTTCACCAGAGACCTCTGCATTCGGACCGCGTCAATGTGTGGTGCGCCTTATCACGAGTAGGCATCATTGGCCCTTACTTTTTTCCGGCAACTGTGAATTCCGAACGTTACTTAACTATGCTGCAGGATTTTTTCCAGCCAGCACTCGAGGCAATGCAATTAGAGGATACATGGTTTCAACAAGATGGTGGCACTGCACACACAGCGAGAGTTACCATGAATTTTTTGAGGCAAACGTTTCCTGAACGGCTTATCTCTCTGAGGGGTGATCTTAACTGGCCGGCACGCTCACCAGACTTAGCCCCATGCGATTTTTTCCTTTGGGGTTACCTGAAGTCTAAGGTGTATTGCAACCGTCCCAACACCCTGGAAGACCTAAGGAACAATATTGACGCTGAGATTGCCAGAATACCAGTCGACATGCTTGAAAGAGTGCATGAGAACTTCAGAAAACGTATGCAGCAGTGTGTGGATAGCGAAGGTCAACATTTGCCAGATACAATATTTAAAACCAAATAATTTGTAAATTCCACTACTGTTCAATGTAAATAAAATATAAAATAAAGTTTTTACAAGTTCATTATTTTTTTATTTCACTCCCAAATTAGCAAATTACCGCGCTCCACCCTGTATATGGCCCCCTGCACACGGGCGGAAATTCCGCGGTGGAATTTCCCACAGAATATCCGCCCATGCCTGCTACCATAGGATTGCATTAGAAAATGCAATCCTAGGCAGACAGCCGTGATTGGTCTGCGTGAAATCACATGCGGAAAACAAATCACAGCATGTCCTATTTCTGTGCGGGTCTCGCAGAAGCCTGTACAGAAATGTCAGTGGTGACGGGCCGGCTCCACTCTGCGCATGCGCCAGCTGGCCGGCAGCCGGTGCATAGCAGAGAAATGAAGATGTTGGGAGCGGGTGAGCCGCAGGCCTCTGCAGTAGCACGGGACCGCATCCCGCTGTAAGAATTCTCACAGCGGGATCCGACCGGCCGTCTGCAGGCGGCCTATTACAGAAATTCTGATATGATCGCAAACTAGTAGATGAACAAAAGTTTTCTGAAAAGTTAGTGCCCCTTTAATGTTTTGATAGCTAGCGTTATGAGAACAAAATGCTATAATACAATTGTTTTCAAACATGTTTTTAAACCTAAAGTTAAAATATTTTTGTTGCATGGTGTTCCTTCATGTCAATGTTTGAATGTTTATCTACAATTGCTTTTTCTTGTCTATATGCTTAGGCCAGGTCACATGACCTAATTACATAGCCAATCATAATTCCCCATTGTTTTTAAGTTGATTTTTTTTTGCAGTCAATTTGAAAAATGTCCCAAGGAAGGTGCAGATTTGGCACTGAAACACATTATTCTTAAAGTCTCAAATCCTTGCTGCATCTCATCCTCTCTGTCTAACAACCCTACATCTCCCTTCTTGCTGCCGCGCATCAAAAAATTGGGGGGGCTTTATAGCCTTTTTAAGCACTCATCAGCCTCAGCAGTGCGATCACCAGGTCTGATGGTTTTAAGCTTTGATGACATCTGTAGTTTTCAGATAGTCTTTCAACACAGTTGGTCAGCAGCACCCAATTGACATATGCTCAATGCCTAGACCACTCAGGTCATAAATGCACGTCACTAAAGAGTCCGAGCCTAAGACTCACATGCATAATCCACCATATCAAGAAGGACAGCATACTAGGTGCATAAGCTAGATTCTTCGTTATTCCTCCATTACTGCGACGTTTCGACCTATTCAGGGTCTTTGTGATGCTTTGACAAAGACCCCGAATGGGTCGAAACGTCGCAATAGTGGAGGAATAAAGAAGCATCTTGCTTATGCACCTGGTGTGCTGTCACTCCTTGATCAACTGTAGTTTTCAGAGCAGTTTTGATGGAGTTTTTTGAGTCAAATTCAGAAGTGGATCCAACAGGCAGAAAACGTAAAAAAGAAACACTTTCCTTCATACTTCCCCATTGCTTTAGCTCAAAAAATGTTTCAAAACTGCACAAAAAGCTGTAAGTGTGATCAAAGCTTCACACGGACAACCTGTGAAATGGCCCAGGGCTGTTCTTGTCATAATTACCTTAGATACGCCTTAACAGATGTCTTTTTCTTCAGTGAAGGCAATTAAGTCAAGTCACATAGAAATATGACACTACATTCGAGTAAAATAAGTTTACAAGTCAAAGTCTCCTAATAAGGTAAAGAGGTTTTTTTTTTAACACTCACCTATATTTATATAACCTTCATATTATGCAGCACTTTACATCACCATCTATTACAGGTTCTGATCCCATTGGGGCTCACAATTTTTAAATTCACCTAATAGCATGTTTTGGAAATAGTGATGAATGAATTGGTGGAATGATCATTTTTTGTCGGTATTGAGTGGATTTCACGAAAATCATTGTGTATCAGGATGGTCGATTCCGACTCCTATTAAAGTCAACGGAAGTAAAAATAAGCTTCACCAATTTGCCCTCCAGAAGATTGCCAGTGCAACCAAAGCTGTTCAGGGTGCATTCAGACGAGCGAGTGCTAGTGTGTACGTAGGTGCGCACAAAACTGGTACGCCCACATACGTGCACAAACATGCGTGAATGCAGGTCCGTGCAGCATTGCTTTCAATGGGGCAGCGGCTGTTGCCGGTGGCCCCATTGAAAGCAATGGTCTGCCGTCAACCCCTGCAATGATTTTCAGAGAAGGGCTTTAAATATAAGCCCTTTCCTGAAAATCATTCCTATCTGCTGTAAAAAAATAAAAAAATATATATACTCACCTCTCCACCACTGCCGGGGCTCAGGCGTGTCTAGCCATCACTGTAATGAAGTTCTTTCAGCAGGCGGGGATTTAAAATCCCAACCTGCTGAAACGACTGCGTCTGAGTGGCTGAGCGCTCAGCCAATCACAGGCAGTGCTCAGCCATTCATTGAATGACAGCTGAGAGCTGCCTGTGATTAGTTACAGCGCTTAGCCAATCAGACGCAGCGATTTCAGCAGGTTGAATTCATTGAATGGCTGAGCACTGCCTGTGATTGGCTGAGCGCTGTGACCAATCACAGATAGTGCTCAGCTATCATTCAATGAATGGCTGAGCACTGCCTGTGATTGGCTGAGCGCTATGACCAATCACAGGCAGCACTCAGCTGTCATTCAATGAATGGCTGAGTACTGCCTGTGAGTGGCTGAGCATTCAGCCAATCAAACGCAGCCATTTTAGCAGGTGGGGATTTGAAATCCCTGCCTGCTGAAAGAACTTCATTACAGTGATAGGACCCAAGCGGCTAGACGTGCCCGAGCCCCGGCAGTGGCAGAGAGGTAAATATGTATTTTTTACTACAACTAGGATTGATTTTCCCTGCTGTGACTGCTGTGGCAGGGGATTCTTTGCTTCCCACGGGGAGTCTCCTCATCACTGAACACTGTGACAGTGCTATCACAGTGTTCAGTGATGACGAGACTCCCCGCAGAGATGAAGAAATCCTCTGCCACAGCTGTCGCAGCTGTGACAACTGTGGCAGGGGATTCTTTACTCGCATCTCCTATCTTTTACAGGTGCGCACGTTTGCACACCTGTAAAGCACGGACATGTGAACACAGCATAGGGAACCAATTGTTCTAATAGACGCATGGCTATGTGTGCACGTATGTATGCACATAAACACGCTCATTTGAATGCAGCCTCAAATTATATTAGAATGCAGCCACACATCTGGGGAACACTGTGCTACTCTCAAAAAGTGGTCAAAATAGTGTACAGTAGTGTGGGGGTCAATCGCAGCACAGGGAAGTCACTGAAAACAAGAGAAGGAAACATTGTGTAAGCAGCAGAATAAGAGCGGCACACCACCAATACCACTGACACAATACCCTTACCTCTTGTTTTCTTCATGTTTCCTTTTTATTTATTTTTATTAGGGTTTTGTGTTTACTTTTTAGTGTAGTTTAATGCAACTCATCAATATACTTTGTAGTTTGCAGAAAACCACTGCTAGCTGCGTATGGCCTGCAAATAATTTGTAGTGGCCAGACCGGCAACTTTGAACAGCATCTGAGGCCGCTGACATGCACTGTGTGCATTTGCTGTTTCCCTGTCTGGTTTTCTTTTTGTTTTATATTAACAAAAAAAGGACAACCAACTAAATAGACCGCAATTCCTGGGAGGCATATGTGAGAAAAGAAGGCCACAGAGTATAGTTTGTATCTTTGTGAAGTGTCCCTGTTTGGTGCAGCATAATTGAATTCCTCAAACCCCACTGCTCACTGCGTTAGTTCTGCAAATAATTTGTATTGGCTGGACCAGTGACTTTCAATGGTGTCTGTAGCCACAAACAATAACTACAATATTCCCCACACCAAAGCGTATTTTCTCTGTCTGCTTTGCTGCTATGTAAATTGACAGCAGCAGAAATATATACCCTCTCCCAATGTACAGACTACATTTCATATAGGCATATAAATGTGATGCAGCAACTTTCTCTGCTCCCTCCAGTGGAATATGGTTCTCTGCTGGTATATGAGCTTTCACATCAGCAGCAATATACCTCTGTAGAATATCTGTCCCTAACAACCGACCACGTGTTATATAGGCATATAAGTGTGGTGCAGCATCTCTGTCCTGTGCGCATCTGTAAAATGTTCCTATGTTATATATGGCTAGGTCATGTGATGCATGCATCCAATGAAACTGCTGCTCATATGCAAGATGGACGACACATTTGGTAACATCAGCAAGGTTCCCTGGCTGCTGATTGGCTGCATGCTGACCTATGTGACAGGCATTATGCGATTTTCCTATGATCTTCATCAAAAATTGGTTCAAATTAATCAAATTCAATTTTGTGAAATTCAAGACAATTTTATCAACTGGCTGATCAAGATGAGCAACACTAGTATGGATGAAATTCATAAAAACATGGGGAGAGCATACGAGCTCCATGTTGATGTTGTACTTTGAACCTAGGATCCCAGCAATGCAAGGCAACAGTACTAATATTCTAACCAATGAGCCACTGTGCTGCCTAATATTATTAATGGTCTCACTCCAGAAGAAGGGACTCTGGTGTCTATCAGTCAAGGAGTACAATTCCTGGACAGATCTGTTTCAATCTTTTTGATCTCATCAGCTCACAATAGGATTCCGGTTAGTAAAGTGAAAAGTTCTCTGGAGCCCTAGAAGTAGTGTGCAAGCCTTTTTTACCTTCCCGAGTCCCATACACAATATATGTACAATATATTGGCCAAACCCAATGCTTTCAACATGAATGACAACCTTCTAATGTGTATGGGGCATCCCAATTCTTCGTATTAATTTTGAGGCTGGACAAGGGATCTGTATTAATTTTGAGATTGGGTGCACCCAGCTCCCATGTGTCATTTTTAAGGTGGGTGTTTTAATTTATGGCAGGGAGGCCTTTGGGCCCTATCTGGCTCAAGAGGCCCAGGGTGACTGCTACTTCTGTAGCCCCTATAAATATGCGCTCGGCCAAAAATGTTTTAGCAGCAAACTCTGCAATTTTTGGGAGAAATTGCCAGGATGGTCTGTGCCAAATGGAGAAGAAAAATAAAGTGAGTCACCAAAAATAAATATTAACTCTATATGTATTTGTTTCTTTTAGAATATGTTCAATCTCTTTCATTAGAGAGTAAGATGGTTTTTAATTGATTCTGGGGCTTGCGAGGAGAGGGCTTCCTAAGGTGCCAAATCACCTTGTCCCAGCCCTATGCCCACCTACTGATTGCAAACATAGATTTCATTTTCTGCCTTTCAGAGTCGTAAATGGGGCAAAATTATTAAAAGTCTTTTAATTAATATGGCGGAAACCACTCCAACCTTTTTTTAAAAGAAATATGGGGCTATGGTTATATGCTTGCATGCAGCATTAGGGAGGGGGGGGGGGGTTACTAATAAAGGAATGATAAATGGTCCAAATATTCACAATCCTTTACGATGAGCTCGAAAGTAATCTTCTTCTATCCTGAGTTGTTTCTAGAGACAGGTTATGAGGTCCCTATTCTACTGTGTTGTTATTGTAGATAGTAGATAGTAATAGCCGTTTTACATCATATCTTGCAACATAGTAATAGCTGGAGGAGAATAAAACATAAATGCTGTTTTCAATTCTGAGCTCTCATGATATCAGTTTGGGTCACCTTGAACATATTGAGCAACTAGGAGTTTGTGTAATGAACACCGGATGTTTTAGGGAAAAAAATCACACATGGGTCCTCACAGGTTATCTCTACCACGTCTCCAACCCTACAAATCAATTTCAAAAGCTTCCTGTCACTTCTACGCATTTCACAATTCCCCAATGATAGTATTGTTTTTAGGGTTAGGTTGATTTTTCCACTGGGCTCAAAACTTGGGAATTTGTCTGATGTGGGGAATTGCTTTATATTAATTGTTGATCAGTTAATATAAAACATTAAGCCAAAATAACAGTCCAAGGTCGAAAAATCTCAGAGAAGAGGACCTTAAGATCTGACCAGCCCACCATAGTACCCTTCTCCTCTGTACGCAGGCTCTGAAATAATAATGAGCCCAAAAAATTCCCAAAGGATAACATGGAGCACTGCGAAATGGGTCAATGGGTCTTCATTTTAACAGGTTTCCACTAATTTCTTGCCTTTTTATGCTGGAATGAATAATGTGGTGGACTGTACAACACAAAATGCCGGAAATGAATGGAAAACTGCAGAAATGGAGACCTCTTGGTCTCTTTTTGTACAGTTTTCATTAATGGCCAAGACAGTTTTTGCTCATGTCACTCCCCAGGTACCGTTTTAGGGATTTTAAACAAAAAACCTGATGGTACCCCTGGACGGATACCATAGCGAGGTTTGAACATGCATGACTTTCTGTAGTGTCCAGTACAGAACAAAAATAAAATAAATAATAACATAAATCTTATTATTTGCATGGCACCAACTTATTCCGCAGCGCTTTCAAGTAATTTTAATGTATTACCCCCACTAAGCTGGGTACTCATCTTACCGACTTTGGAAGGCTGAGTCTACAACCTGAACCATGCAGGGATTAAACACAACCTTCAGGTCATGAGCAAGAGCTTGGGACTGCATTCCTGCTGCCTTAACACTCTGCGCCACGCGAGTGTTAAGGTAAGCAAGATTCCACCAAGTGTCCATCCTGCCCTTTATGTATGTTGTCACTACATAATGTCCATTGAGGCACCTTGGGGTATTTTTTTTACTTTTTTTGTACCTCCCTAAGTTCAGGATGCTCAGCATTGTCTGCAGAAATCATCAATACATACGAATACGGTCTTCATCATCAGCCATAGTGTTTTTTTTATATGATTCACATCTCAACAGCTAGCAATGAACTTCCCGAATGCTGCAGACTCTTTTTTTTGTTGATTGTTCGAAACATTAGTTATTATTTGAAAAATTTAAGGCTTAATTGACTCTCTAAACACGACATAATAACATAGCTGAAAGCCCATTAGAGCCGGAAAACGGCCCATTTGTTTAATACATTCCGGCTCACGATAAGTGGTAAAGACATTTATTTGTTGACCTTTCCAGGATCTAAACAATAAGCTTCCAGCCTGATCCGATGAAAGGAAGAGTTTGCATTATGTACACAACACGGACTCTACGCTATTTTTACATTTCTATCGTAGACTCCAATTTCACATCACATTCCAGGATTTTACAGCAGCATTTTACTTCCAAATATTTGCTAATGAAGAATATTTGTGGGCTGCACACAGGATGAAATAAAAGTTTTATCAGTTCAGCCCTTGAGTTAGCGTAAGGTCACGAAAGTTGGCACTGAAATAACGAACTTGAATACATACATTAAAAGTGGTTTTATTCATGGCACGTTAGACTTAGGATAGAGGGAATCCAAACGTAATCTGGTTCACTGCCAACCAATTCATATCATCACATTGTGAATTCTAGCTGATAAGTAGATCAACTGCTATTTAGAATAAGGTATTTCACACAGTATTTTATGCCCATATTAGTTCTAAATATGACTTCAGGCTAGAAAAGTGTCACTTGGCTTCGACCAACCACAAACCCATGAACTGGTGGAAAGACCATAGCAGCCATATTTATTGACAGCAAGCTTTTAAATATGACAAAAACATACTAATATAAATAAAAATGCACTCTAATATAAAAGTATACTTCAATATTAGAAATGAGTGAGCAGGCTCGTTTAAGGCAGATGCTCGAGTGAGCATCTGTCTTCTCGAGTAACTAATTACTCGTCCGAGCAAATGTGTGTGGGGGGAGGGGCGGTGGGAGAGTGAGAGAGATCTCTCTCTCCCCTGCGCTACCCCCCACTTCTCCCCGTTCCTCCCCCGCCGCCCCCCCCCCCCCCCACATTTGCTTGGATGAGTAGTCACTTACTTGAGAAGACAGATGCTCGCTCAAGCATCTGCCTTAAACGAGCCTGCTCACTCATCTCTATTCAATATACATTGAATGGCCCCATTATTAAAGACCCTAGGCCTTTTCACGATTATAGTTTCCCTGTATGGAAATTGTCCCCGTGACCCGGAGTGCTATATAACATCAAGTGACAAGTTTACCGTGGATCAGTTTCAGTGTGAAATCACATTAGAATGGAAACTCCAGCGATCTTGGTAACTTCCAACAAGGTCATTGGTGCTAGACTAGCCGGGACCAGGATGTCATATACTGCCAACCTTGGGTTTTCCCATGCAACAATGTGGAGCATATACAGAGAATGGTGTGATTGAGGAGAGACATCCAATGAAAACTAATGAAAGAAATCAGAGAAGGATGTCAAGAATTGTTCTGATGAACAAACAGTGAAGTAAAGCAAATTGCAGCCAAATACAATGCCCCAACTAACATGTCTTGTCGTTGGATAGGCTATAATAGCAGACAACTAGAAGTCATTGCTGTCTAAGAGAAGCAAAAAGGAAAGATCTCAGTGGGCAAAAGAGTACAGAAATTGGATCACTGAGCAGTGGAAAAACATCTGCTGTTCAGATGAATCCAGATTTCTGTTGCCGCGTGCTGATAGGAGGTCCAAATTTGGTGCAAGCAGCATGAATCGATGAACCCTTCCTGTCAGGTGTCAACAGTTCAGGCTGGTGTGAACAGGGCCTAATCCTTGCAAATTCATTGCAGTCTCATTTTCCCATAACTGTAGGGCCAAGATGGAGGCAATGAAAATATCTGTTGCCCATACACATGTGATTAAAGAATATTCCTTTAAAAATAACAAACATTTTTATAATATTGATTTACCAGATAAAGCGTAAGTGTCCTGAGAAAGCGGCGCAATACGAGCGGGTCATTATATTTTTATTACAGACTAGAATAATGCTTGTCTTCTGATAAAATGTTATAGAATCTTTCTGGAAAGACATTTTACTGGGAAACCACAAATATTCGTTTCTGTTGATGTGTTATGATAGAGAATGTAATAGGTTTGCTAAAAGGGTTTAACCCATTCATTACTGCATTGACTTAGACAATAACGCATGGCAGATTTGTGAAAGAAGTTTATACACTTGAAGATCTGTTTCGTACATCTGTATGAATTTCTACAAAGCCAATTCAGATGACAGTCGCAGAAATTTCTACAAACCATCTATGTGTGAACATACCCTAAATAGAGTAAAATTCTGATTATCCGGGTCTAGAGTTGAGCACATTAATGAAAAATCCCCTAATTTGTGTTTTACCAATGGGCAAATGTTCCATTACAAAGCTGTGTTTGTTGCATAGGAGATTATAGCAGCTGATTCATTTTTTTCTCTATCTGTATCCCTTTTTGCCAAATTACCAAAACTCTAGACCAGGGATGTCCAACCTACGGCCCGCAGACAGCATGAGATCCAGGATGGCTATGAATGCAGCCCACAAGGACGGACTGGCCATTTATTGCACCAGGAAAATTCCGGATGGGCCTTCCGCTTTGTGGACCAGCCACTGCACTTCATTACACACAAGGCCTGCCGTTGTAAGTGACAATTTAACTACATGCGGCCGGCCCTGTGTATGACAACCAGAGCAACCCACCTGCCCAACTACAACTGTGTGTGAGTGTGAAGTAATGGAGAACGGAGACACTGGCACAAAAAGGGGAGGAGCCTGGAAGTGGGCACTTACAAGTTTTAAGAGAGTCACTGTGGAGAGGGGAACCATGTTGGCTGAGTATAAGCCAGCAAGCCCCCTCATTGGTCCAGAGTTTAGTAGTCCTGCCTCCATGCTGTACTTATCATGTGATACTCTGATGGCCTGGAAGGCATTTGATTGACATCAACCCCAAAAATACAGTCAACGTCATAAAGAACTATTTTCATAGTAAAGAAGAACAGGGAGTCTTGGAAGTAGTGATATGGCTCAATGATTGACTGCTGGGGGTTTACTGCTGGGAATACCATAATCATGAAAATTATGCACCCCAGGTCCACTAGATGAGTGGAACAGTGGTGCCAATGCATGACTATGACTCCCTTTACTTTCTATGCATGGTGCTTGGCACTCTCCATCAACCCCATAGAAATGTTGGAGAATTGTTCACGAATGAGCACTGCTACTCCTCTCACCCGTCGGACATAGGATGCGCTGTTCTCATTATTGTGGAAAGTCCTAGAAGTCAGACCAGCAGCATCCTGTGGATAAGTGATACATGATTTTCGTGGAATACCCCTTGTAAGAGGTCAATCTACATAGAATGGTGAGTTCTCACATTAAATACTGTAACTGCAAGAAAAAGTAGCAGCTGTCTATATCTCAGTCCACTATGCAGATGAAGCTCTATTTTTGTATAACTGGTGTCCACAGAAATCCCTAAGCAGAAGAGATCTTTCCAGCATGACACGAGCGTATGTGTATGGAGCTGCTTGTTCTAGTGCTAAAATAACCAAAATGAATCAAATAAAGATGGATAAACATAAGCAAAATGAGCTTTATTATCTTACAGAAAATGTTCAAAAGAACTACCATCAGCTGCTATACAATGATCTACATGGTTGAGCATGGCAGAATGGATAGCATATAGCATTTCTGGGGTCGCTACTTCCCAAACTGCTCATATTTGTCACTCCAGTTCTCCGATATCATGAGGTTCTGCTGAGCATCCATCATAGACAGCTGCCTTAAGATGATGCCACACAAAGAAATTCGAAGGGGTCAAGTCTGAGGAATATGATGGCCAAGGACCATTTTGTCCAATTCAGCAGGTTCCAATCCGAGCTCTGAGCCACTGACCTGCAGGAATGCGGTGGAGCACCATTGTGATGTTAACAAATGCATTAATATTTTGACATTGCACCAATGGCAAGTCATCAAGGTTTTTGGCCACTTTCACATTTAGAATATTCAGTTGCTTGGTCGATATTCAGGGAGCCATCAATGAAAATAGGACAAAGGAGCTGCTCATTCCACTTTAAACACCAGACATGTCAGGCAAAACGCCTTTGGTGTGATGCTTGTCATTTGCATTGTGGAGCATGCTCTGTCCAGTGGTGCACATTGGCGTTTGATGATCAGATGATCTTCTCTACTGGTGGTCAGTTGAGGGGGACCTTTGCTTAGTGTGCATTCCCTCACACATCCTAACAGTCTGGTCAGAATGGCTCAGGTGGTGGCAATTCGTTCATACCACCATCCAGCTTCTCACATCCCAATACTGCGCCCCTCTCAGACTCTGGTAACAGGGTGAAATCTCTTCTTCGAGTCATCTAGTGGTTAACAAGCTCTACGCAAGCAGAAGAAGAGGTCACTACACATAAGGAGCCTCCGAGAGCCTTTTATAGGCCATGGGTGGAACCACTTTTATGGCCTCAGTTGACAAGACCGTTCATCTAATCACACCACAACTCTATTCATTTACATACCTGCCTGAGATGTAACTGCATGCCGAATTTTGCAGTACAACGTCAACTTCTTTCCAGGGGCTTCAATTATGTTTTTGACATAGAGTGTATATCTGTGAACACCCTGTGCCTCCTTTCCAGTGCAATATACAATGTATAGCATGGATTTTGTGGGAAATATTCAGCATTTCCCCCTCGTAGCACATGTATTCTCACTGGTGTCAACATATAGTAGCAGATGCAGGTGCTCCTATGTTTAGTGTTGGCCGAGATCCAACCTCCTCTAAAATGAGCTTCGGCATCTGAATGACTGTCTTTTACGTTATAATAATAAGCTCTGGAACTTTACAGACTCTGTATTATTTTTAGGTAAGAAAACATTGTAAAGTTCGTGTTTTATTGTTCCTTGCAGTTGTATAAATTGCATTTGGCCCAAAAAAAATGAGAATCCCACTGTGTGAACCAGGATTGGAAAATGTTGATTTTCTTGCAGTTATAAACAATGGGAAGATATGTTATACAGGGTCAGAGTTTTCCACTGCAGATCAGAATGTATAAGTCCCATTTAATAACTCCGCTGCATGGCCTATGAAAGCTTCCTACAGCATGACGTACAGATTAGGTTACAATACACAGTGAGAGATATCCTTTAATATACCACAAGCTCTAATATAATCTTGATCGATACTATAGGTGTTTATTACTAATGACGTTGCTACTGTATAATAATATCGCAATCATAGTATTTCCAGTTAAAGGGGTTGTCTGGGACTTTTACTATTGATGCCCTATCCTCAGGAAAAGTCATCAAAAGTTAAAGGGTTTTCTGAGATAAAACTATACAAAAAAAAATCAATATATTGACCATGGTGTGGGACCGCCATGGCATCTGACGGGTGATGGTCTTAGAGTGAGGTAGGAACTTTCAAAATGTTGATCCATGGATTATTCTGACTGCCATTATGGAGTCGGGAAGGACTTTATTCCCCCAAGTGGGCTAAATTGGCTTCAGCCTCATTGGGTTTTTTTGCCTTCCTCTGGATCAACAAGGGGGGGTTGAAACAGGCTGAACTGGATAGACATTGTCTCCCTTCAGGCTAACATACTATGTTACTATGTCACTAGGCCAGAGAACCTGATCATTGCTCATAAACCTGTCATGTGGACTTCTAGTGTAGCAGGTTTACAGGACGTAAAATTGAAGTAAATAGAAGACCCGAGGATGGAAACAGCGGGGGGGAACAACATGGCAGCAGGAAGGTGTCTAGCATGTTTGTCCACCCACTAACACCAATGATTACTATGTCGGAAAAGGCCTTTAATTGGTGGGGGCCCGCCATTCGGGATCCCACTAATAGGCTGGGTTTCGAACCTGCTGCCAGTTTGGACAGTGCTGGAAGTAGACAGCGCTGTCTGTATAGCAGCAGCCCAATTCGGTACTTCAGGCACAGCTCCCATCAAATAGCAATTTCAGCAGCAATATCTGCTTGTCTGTACTGACAGCGGATCCGGTGATCAGTTGCAGGGATCCAAAGCAGGAGACCCCTGCCGATCAACTGCTGATGACTTCTCCGGAGGATAGGTCATCGATGGTAAAAGTCCTGGACAACCCATTTAAGGCTACAATACAGCTGTACAACTGTTGTAGAATGAGCACCACTTTGATCTATGGGCAAGATCTGGTATGCAGCTAAGCTTTAGTTAGTTGAACAGGCTACAATTCTTTCAAAAAAAACGCAATACCAGAACTAACCTATGGACAAGGGTGGCAATGTTTCAGTAAGCAGCCTAACTTCATACAACTCTTTTAATCTTTATGTGTTCAAATAGCACTACAAGACAGTAAAGGAATAAAACTACAGTAAAGTAGTTAAATGGAAATGTTGGTGATATCGACATTGCTAGGAAATATGTCTTAAGCAAAAAGCAATGAATGTTGCACATAGTTCATCAGTAGCAAAGATTCTTATAAAAGAGCTAGACCAAAGCCTTTCTTTGTGGCAGTAAAGTAAGCTAGATCACATATGGATAAAGACTGCATTAGCTAGAACTTGTACTTCAAAAAGAATTAGTATGTTGGTTTTATGTACTAGATCTCCTGTCCCTATGCCTTATTATGGCATGAGGATATCATACAGGGAGGTTTACAGCAGAAGGAACTGCTCTGGAGGCTCCTAGATTGTAATACCACTTTTCTCCTGCAGTGGCCACTGTAACAGCTGATCACTAGTGGTTTGAGCTGCAGGATCAGCAGCAATTAGCCAATTGCTAAATATACCCATTTAAATGGATTATCCATTTGTAAACTAGTGATGGCCTATTCTCAGGACAGGACGTCAATAGTAGATCAGTGGGAGTCCTTTACACTGAGCTGATGTGCTCATGCGCTGAGCTGATTCCTGCAGGAAGCAGACAGCTCCATTCCCACTGCAGTGGCCAGGCTTGGTATTGCAGGCCATTGATTTCAATGAGAGCTTAGCCTGCAATACCAAGCCAGGCCACTACAGTAGGAACAGAGCTGTCTGCCTGCTGTAGAAATTAGCTCAGTGAATGAGAACAGTTGAACATTTTGTCAATGGAAGTAGATCCTTGACCTATTTTTTGTATTTTCATGTGTACGTTGCAGATTTATTATAATTCATTTTAAATGATGTACAAATTAGGATTCAATGTCTATAATTTTTTTTTTAATGAATTCTAAAATCATTTCAGATATAGCTTTTTTCAACATGTTTTTTTACTCCATTCACATTTACCTTAAATATTATTATTTAATTGCAAAGTTTTTTATGAGTCGAGTATGGAGAAACTAATGGAGATACCTGACATATATGTTTTTTAGTTATCAAAAATTAGTTACTCAAAGAATAGTGTCTACTATATTTTTTGTGATGTTTTTTAACCTTAATTTAGTGCTCAGATATTTTTTTTTTTTGGGGGGGGGGGGAGATATCTATTTGGAGACTTTAACTGTTATATACTTATTTCTTACTGTAATATTATGTATAAAGTAATGTCATGCTGCTGTATGATATTACAGTACATTACTGTCTATTTATATACAATGGACTGACAGCCTGCTGGTACATACCTACCGTTACATATGTCCACATGTTAAAAAATATCAAACTTTTTATGTAATGTCCTTTTTCACATGACTGTACTTGCCACCTAAATTAAAGGGATTTTCCGCACTGTAAGAAGTGATGGGCATATTGAGATATAACACTATTTGATAATTTGTTAGAAACCGATTGCCGGGACACTCACTCATCCTTAAAATAAAGGGCCAGCACTGCTAGTTTAATTATGTGGCCCCTTTAAAGTTCACTTAAATAAATATTACGTTTTGCTCTCCCATACACGGGCTTATGCCCGTTTTATTGGTAGTATACTCAGTACATTGCTACTACTGGTTAGACTCTCATTGATCACTGTGTTATAGCATATACTAGCTACGTAATAACTAGTGATGAGCAAATTATCAAAAAGTTTGGTTTGCCCATTTTGCCTACCTTTTGCAAAATGTTTGGTCTGAAATAGTTCAAAGTGACCCGGAAGTCCACCAAAACCCTAAAAACTGCTGTATAACACTGTCTAAAAGCCATAAGAACCCTGCATAACACCCTGAGAATTAGACAGTGCGGTGCAGAGTGTTAAGGCAGTAGAAGCTCTCACTCATGACCTGAAGGGTGCAGGTTCAATCCCCGTGTGGCTCAGGTAGCCAACTCAAGGTTGATTCAGCCTTCCATCCTTCCAAGGTTGGTAAAATGAGTACCCAGCTTGCTGGGGGGTAAAATGATGACTCAGAAGGGCAATGGCAAACCACCCCACAAAAACAGTCTGCCTGGAAGATGTGATGTCACCCTAGGAGTCAGTCACGACTCAGTGCTTGCACCAGGGGACTTTACCTTACCATGCACAACAGGACTTTACCTTACCATACACCAACGTGACTAGTGTTAAATGAACTGAACCGGTAGAGCCCTGTTTTTACATAGAACTTTGCTAAAAGCTTAATTTGGGTTCGTGCAAAACTAAACTTTTAGCGGTTTGGCCTGAAACAGGGTTTTCTTGGTTCAGTTTGCTCATCACTAATCATAAAATTATGCTAAAGGAATTCACATACATCTAATTTTCCTAGAAAGTACAAAGTTTATGTTGCTACTTGGCTCTTACACTAGTTCAAAACTTCTATATGACCATATGAGGTTGAAGAACCTCAAGGGTATCTTGTCTCTAAGATTTAATGGACATTTCTCACAATTTACCTTATTTATATCACACAAGATATAGGTAACATTGCCCATCCTTCTAGGTAAGCAATAGAGATGAGCGAACCTACTTGTTTCGAGTAATTACTCGATCGAGCACCGCGATTTTCGAGTACTTCCGTACTCGGGTGAAAAGATTCGGGGGGCGCCGGGGGGCGGGGGGAGGCGTGGCGGATCGGGTGGGGGTAGCAGCGGGGAACAGGGGGGAGCCCTCTCTCTCTCCCTCTCCCCCCACTCCTCGCTGCAACCCCCCACTCACCCACGGCGCCCCCCGAATCTTTTCGCCCGAGCACGGAAGTACTCGAAAATCGCGGCGCTCGGGCGAAAAAGGGGTGTGGCCGAGTACGCTCGCTCATCTCTAGTAAGCAAGCATGAGCTGAATGTTTGGTTGGACAAGAATCTATCTCCATGACTAACTGGAAAAAATTCCTTCGATCTAGCATAAGTGAAATGATTTACATGACTTGAGTTAAAGGAGATGTCCCGCGCCGAAACGGGTTTTTTTTTTTTTCAACCCCCCCCCCCGTTCGGCGCGAGACAACCCCGATGCAGGGGTTAAAAAAACCACCCGCACAGCGCTTACCTGAATCCCGGCGGTCCGGCGTCTTCATACTCACCTGCTGAAGATGGCCGCCGGGATCCTCTGTCTTCGTGGACCGCAGCTCTTCTGTGCGGTCCACTGCCGATTCCAGCCTCCTGATTGGCTGGAATCGGCACGTGACGGGGCGGAGCTACACGGAGCCGCTCTCTGGCACGAGCGGCTCCATAGAAGACTGCTGAAGACCCGGACTGCGCAAGCGCGGCTAATTTGGCCATCGGAGGCCAAAAATTAGTCGGCACCATGGAGACGAGGACGCTAGCAACGGAGCAGGTAAGTAAAAAACTTTTTATAACTTCTGTATGGCTCATAATTAATGCACAATGTATATTACAAAGTGCATTATTATGGCCATACAGAAGTGTATAGACCCACTTGCTGCCTCGGGACAACCCCTTTAAGTTATGATGGAAATGGTTTATAATACTCAATGGACGCATGGACTCTATAACCATCCTGCCGGAATTCAGCTTCCTGTCCTATTTTATACAGTTGCTGTTTAGATAAATGACTATTCTTCGCATTGTGTTACATATAATGTTTAGACAAAAATCCTGGCTCAAGAACCGTCCACAACGCAACTAGTAGCCTACACTTACATTTTATCTGAGGACATATAATCCCAAGGAGCCATCACAAGTAGATTTTCTGGCTTACAAACACTGATTTCTCTCTTTTAGAGATTCCATTTCTTTGATTGCATACACAGAAGTAAATCTGTCTTGACACTGTTTGCTCCATTTCAAAAACTTTTGAAGCATTGAAATAAAAAATGTATTTTTCTGTTTTTACACTACTGTTTTGATAAGAAGGAACATGTGGTTAATTATATCTCCACATTCAGAACTCTGCTGGACATGTCAAATGAACCACTTCAGCTTAAAAGCTTTTGGTGCCTACCGTGCATGATTGTTGACATTATGAGATTTAATACAGACGCTGTAAATCAGAATTACTGCTTGTACTTTGTTAATAAAAATTCTGCCAGCTTTTTTTTTTTTTCGTACATGACCATATTTCCATGTCTTATCTATGAAAGAAAACGTCTTGTTTGGAAGAAGGGTTTAAGCAGCGTGGAAAACATTTCACATATGGCATCTTTACTACTTCTGGAGAATCATCTATTTTCTGCTAATTACTCCAAATGTTTGGAGGCTACATCTGTGGTAGGATGAACAAAAATTGGAATGTCTGGGTTAGACAAGTCCGTTCTGCATTGTGGGCATCCTGTCACATTCTTGTCGAGATGTTTGAAGTTTAGGGAAATTGCAAAATTGATACTAATTTTCATGGCAAGGGATCCAGTGAAAATAACAGACATCAAAGACACTCCTTCAACCTAAAGAGAGAAAAAAAAAAAAAAAAAAAAAAATATATATATATATATATATATATATTCATTGAATTCAACGAATGGCTGAGCACTGCCTCTGATTGGCTGAGGGCAGGGACCAATCACAGGCAGTGCTCAGCTGTCATTCAATAAGCTGAGTGCTGCCTCTGATTGGTCACAGTGCTCAGCCAATCAGAGGCAGCCCTTTTAGCAGGTGGGGATTTTAAATCCCCGCCTGCTGAAAGCACTTTACAGCAGTGCAGGGAGAAGATGCGGCGGGATGCACCTGAGCGCTTTCAGTAGGAGGAGATAATAAAATCCCCCCTGCTAAAAGCTCTTCACAGCAGTTCAGGAGGACAAGTGGCTAGACGTGCCTGGGCCCGGCAGTGGCGGAGAGGTGAGTATATATTTTTCTACACATTCTAGGGATGATTTTTCAGGGAAGGGCTTATATTTAAAGCCCTTCCCTGAAAATCACTACAGGGATTGTCGGGATCCCATTGCTTTCAATGGGGCTGCAGAAGCGCCGGCCCCATTGAAAGCAATGGGTGAACATCGCGCTCCTGTGCTTTTTCATCCCCACGGGGAGTCCCTTTGTCACTGGACACTGTGACAATGCTGTCACAGTGTTCAGTGATGAGGGGACTCCCCGTGGACATAAAAAAATCAACAGCCACAGCTCTCACAGCTGTGGCAGAGGATTGCGATTTTCTTTGTATGTCAATGGGGCTGCCGCTGGCCCCATTGACCACAAGGTGTAACCCCTGGATGTGATGGCATCCAAGGAATCCCCTGTTACAGCTATCACAGCTGCAGCAGGGGAAAGCAGGTAGCGCACTTTATGTGCAAATTTTGTGTTTTTTTCAGCGTGATACCCGCTTTGGTCACACTAATTATTGTGCGCATGCATTTTGCACAAATAAAATGCACCAAAAAAATGCTCGTCTGACTGAGGCCTTATGGAGAGTGTCAAATGGTTGTAGGAAATCTTCAATATACATAAAGAAGAAAATTGTCAACAAATTTAAGCAGGATTCATGAAGTCACTGTCCAAGACACATTTCAAATAACTTAAACAAATTAGATCAAGCGTATTTTGGCCCTTCGGGACCTGACATATTTTAGCTATTTTAGTGCATGTTAATGTAACTGTTTTTGGACTATTGATTTGATTTTTGTGGGCTTTTTCCATGACCAATATGGCTTTCTATTTTAATAATTTTTCCAGAAACATTAGCTTTATGAGTCCCATGTGGTGCAGACTACTAAGGCAGCAGAAATTCAGTCCTAAGCTTCCACTCACAACCTAAAGGTTGTGGGTTCAATCCCCGCTTGGTTCAGGTAGCCGGATCAAGGTTGACTCATTCTTCCATCCTTCTGAGGTCGGTAAAATGAGTACCCAGCTAGGTGGGGGATAATAAATTACCAGAAAGCGCTGTGGATAAATAAAAATGTTTATTATTTTATTTATACTTTCTAAAAACACCATAGAAAATGGTGATTTAAAAAAAATAATTTTTTAGTAATCATATAGTTTAGCACTAAAATACATTTTATATACAATGTTATTACATTTTATTTGAGATTTTTACTTCTTTATTTTGATACATTACATCTACAGTATAGGTTAATTACAATTAATGCTAGTGTTGCGACAACAACTGGGTGATGTTTTTTAGAAGGGGCTCTTTACTTTGTTTTTCAATTCTTTTTACATTTTTTTTCCATGTCTTTCCTCCAAAATAGACTATTGGGACTTTATTATTTTTTGGACTTGGTTTTCCACTACTGGAGCTGTGTTTGATCTAGTTAGTTTAGCTAAGTCACATGGCTAGAGGGACCAGCAATTGGTGAGGACTATGTATAAAAAATCAGTGAGGACAGGTGTAAAGAAAACCATTTCTACCTTCTCTCCTGGGATCTCTGATAGCCAGGCACCTAGCTGGCAGGTGCCCAATTGCTCATACAGTTGGCTTTTTCCTGAACCATTGCAAATTCATGGCAAAAAGTTTAAGTTTCTGGACTTCCCGCTGTGTATATATGGTGGGCTGTCTTTGTATTCTATTCGCAGGATTGTGCATAAGTATCTTTCTAGTTTGGTGTCCGAACCCCTGGAACCCTGACAAATCAAAAGAAAAGGCATCCTAAGTGCCCCAGAATGAACGGAGTGGTGGTCACACAGGAACATTACTGCTCAATTAATTTCAATGGGTTAGAAGCAGTGTCGTGTCTCCTTAAGGAGAGCATCAAAAAGTGTGTGGAGACACCTAGGAGGTGAGTGGATCAGGGGACGGTATAGTCGCTCCCCAAGGACAGCATCCACTGCTCCGCTGGGATATTTATGCAAATAAGAAAGATGGAAAAATATCTATTGAATGGCAGCATTCCTTTAAATCAAAGTGACTTTATAACAAGTCATTAATGATTGGGGATCTTAAACCAAGCAAGAAACCATGCACAGACAGACTATTTTGGGGGGCTTGCCCCTCCTCAGTGTGCAGCACGTTTCTGGCTTAGTCTGTGAGGTGCCTATGACGTGGGTCAGAAGCTATCTCTGGCAATTCCATAGACCCCCACCAATCAGTTAATTTTGTAGGGCAAAACAGTTACTTGTCTACTTGTCTCTTTACTCTTTGCACTTTAAACCCAATCTTGGCTGCATCATATGAAGACCGTTGTTGATGGACTGTTTTAGAAGTTTTCCACTTTGTTTCAAATATACGTATTCCCTAATCTTGAGTGATGTGAAGATTTGCCATTACTTTTTTTGCTAAGCGAAACGAAATAAAAAAAATGAAAAACAAAGTAAAGAGCCCCTTCTAAAAAACATCACCCAGTTGTTATTGCAACACTAGCACTAATCTAATTATTAACCTAAACTGTAGATGTAATGCAGAGGCGTAACTTGAAGCTCCCGGGCCCTGATGCAAAACTTGTAACAGGGCCCCCAACTATAATGCTTTACTTATAGTACTGGGTTCCCTATATGGAGAAGAGAGGCCTTATGGGCCCCCTAAGGCTCCTGGGCCGGGGTGCAACCGCATCCCCTGCACCCTCTATAGTTACGCCCCTGATGTAATGTATCCAAATTAACAATTGAAAATGGCAAATAAAATGTAATAACATTGTATATAGAATCGATTTTAGTTCAAAACTATATGATTACTAAAAAAAATAGTCTTTTTTTTCCTTTAAATTACACTTTTTCTATGGTATTTTTTTTTATATAAAGTGTAATCCTAATATTTCTGGAAAAACTATGTAAAATTACTAAAATAAAAAGCCATAATAATCATATTAAAATAAACCACAGTAACCGACCCCCTGCCCACCATGAGGCCCCTGTTTTCTATGTCCCTGATTTTGTACATTATTTTTATCAGCCTATTACTAATTCCTCCGATCTTCACCATTCATAAAACTCAACACCTATGTAAAAAAATAAGAAAAGAGTACATACCTGCAAAAATCTGAGCAGACTTCATGATTTTATTGTCTGTGACCCAATCCCTACAACAAAACCCCTCTCTGGTCTACTCCGTGGTGTTGAGATTGTTGTACTATTATTCTTACGCTGAATGAATGGGTATATTTCAAAATAAATTTTCTCGGCCATTTTAGTCGAATGAGACAGACAGGAAACCCATTATTTTCTTCCACGATCTTGCAATATGGTTTTCCTAAATGTTTAGTTTATTTTACAAGCTGAAATTGTTAACGCTGTACTTGCAAATTGCCAGCCTGAGTTTGTAAGTCCCCCGCCAAAACTGAAAGTGATATACACAAACTATTGGCTCTAAGGACTTTAATCTATACTAAGTTCAGGTTTTAGCCGTGGCTTCTATAAACAGGGTTTAATACATGGAACGCTTAGCCACCATATATCCTCCCCAGATTAGGACGTTTGTCTTCTTCTGGAGCAGCGCTGTTTAGAAAGCCTCCATCAAGTCGAATCACTATTTTATTGTGGTTTACACTACGCCATAGAAGAGGGTCTATATTTGTAAATCAGATGTTTCTTCTCAGACGTCCCCTCGAACATTCTTCAAATGTGACATTAATGTTCAGATGCGTATTTTGTACTTTTAATCACATTTTCTAAACTGACTTTTGGACAAAGAACAAATGTGTACACAAGACTGTGATTTAATGCATATGCTTCCTCAAATTGGACGTGAAGCTGTTTGGAAACTGGGAATACATTTTTTTTTACTTATCTTGAAGCTGATTTGTCACCAGAGCTATCTTCACAATACAGTGTCATGAAAAAAGTATTTGCCCCCCATATCTAGAATTGTTACATATTTTTATACTCACTTATTGCAGGTCTTCCAACGACATGTAAAATAAGCCAAAAAAATCATTAAAAATGGATTTGGAACAGATGATATATTTTAATGACTTTTCCAGGTTTTCAGAAATTTTTTTTTGGTCGTGGAATATTAGGCTGCTGGTTGAGGACTTTTTGTCTATTTCACACTGCAAGAAAGATTTTCTTTAAAAGAACACTCTTGGTACTGTATTCTGATAAACTGTGTAAGGCTGGGTTCACACAGGGCAGATTTACCGCGGAAATTTAATCCGGAATTTCGCCGCCGCAAGTCCGCCTGCGGCCGCTAATCCTGGGGTGAGCCAGCCATGAGGAGGAGATTTCTTAGAAATCTCATCTATGTGGGACGGCGAATCCACCGCGGCAAATCTGGCAAAAGCATGTCCATTCTTTTTTCTCTTCCGCTACGGCCGCGCTCTCCTCTATGGGAGCGCCAGACGCAGTGGAAGAGCGTGCGACCAGGCCGCTTCAAAACTTGCAGCCAAGTGCCACGGGTGTTGAAGCAGTGAATTCTTGGCGGAAATCTCGTGTTTTTCGCTGGGGCCAAACCGTGAGATTTCCGCCCAGAATTCGCCCAGTGTGGATCCGCCCAGAGTAAAGGAGGCTGTACCAAACACAAGGATTCTGTTTTTATTGTTTTTTAATTCCCTGTTTTCATAAATCACCCAGGAATTTAACAAAATAAAAAAATTGTGGGCACTAAGGCCAGCCGCACACGGACGGATTTCTGCCACATGATACGCGGCGGAAATCCTCTGCATTGCCCGCAGCTATTAGGTTCTATTGAACCTAATAGCTCAATGCTTACGGTGCGGAATTCCGCCGCGGAATTCCGCACCGTAAAATCACCCGACCTCACCCGCAGCATGCTCTATTTGCCGCAGGTGTACGCGCGGACGGCTTCCATTGCAGTCAATGGAAGCCGTCCGTTCACACTATCTTCCGCTGTAGCACAGCGGAAGATAGCGTGAAATCGCCTCTCCGCCTACTGCCGCCGCGTCATGTGACGCTGTGGGCGTGTCATGTGACGTGGCCGGTGTGTCACATGATGCTGCGGCGCGTCATGCCGAAGCATCATGCGGGACCCAGGACGCCGGATACGCAGGTAAGTTTGGGGTCTCTGGGGGGCGCCGTGACGGGCTCTGCCATGGAATTCCATGGCGGAGCCCGTCACGGCCGTGTGCAGCTGGCCTAAAGCAGATTTTTTACCTGACCCGTATTATTCATACGGACGACTAAGAGCCCATGCAGTACAGATGTAGCAAAGTTTAATTTGACACTTAACATATTAAATAAATTGTGGCACAGAACATTTTTTTGCCCTTTCAATAGCTTTTCAATGACTTTTGTTGTGCTAATATGACATAACTTGTTTTAACAAGTTATTAGCATTGGGTTAAATTTGTATCAAAATCTGTATCAAAATACACTGCTCCATAACACCCACTTACACAAACTGTTTTAATATTGCCATACATAGCATATATAATACTACTATAGAAATATTGCTGTACACAGCCCATGTAATACTGCCATACATTGCCCATGTAATACTGCTGCACAAAGCCATTATAATACAGCTGTGCATAGCCCATGTAATACTGCCATTCACAGCCCATGTGATACCACCATTCACAGCCAATGTAGTAATGTCATACACAGCCAACGGAATGCTGTGGTACATAGCCCGTACAATTCTGCCACATACACAGCCCATGTAATACTGCCATAAACATCCAATGTATTACTGCTGTAGACAGCCAATGTAATACTTGTGTACACATTCCACATAGTACTGCTATATACAGTCCATTTCATACTGCTATACAAAGCCACGACAATATTGCTGTACACAACTCATGCAATACTGCCATACACAGGCAAAGAAATATTGGTGTACACCTTCCAAGCACTGCTGCTACACACAGCCAACATAATACCACTGTACAATGGTACATAATACTGTTGCAATGGTGCGTTAGTTGATTATGGTTCTTTTCACTTACTTCATCATATCTTGTTTACTGTGTTGTAGCAGGGCAATGTCAGACTAGCCTGCAGAGAGTGCTAGATAGGTATTCTGTCACCTACAAAAGGGAAAGCAAAGGTTAACACCTAATGGGTTTAGCAGGAATTGGTTGCATAAAAGCCAGTTCCTGCCAGAAGCAAGGGGAAAGTTACAGCTTGGCAGTGCTGGAGAGGCTGCAAGCTGGGGTCCAGTGAGGACCAGCAAAGGCCCTGAGGTTGACAGGGACGACAACCCTAACCTCACACCCAGGTGGAATGTTTATGGCCTTTGCATTGGACCAGTTGGGTCTGTCATCCAGTCGGACGGAGGAAGACGCCCTCCTGACGCCCTAGGAGGGGTTAGTGACAGTACCCTGTGTGTTGTGAACCTGGGATTGCACATGGACTGTGTTTGTGTATCATTCATGTACAAAGGTTATAGCAGCACATCAGATATCACAAGGAGTCAGTTGTTCATTGGTTGAGTGATATAATCTGAATATATAAACATTTCATAGAAAAGCAAGTGAGTAAAAAGTATTTAGCAGGTAAAAAAGAGAGTATTTTGGTCATGGCTCCAAGCAATTGTCAGCTGAATAGGGGTAGCTCGGGGGCTTGCAGTAATCTGATATACAACGAGTACAGGACGTCCAGGCTCTTCATGTGTTGTATAATCGAGAGAGAGTAAAGGTATTGCATACAAGCATTTTATCATATACCTATGCCCGATTTATCAAACTATAGATTCTCCTATATTGGGGATAGCTACACTTTCCAAGAGTCTCAATATAACAAGATTTGGTAATGCCAACATTTTATATCCAAATATTTGGAACTTCAATGGAATTGCATGTAAGCCAATATTCAACAATGCTAAGGATGGAGCTTTCAGAACCACACATCCAACCGAAGAAGAAAGAATTGAAACAGAGTCCCAATATTGCAGAGTGTTCCCCTACTACTACAATTTCTCCTGCAATTAGCCACACAATTAGGCTACCTTTGGGCCAAACAAGTTGGTGTATAATAGCACCGCAGTCTAATTTTCCTTATTGTCTCCACATGTGAGTTACATCTGGGTGCTTTATATGTCAAGTGAAAAGCTTGTTTCCACTCTTTATCACTGAATTCTTTAGCTATCTCCCTCTCCCACTCTCTTAATGGCTATACTTTTTGGAAACTTGCAGGGTCGTGCAATAAGGTATAAATGGGTTTTAACTCTCTAGTTCCTAGGAGAACATCTTGAATATATTCAGGATCAAATTGTCAATATTTATAGTAATCCCCTAAAGTCAGATGATATTGGGATACTAATTGTTTATATGGCAGAAGAGATTTCCCCTGTGATAATTCTGCAAGAGTAGAAATATCCAATGAGTTCCACCTAGAAATATTCAAATAGGGGACAACATGTTGAAGCAAATTAAGAAATATATATTCTTTAGGGAAGACATCCTGGGGTTCGCACGGTCATGAAACTTTTTCCACACCTCTAAAGATATATCGGACAGTGGGGAGAGCCAGAAAATAATCGTGGATATGTAGGGGGCTTAATCATTGTATTAGATAGACAAGGTTTTGTTGCACCCAGATAAAGTTGGATAATAGTCCAATCATAGTTATAAAGAAACGTATTGGTAGTTCAATAGGAAGAATACAAAATAAATAGAGTACTTTGGGCAGCAGAAGCATTTTAAAAGTAGCTATTCTTCCCAATGACGATATCTCAAATTTAGATCTTTAAACTTCTTCCTGCGACACCTTCAGCATGGGATCGAAATCATATTGGTAGAGATTTTATGTGATTATTATGCCCAGATATTTAATACCCTCATATTGCCAGTCAAGTGAGTGGCTATTTTTTTAGAAAATGTAATAGATCATTATAGATATTTATACGCAAAATCTGGGATTTTGGTGTATTTATTTTACAATAACAGATCTGGCCATACTCTTTGATGACATTTGTGTTGCTTTCGAGTGCACTCCATTGAGATTTATTTCATATTTGTGTTGCCCACTAACTCTTTTTGCGTGGATGCCGTAGTACAGAACTTGTTTAATATCATCATATATAGCCTGTAGAGATGAGCGAACGTACTCGTTCAGGGCAATTTCGCAATCGAGCACCGCTTTTTTAGAGTAACTGACTACGCGGGTGAAAAGATTCGGGGGGCGCCGGGGGCGGGGGGTAGCAGTGGGGAACAGGGGGGAGCTCTCTCTCTCTCTCCCCCCCCCCCACTCCCCTCTGCAACCCCCCGCTCACCCCCGGTGCCCCCCGAATCTTTTCGCCCGAGTAGTCAGTTACTCGAAAAAAGCGGTGCTCGAGTGCAAAATTGCCCTAAACGAGTACGTTCGCTCATCTCTAATAGGCTGTATAAAAAAATACCACTGTACACAGAGAGATAGATAAATAAATAGATATTATATACATATGGCTTACGTACACTGTAGTTAGACAGCAGCATGCCCATTAAGAACTGGTTCACAGGACTTTGTGATGGTCGGGGAAATATCTGTCTTAATAAACAGCCTCCAGAACATACTGTAGATGCTTAGGGGGCACTCTTACAACTTTAGACCTCTTTTACAGTTAAACACTTTATGAACATGCCATCCAGACCCTCCACTGGGCATAGTGTATCAGTTTTGCCCAAAGTTTTATTTTATGCATTAACCATAACGCATTAAAGCAACCCTTCAATATATTTATCAACGACCTGATAGAGGGGCTGCAAAGTAAAATATCAATATTTGCAGATGACACAAAATTATACAATATAATTAATGCAACGGAGGACAATGTACGGCTACAAACGGACCTGGATAAGCTGGGGGCTTGGGCAGAAAAATGGCAAATGAAGTTCAATGTTGATAAATGTAAGGTTATGCACATGGGCAGGAGAAACGGATGTCACCAATATACACTAATTGGGGTACTGTTAGGGAAAAGTGAGATGGAAAAGGACCTGGGGGTACTAGTATACTGTAGACTAAACTGAAGTAACCAATACCAATCAGCTGCTGCAAAGGCAAATAAAGTTTTGGGATGCATTAAAAGAGGTATAGGGGCGAAGGACGAGAACATTATCCTTCCATTATATAAGGCACTTGTCAGGCCCCATATGGAATACTGTGTACAGTTCTGGTCACCGGTGCTCAGGAAAGATGTTATGGTATTGGAGGGGGTTCAAAGAAGGGCAACTAAACTAATACATGGAATGACGGGACTGGAATACCCAGAGAGGCTATCCAAATTAGGACTATTTACTCTAGAAAAAAGAAGGTTAAGAGTCAACCAAATAACCATGTATAAGTACATGAGGGGACAATACAAGGATCTCTCCCAAGATCTGTTTACACCCAGGACCACGATGGTAACAAGAGGGCATCCGCTACGATTAGAGGAAAGTAGGTTTCATCACCAACATAGAAAGGGGTTCTTTACTGTTAGAGCAGTTAGACTGTGGAACTCTCTGCCTGAGGACGTAGTGATGGCAAAATCCATAGAGGAGTTTAAAAGGGGACTTGATGTCTTTCTGGAGAGGAAGGATATTACAGGATATAAATATTAGGTTAAGTGTCAATCCTGGTATACAGGCAGGTAGGAACTATTAGGGGTTGATCCAGGGAACAGTCTGATTGCCATTAGGGAGTCGGGAAGGAATTTTTTCCCCAAAAGGGCTAATTGGCTTCTGCTCTTGGGGTTTTTTGCCTTCCTCTGGATCAACAAAACAGGAAGCTAGACAGGCTGGACTAGATGGACATTGTCTTCATTCAGCCTTACGAACTATATTACTATGTTCAGTTCACAATACAAAAATTTCACCATGCATGCAGAACATATAGTCTTAACACATATGTAGAACATATAGCAGAACATACCTGGCACCCTCTTTTTCAAAGTTTCTGTTCAGGTTCATTCTATTTCCAGTTTCCTCTTTATGTATGTAACATGGCCATCAAATTCTCAGGCTACTTAATGCACAGTGTGTTTCGGTAACCTGTGATACTCCCCCAAAAGATCTGAGGCAAAGATAGAAGATGGACAGAGTGCTGGCGTCATCAGTGCTGGTCCACTTAAGAGCAGGACGAAATATCTCAGACTACCAAAACACAGTAGGGCACATTTATTACTTGGCTTGCACCAAAACGCCGGTCTGAAAAAGTATGTCCCATTGTATAAAGAGTAGTCTGAAAATCTGGCAGCCGTTTTACATACATGATGAAAGGACTGAGAATTAGATAAACCATGGCAGAAATATAAAACAATTGGAGCAGCAGGTATGTTATTTGTACATTTCGCATCTATAGTGACATTTTTACTGTGAACTTTAGGCTCATTTTAAATACTTTTTTTTTTCTTGCCTTTTTTAACTATTTGCCCATGCATGGGAAGATTCTGACTTCATTTATTTACAAAAATAACCCCTAAAAAAAAAGGTTTATTTGTGAATTGTTTTCTGTTATTTGTTTGAAGCAGATGACGAAAAGAATCCGAAGAAAATTTCCCTTATAAGGTTGTTGGAGTTATTTGTTTTCAGTCATGGCATTTTGAAGTTATTGCTTACTTGCGTTCTTTTGTCTTCGTGTTGTGAAGCTGAATGAGTAAAACAAGACACATTTCGAGAATTGGCCATAGATCAACCGGAACATTTTGTTTTGCTTAAAAATAAAAAAAAATGTTAGATTAGAAAGAAAACTTCTTTTTCAAACTGTGTGCTTTTTATGTGGGATGTGTTGTATTTATGTTTTGCTTTTTGGATACCAGAAGCGGAATGCTTTCGAGAAGACTCCTTCATTTTGGCAGATTGATGTAATGCTCGGGACAATCCAAGCACTGAAAAACTGGATGGAGAAGAGAGGAATTCTACAATGAACATGTTTCTCGAATTCATTTCAAATGAAGCATCGATTAAAATATGTTAAAAACAGAAGTTAAAAATGATAAAAATGGGTGCCGTCTTGTTTTTTCTTCGGGATAGCCAAAGGTCAGGGTCAAGTGTAATAGAATTCTGGAACAAGACTCTGGTTTATCTTCTGCATGATGAACAACAGCCAAATTATATATCCGCATTGCAGTACAGAGTTAAAAAAGTGTCTGAGGTCTCTCCAGAGGATCCACAAGGGCTTCTGTTTAGTAGATAGTCTCTTAGGTAACACAATAACAACATACTGGGAGTACTTCTTATTTAACACGAGAACTGTCTGACCCTTTCAGCGTGAAATCTCACACATGGTATTCTGGATAATTAAAACAAAGTCATTGCTCTTCTTACAGATCAAGAACAAGTCAAAAACATTTTCCCCATGGAACCTCTACTTATCTATTGCCTAATAAGTGGTAGAAAAAAAAAGATCAATCATATCTTCTAAAGTACTCCCTGTACAAGACATAATGGGAGGATACTGTGGACAGGATAACAAGAGAAAACTAATTGCGCTCCCTTTGCCCATTTCTCCTCCAATGTGCTCCAATCTGCCCAAGTATGCCAAAAATTCCACAAAGTGTTACAGTTTATAATAATGTACCCAAACAAGTTTGTCCAGCACAGTGTTTCTCAATGTTCCTAAGGCAGGAATCCCCTTAAACAACATAAATTTTACTAGCACACAGATGTAGCAATGTTGTTAAAATGACTGGCACATCATGATAAGTCACTTTACATTGTTGTAGTTAGGTTATCGCAACACATTAAATGTCACGTTAACATTTGTTACAACTCTACCTTGCCGTCTATGATCATAAATGGTGCTGCACCTACTTAAAGTACAGCGTGAGGACAGTGTAAGTATCCCTAAAGACTAGTGATGAGAGAACTTTTGCAAAGTCTGGTTTAGCTACTTCCCTGAACTTTTGCAAAAAGTCCAGTTCGGTCTGAATTAGTCCAAACCAAACCAGAAGTTCACCAAAATCCCTAAAACTGGTGTATAACATTGTTTAAGAGTCATAAAAGCCTTGTATATTGTATTATCTAGTAGAGGGCTTATATGGCTTTTAGACAATGTTATACACCATTGTTCAAGACTAGTGTTGAGTGAAACAAACCAGAAGAGCCATTTTGCACGTAATTTTCTAAAAGCTCAGTTGAGTTTATGGTGAATGGAACCTTTGGCAAAGTTCAACCCAAAAAAGGATTCTACTTGTTTGATTCATTCAACACTACTAAAGATATAGAATTCATCCTGAGGTACAGGTACCAACAACTGAGAACCTAGGGTTTAGCAGATTGAAAACGTTTGGTGTAGAGTAGGGGTCCTTTTATGTAGCTCAATTTGAGTCAGTTGGACAAGTGCCAATGGATGATATTGGTACTTGTTTTAATGGCCTCCACACACTGATGCAAACTGCATGGGGGACGAATAAGTGTTATTATGATCATTCATCGCCCATACATCATTGTTGACCTGTTTACATGGGGAGATGTGCTATTGGCAATGGTGATTTTTGGAAACACATAAAAGATACCATCAATCGAGGATTTGCTTGCTTGTTGGCTTACTGCTGGCATCTTCACATGGAGCAATGATATGGTGAACAAACGTTTGGGTAAACATTCGTTCACCCAATCCAATCCATTGTAAAAGGTTCTTAAATTGGTTTTACAGGACTGAACTTTTGGTGACCTATCCTTAGAATAGGTCGTCAATAATTTATCAAATGGGGGTCCACCAGGCAGAATCCCCACAAATCAGCTAACTAAAGTGATAGTGACATTTTGCTGAATGCCACTGTCACTTCAGTCCATAACAGGCACAGCCCTGCAGCCCCATAAATTGTATAATAGCTGTGCCTGAAGTATCGCTATCAGCTTTCCTACTTTCGGCATCCCTCTCCTGTGCTTTGGGTCCTGCACCAAAACCAGTAAAGTACCCTTCCTAGTATGACTGATGAAGGGGCTCACACTGAAACGCATTTTATTGCTGGTTTGAATTGACTAAATAGAAGAGAAGTCGGATTCTTCAAAATGTCTCACAACTTGTTTCTGGAGTATTGCGCCAATGCAACAGTTTTCCACTTCTTCTAATCAACCATTGATGATGACCTATCCTGAGAAAAGGTCATTAATAGTTTAGTCCAGGAAAACTCCTTTAAGGAAACTAAAATAGATTATGGTAACCCATGACAAAAATGTTATCATTAGTCTTCTCATTAACAAGATTTTCATTCATTTCATTCATTCAAAAACGAAATAGTTGTAATCATAAAGGAACTCACATGAGTCCACTGATTGCCACAAACCATTACAATATATTACTTCACAAACAAAATAAATTGGGGTTGGTCAGCAGGCATTTGACACTTTGCATACTTAATATACATCAAGTTTACAAGTTATTTTATATGGAGATAATACTGTGAGAACTTCAAAGTCTCTTATTGATTACTTTAGATTCTTATTGTTTCTTATACAGCGGCACGTCTCAGAAGTAGATTACATTTGGAGGTCATAGACCATTATCTAAATACCCCATGGAATTAGAGTCACCATCATAAATACCTGGGCCCCCTTGAACTCTCTATGAAAACCTCCATGTTGTACTCTACAGAAGACATTGGGGCTTATTTACTAACACCATCTAAAAGTTACACAGTGCAAATGTAGACTAGACAGTCTTAAAATGTGCTAGATTTATCACTGAAATTCTACTGAATGATAAATCTGTTGAGTTTTAAGACTGTTTAGACTACACTTACACAACTTTTCAGTTGAATTCATGAATGGGTGAGTGAGAACTGCCTCTGATTGGCTGAGGGCTGTGACCAATCAAAGGCAGCCCATTCAGCAGGCAGGGATTTTAAATCCCCACCTGCTGAATACTACGGAGAGCAGTTCAGGAGAACTGCCGGTCGGACGCGACTGAACTCCGGCTGCAGGAAAAAGGTGAGTATACTTTTTTTCATTTTTACACATTGTTTTCAGGGAAGGGCTTATATTTTAAGCCCTTCCCCGAGAATTCATCCAGCGCTTTCCGGCAGCCCATTGCTTTCAATGGAGCCAGCTGTATTGCCGACTCCATTGACTTCAATGGGAGAACATTGTTCTTCTCTGCCACAGTTGTGGCACAGCTGTGGCAGAGGAGAACAATCTTAGTATATGTTCTCAATGGGGTTGGCGCTGCTGCCGCCGGACCTATTGAGGGCATATACAAGCACCGATTTGTGCAGAACGCAGTTACATGTGTTCTGCGAATCAGTGTGTCCTAAAATTATCGGCACATCTGCATCAAAAACGGACATGTGACCGATCCCATTGCTTTGCATTGGGTCTATAAATCTGCAGATCGCAAGCGCGTTTGCAAATCGGACCTAAAAACATCCGTGTGACCGAGGCCTAAATGTGGTGCAATGCATGTTTGACAGTTTTCTGGAACAATCTATGCCAGAAAACTTTTTGTGCTTACATTGCCCTGGTGGATTTTAGTAATGGTACCAGAAGGAAGTAGAGGAAGCTTTCTGCTTTGAACTGCTATGGTTTGTCAACTCATTGGGGGTATCTACATGAAGACAAAACTTACAATCCGGTGACCTTTGGGGCAGTTAGGTGCCTGCAATTTTTGGAATCCTTCCGATTCTTGGCTTAGCATTCAACTGGATTACACAACATTGGAACTAATGGGCACAGCTGGGGCACACAATCTGCACAAGCTCTAGAAACACAATTCCCCAGACTACTACTTATTTCTTATTTCTCCTACACTGGAATTTTAAAAATTTTCCCCAGGAAAACCACAACACCCTACTAATGTGTATACACAATGTGTAATGTGCACAGAGAACCGGCTGGGATCTTAGGTCACCAAAGGACTAATGTTTTTTTTTTCTCTTTTTTTGCACAGGAAGGAATTAAAATATTATTCCCCCCAGGAGGACGGTGCTGCGCCACTGATTCACACATTTTAGTTTCTTTTTTGAATATATTTGATTTTTTTTGGCAAGAATAACAATAGGCTTTTATTATGGTTATAATAGACTATAACGTTTACATATATAACAATGGCTGAAACAAAGTTACCGTGTATAAAATCTGTAAAACAATTTGTACTGAGAATTTCCCCATTTATAGTTTCATTGGGCAAATTAGTGAAGTTTTTGGTATTTTCGAACTCTGTACTAATGAAATGAATTGAAATGTATCATTTCTAAATGAACAATAAGGTTTTGTAAAAGTTGTTGTAAATCAATAAGATATAGAAATCTGAGGTGCTGTGGTCAAGACAGGCAAGAATTTATAGCTTATTAAGGGTATTTACTTATGGGCTTATTCAACAACATAATACAGCACCAAGTTCAATCTTCAGCTTGTTTACCCTGGTGTTACATTATGTCATGTATTTAGTTTTAGAAGTTAGATACCAACTTTCAGACATATGAAATGGTGGAAAGCACATAATCCGATTTGCACAAAAGCATAGTGCAGGTACAGGGGCGTAACTAAAGGCTCAGGGGCTCTGATGCAAAAGCTCTATCTGTATCTGTACCTGTACCCATACCTAAACCATGCTGCACAGAGGCATAACTTGAAGCTTCTGGGCCCAAATGCAAAACCTGTAACAGGGCCCCCAACTATAATGCTTTATTCATAGTACTGGGCTTCTCCTATACGGAGAAGAGAGGCCTTATGGGCCCCCTAAGGCACCTGGGCCTGGGTGCAACCGCATACCCTGCACCCTCTATAGTTACGCCCCTGTACAGGTACATTTTTGAGCCTGCATTAAGTCCTCTACCCAGGGATCTATGATAAATTCATATTAGATCATTAGAACCACAGCTGGTCTGGGACTCTGGACCATAATACAGGCACAAAAGGTCACACATATTACGCTAGTGTGGAACTAGCCATAGGCCCATTTCAAACTGCATAATGCAGATAAATGTGTTATCCATTTTATCACTGATACATCGAGGAGTATGTTGTCTATGTGACCTACCTTGTCAAATAGATCCATTTCATCCTGATCTCCGTAGTTGATACACTATCCCACCAAAAGTAATTGGGCACCTGAGAGAGAATCAAAAGTACTACAGATACTCTGTGTGGCATACTTACTACTAACGTCTGATATACTTCAGCTGGTATTTCCCTCCATTCATCCTGCAAATGTCTGTTGAGTTTGCTCGAAGAAAATCCATCTATAATGGTGCAAAGAGCATCGTTATTGGATAGTTGAGCAATGGAAGAATGTTCTATGGGGTAACGAATCACGCAACTCCATTTTCAAATCAGATGGACGTACCCGGGTGTGGAGGATCCTGGGGAATGCCTTTTGCCTGAGTGTGTTGTGCCAACAGTTATGTACAGTGGAGCTTCCACTATGGTCTGGGGATGGTTTACGTGACATGGTCTTGGTCCATTGGTCGTAGTGGCAAGAACTATGAACATGGAGGTGTACTTTGACATTCTAGACCACGAGTGTCCAACCCATGGCCCCCGCGCCAGGATGGCAATGAATATGACCCAAAGGGGAGGGGGGGGCCATGCAGGCTGAATCTGGAGTAGATAAGGTGACAGGCAGTACCTGCTAGAGTCAGGCTATGAGCTTCCGCTCTCAGACAGGCTCATATAGATGATGAGGCACAGGGCAGCACTTGCAACTCTTTGACTGTCTGACTCACTTGGTCACTCCAGTTCCAGCATGCAGAAGTAATTCTCCTTCCTGTTCTCCTGAGTCCTGATTGCTCTATCCGGTGAGATCAAAAGACAGTGATCTCATCTTGGACAGTCGATGTTAAGTGTCCCTTCCCTGGCGTCACAAACAGGGTGGTGGCCATGAACTGCATGTGAGTCTGGACAGGTTTCTGTGTCCAGGATTGCATGCAGAAGCAGGCGCTGACTCCACTCCGGAGTCTTTATGTCCTGGTGGTGGCAGGGGTTGTTTGAAGGACGATGGGAGTTGTTTAGGGGCACAGTGGAGGATGATGGTGGTTTGGAAGACTGTGGAGGATGATGAGGATTGTTTGGAGGACTAATGAGGACAATAGGGGTGCCCAAGGGGGTGTTATGATCGTGTGGGCAAACTAAGCACGGGGCCCACACGATCGTGACCCAGAGACGGATACACACGGGTTTCAAGCAACTTGCCCTGTGCTACAAGGAGGATGACATGGCCCTACCTAAGCAGACACATCACCCCAATAAAGGGCGGCCCAGCAATCTTCGGAACAGGGCCCTAGCTGCTCCTAGGAACCACATGACCAGAACAGGACACATACACATGCCACATGACAGGGACTGAACAACAGGACACACAGAGCCAGAAAACACAGCATACAGCTGCCAAAATGCAACCACAAGTAACAGGTGATAAGCTATATACAAATACCAGGTATTAGTTAACATTTTGATCAAAACTAGGAAGCTAGCAGGCCACTTCACGGCTCCTGGCTATTCCGCTAGTCCCTACACTAATCAGGAGTCCAGCAGCACCAAACACAGCTCACACCGCAAGCTGCAACAGCACAGACAAATGTACACAAGTCACACTGCAAGCTGTACAAAACAGGCAACAGGACACAAGTCACACAGAAAGTTGCAACACAACCTTTCTTGCAGCCACCACACATATGAAACTCCACAGCAAGTCTAACAGTGTCCTCATACCAGAGGGATAGACAGTCAGCCACCGTGCTGACATAGGGAACTGTGTCAAGGATCCACCATCTGACACACAGATGAGACATAAGATATTTGGAGGCCGCACCTGTCAGGGGAAGAGAAGAGGGCATCTGCATGTGCTACAGAGAAGGACTACAGGTGTCCAAACCGCCTTTGGCGAAGCAGAGAGACACAACAGACCTACATGCAAACACAGATCTGAGTGGGCACACAACAGATACAGCCAAACAGTACAAGACCAGCCTACTACCGTTTGCACCAGAAATCTGTGTCATGTACCTGTGTGTATTCCCTTCTCCTTCTGACTTGCTAGCGTCCGCATCAGGCCCGTAGTGATAAGTCCTGTGCAAGCTATGTCAGTAGGGAGGTTTCCCCTCTGGACTGGTGCATTTTCTGTGCAGGCTACTGTTCGGTGGCCTTTTGTATAAGGCGCAGTAGTCCTGCTTAGGAGTTGCATAAATTCTTTTCTATGCCTAAAGGGTCCAGAGGCCCCTTTTTTTAAAGGGGAGGTACTGTTAGGTTGTGCTGCTGAGACCTGTAGTACTATGGCTATTAGCAGCACAGCCTCATAGGTGGTGAATGATTGTGCTAGCTGGGTATGGTTATCTCCTGCTAGCCAATCCCCTGGGTCTTTGCTCACATATAAACCCAGCTCCTGTCAGTGTCGGTCTGGTCTCCAGGGTGAGCTCTCATGTTACTTCTGTGTTGCAGCTTGCTGTGTGACTGGTGTTCAGTGTTTGGCAAGTGGCCAGTCATTAGGTGTGGATAGCCCTGTAGGTGTATATGGTGTGAACAGTGTCAAGTTCTGTATGTCTGAGCAGGTGGCTAGACATGAGGAGTGAATTGTCCTGTTCAATGTGGTAGAGTGTCTGGCATGCTAATGCTAGTGTGTTGTGGTGTGAATGGTGTCCTCTGCTGCGTGTTTAGTGTCTTGCTAGAGTAAGGACTGCAAGACACAAGGGGCCTTGCCGGGGCTTGCAGCTTAAGTTCATTAGCCAATGTACGAACTAACACCTTGCTTTTATATTCAGCTTTACCATCTGCTGTGGAGTGCGAGGTTGTGTGTTGAGCTGGTGCATTGTGTCAGTTCCGCCAGGTTGTGAGTATCTTCCTTTCAGGGAGAGCAGGGCTGAGGTTCCAGCGTGGGGCCGCCTTTATAGAGGCGATCACCCTGCATAGTAGGTAGGGCCTTATCATCTTCCCTGTAGCATAGGGCCCCGTTCTTAGTTGCCCACATGACCGTAACAGGGGGATTGTTTTGAGGACTGTTAAGGACAAAGGGAGATTTTTTGGAAGACTGGAGGACAATGGGGAAGTGTTTGAAGGACAGTGGGAGTTGTGTGAAGGATGATGAGGGCTGTCTGTAGGATGATAGGGTTTGTGTGGAGGCTTGTGGAGGACAATGCCCAGCATCAGTGTTTGTGTTTTTAATGTGTGGCTCCTCCTATCCATGTGGCCCAAAGACACGAGAATGGTTGGACAACCCTGTTCTAGACAATGTACTGCCAACAATGGGACAATACTTTGGGGATTGTCAGAAATACTTCCAACAAGACAATGTGCCTTGTCACACACTTTTAACTGTCTTAGAATGGATTGAGGATATGGATGTTCCATGGTCGGACTGGCTGCACAGAGTCCCAACCTGAACCTACTGAACATCTCTGGGACAAACTAAAATGTCAGGTCAAGAAATATGAACAGTGTCTATTTTCTTTGAGAGAACTCACTAGACGCTTGCAGGATGAATAGAGGAAAAAACTGTGTATTAGATTTTAGTAGAAAGTATGCCATGAAGAGTATCCGATGTCCTGAAGGCCAAAGGAGCCCCACTTGTCATTAACATATGGAAATAAATACTAATTTTGATTCTTGCTCCGGTGTCCAATTACTTTTGAAATGGACAGCTGCTGAATTGAAAAAAGTTTGGTACTGTGTTATCCAGTGGAGCAAAATGTGACCACTCCTATCCAGTAGGCTTGAAAGCTCACTATAACATTATTTCTTTTTCTTAGCCATTGAAAGGTATCATATCTACAAGATTACTTTATTTCTTTAATGAGAACAGTCACATTTAACTGTTGAATCCGCACAACATGTCACTGCCTGTACCTCGGAGCCTCCATTATTATTTACAGACTCACCGGCACACTAAGGGCGTTATCTCAGCATACAGTTTACAATACTGGCCAAGCAGCCTGGTCTAATCGTCTTGGACCTAATGCTTCATGAGAAACCCAGTGATGATGGGAAAACTCACTGTCACCACTTTATTGCTGCTGCGACGCCACAATTATTCCCTGAAGCAGTGTCCATGCCAGAGACTCACAGCTTGTTTTTATGTTTGCATGCCTGGAGCTTTCTGATCTTATTTTGATAACTCTTAAAGCTCGGGATACTGTTATATCATCTGTTCATTACCACTGGGTTGTTCATTGTAGATTTCCACCCAAGATCCTTATTATAACTTTTTGATTTTCTTTCTTTCTTTCTTTCTTTCTTTCTTTCTTTCTTTCTTTCTTTCTTTCTTTCTTTCTTTCTTTCTTTCTTTCTTTATTAACCCTTTAGATATCTTAGCTCAGCATTTCCCTCTATACATATATATATATATATATATACAGCATATCCATTTCATGAAGTTTCAACTGCTGTAAATCCTGTTGTCCACTAGAACTACGTCACACTGTATCTTAGGAAAGTGCCACGCCATTTATTTTGCAGCTGACTTGGCATATTCTGCAAGATCCAATTAGTGGAACAGGTTGCCACGGGAGGTGATGAGTTCTCCTTCAATGGATGTGTTCAAACAAAGGCTGGACAGACATCTGTCTGGGATGATTTAGTGATCCTGCACTGAGCAGGGGGTTGGACCAGAAGACCCTGGAGGTCCCTTCTAACTCTACCATCCTATGATGTTAATGGCCAATCATGCAGCTGTCTAGAAAATGTCAAACTTAGTAAACAGGAGTCCCTCTGATATGCCATCAATGTTTTGTCTTGAGACCACTGCTTCTGGACTTATGCCCTTGTATTAATTATATACGGACTCAGTACTTTCTTGCTAGTATCAGCGAATTTGGGGATTAAATCGTCCCATGAGCACTGTGCAAGAAATCGCTCACCTGTCTGGCGGAGTCACTTGGTTTTTAGCAGAACTAAAAGCCAAGTGACTATTGGGCTCAATCTGTGGATGACTCCTGTTTATTGGGAATGGAGGAAAGCCAGAACGATTCCTGGTCCACTTTGCCACCATTTATTGAACGACTATTGTTCCCATGTAAAACATAGGAGGAATAATCGGGTGTTAGTCCATAGGATGGCTATCTGGCGTTTATGCGTCCAACAGTTATCCTGTGTAAAGCAAGCTTCAGGGTGAGTTAGGGTGGCCAAACATGCTGGACTAGGAGGTTTCTTTCCTTTATCTTAGCCATTTATCTGCCTTCTGACAATTTTTTTTTGTTAGAAAATGCCTTAAAAGGTAATTATCTCTCTAGAAGAACTCCAGTGCCCTATAATGTACTTGACTCTAAACTCATCAACGGATTTTCCGCAGCAGCTCCTCACAGACAAGTCTGTCTGACTATCTAGCTGGCTGTCTGCTCTGGCAAAAACTCTCAGCTTTGGTGGAATATTTACCTCTTCTCCAACTTCGGAGACCCACTGGCTTAGAACTTGTAGCAGCCATAGATTGAATAACGTGTGCACCACCACTCTATTCATTTCAATCAGACCACCAAAGATAGCCGAATTCAAGTGCTCGGCTATCTCCAGCACTCCCATTCATTTAATCCAGCATGCCGAAGACTGTTGAGCGCTGGAACTTGGCGTTGAATCTTCGGCAGACCCATTGAAGTGAATGGTGAGGTAGCATGTTTCTACAACAACCGTTTCATTCATGCAGGGAAGAGCCAGGCCTACAAACTCAAGATCAAAGGATGTTGTAGCGGTCAGATCCCCATTGACTAGTTAGTTATACCCTATCCTATCAACAGGGGTTAACTTAATCTTATCAGAATGCTCCTTTAACTTTTACATGCCTCTTAATAATCATCAGAGAAAGAAATGGCTTTGATAAAAACTAAAAACAACTTATGCACCTAACCGGTACAACTTTACAGTCTCTGAATTCATTTCAACGCTTTACAATTAGATACTGAGTGCCGCCATATTTGCAATCTGCCTTTAACTGTACTTTTGGATAAAGCACAGCAAACACGCTATGAGCATGCTCGGTCGAGTGTGACCCAGTAATGATGAAGGACATGTGCTCCAGAAATGCTTGAGGCAATGATGAACAGGCAGAGAAAGTTTTCTGCATTTGGAATGGGGAGATGGAAAAATACCTTTGGCTCACAATTCTCAGTCATTGCTATATGGCTTGTTTAAAAAGTCTGACATTGCCTTCCAGGAATGCTGCAGTCCAGTAGGTGGTGCTGCAGAGGTATTGTTCCATCTTTCCATTTGCATATTTCCCAGGGGAGCATGGATGGCCTTATAAGTCTCTTCACACCTTCTAGGTGCTCTCCTTAAGGAGAAACGATACACTTCCCGACCTGCTTTTGTATTCTGAGCATGCTGGGAGTGCAATGATGAATACGCTTTTACACTGCCTTACCCCCCCTGGAGTTTGAATAAAGTATAGCAACTCCAAGAGTCACACAGAGGCGGGTAAAGAAACAGTTGTGGCACAGTGGAAGTGAGGGAGCACGGTGGCCCTAAACATTCACTCATGGAACAACTCAGGAAGCACATTTCTCTATGACCCTGCTCAGACACTTCACTAGACCTAGGTCAAGAATGCTATCTTTTCACCTTAGGGAGAGCACCTAGAAAGTGAGTGAGCGAGGAGACTTATAAGGCCATTCATGCTCCTCTGGGTAATATGCAAATAAGGGAGGTGGAACAATACCTCTGCAGCGCCACCTATTGTGAAAAGTCTAACATTGACTTGCAGGAATGCTGCCTTCCAATATATGGTGCTGCAGAGGTATTGTTCCATCTCCCTTATTTTCACTAGACCTAACAAAGTAGCTCATTTTTGCCTGGTGTGCTCCTTTTATATAGTTTATGTTACTTTTGCGCATAGTTTTGAGCTTACATAGAGAAGTTACTACTACTAGTAGTTTGATAATGAATCTTTTGCATTATACCACCATGTGGTATAAGTGGTGATGTGTTAATATATGGTCAGTGAAGAAGAAAAGGCTTGCCCGGGGTTCTCCAATCCTCTTGGGTGAGGAAACCATGTAGCTGCACTCTTTTAAGTCAATTTCTGGCAAGTATTATACTGTCCAGGAATAATGGTTAATGTTTCAGGAGCTTCTGGTTCTCTGTGGCACATCACCTTGCAGTTACCCTGAAATTGTTAGTGAATCACGTTTCCTGCGGCAGGGAGCAGTAGCCCTCATTTCACATTACCTCTTACAATGTACAGTGCTCTGAACTCTCCATAACTGCCTCAATGTCACAATGAAAAATGATAACACATTCATTAAATAACAACCACATGTTCTCTGCAAATTGTCTCTCTCGTTTCTGATGTTTCTACAGAACTGAAGAAGAATTTTCCACCAATTGTTCTGTAATTGTGAGTGATGGACACGAGATGCCAAGAGCCTCTCCGGAAACAAATGCTATTGTAGGAGACATGATCCACAGTCCCAAGTATGGAAAGATGGGAGTGCGAAAAGAGGTTCTAAAAATGTACAAAGTACATAAAGTTAGGAAATGTATTTTTACTACATCTCCAGTCTTTGTTTTACACAATCTATCTTTTTCTGTTTTCACTTTTGAGGCTGATTTTTATTGAACGAGGAGGAACAGCCATCAGCATTTATTGAGAAAGCAGATCCCTGTCTGCTCCATGAGGCTACAAGTATTATACATGTATATACTGTACATGTCTATAATATATGCACACAAACTTATTGTATGCCCAGTATATATATAATACACAGATACAGTTTTCATTCTATTCTGTACTACATGGTATATATCATACCAGCCTGTATAATACTGTGCTATTAATTATTAAGAAATTACTAGTATTAGATAATGGTACTGTTGTATTATGTTGCCACCGAAAGTAAGGGGTAGAGACATAATACAGCTGTCTTAAGGTTTAGTAACGCCCCCAGCTTCTGATTGGCTGGGGGCCTGTCACCGGTAAGGCTGGGAGCGGTGGCCCCATCCCTGATGTTGCGGCGCTCAGGGCTGTGGAACAGCCCGTCACGTGCTGTCCCCAGCTTTAGCGGAGGCGTCCGCTGATGGCAACTCTGCTCCCCTGCCTCTAGTGCCTTCAGCAGCTGTCACAGGCGCCGCTACCAAGAGGACGATGGGGAGCGGAGTAGCCGTCAGCGGACGCATCCCTCCCGTGCTCCAGGGGCGCCAATGCCGACAGGCGCATTCCCTTGCCCGATGGAGTGCAGGGTATGTATGTTAGCATTTTCAGCCGGGAGCGCAGAGGGGAGGAGGGGAAAGGGCGGAAAAGTGCACTCACCTCCAACCCCATCCCCCAGGGACTGTGACAGCGGGGCTGCTGCTAGTGGAGATGCGAGGCTGCCAGGGGACTTGTGAGGCTCTGCATGTAACTCACACATCACACACAAATTGGACGGAGGAGTGGTCATTATTAGTTTGATAGTACCAGTGTTTCTGGTGGCGCAATGCGCCACACAGATCTGCTATATGCACGTCACACCCACACAGCTCTGCTGCATACATTGTTCATCCCATACAACAGAGATCAGAAGCAGCATAGCACTGGAGATGTAGGATCTGTTATAACGTCACCGCCATGCTTCGCCCCTGATCCATGATGGTGATGCTCATCCCGAGTGAATGACTTTCATGCTTCACCCCTGATCACATGACAGTGACACTCATCCCGAGTGAATGACTTACATGCTCCACCCCTGATCACATGACGGTGACATCATCAAAGGTTCTGCATCCTTGTGTGGACTACAAACCCCCTGCTATGGAATACTAATGAACACCTAGCCGGACAGCAGCCGTGTGCGTACAGGACCTGTGATGATGTCACTGTCATGTGATCAGGGGCGGAGCATGTAACTCCCTCACTGGAGGTTAAGGACCTTTGATGATGTCACCATCATGTGATCAGGGGCAGAGCATGTAAGTCAAACACAAACCCACTCACTCATTCACGCACGGACAGACAGGTCGTTGTTAGTGGTGTGATACAGGCACATACTGTGTTCTCTCTCTTTCTCTCAGTAGTTCACTTACATACCACATATACAGTAATTAACTCCTTTTTTTTTTAACTTTCGTTTTTTCCTCCCCACGTTCAAAAAATCATAACTCTTTATTTATCCATCAATGTAGCCGTCTATGGGTTTGTTTTGAGTGTAATGGGGAAAAAAAACATAATTCCGTCATCTTTGGGGGAAGTCTGGTTTCTACAGTTTACGCATTGCAGCAAAAATGACATGATACTTTTATTCTATGGGTCAGTACGATTACAATACAAAATGTACATATGCTTTTTTTCTGTTTTACTTTTAAAAAAGAAAATGTATTTGGAAAAAAATAAAATAATTTTCTTCATCATCTTCTGACCACTATACATTTTTAATTTTAGTTGTGTGAGGGCTCGTTTTTTGCAGGAAACCCTGTGGTTTCTATTGGTACTATCTTCTAACTTGGATGTAAAATGTGATACAGGCGAGCATGGAGGTTCTAGTTCTCTGTTGTACCGCCTCTAGCTTAGATACAAGGTGTGATACGGACGGACATGAAGGTTTTAGTAGCCTGTTGGGTCACCTCTAGCTTGGATACAAGATGTGATACAGGCGGGCATGGAGGCTCTAGTACCCTGTTGTACCGCCTCTAGATTGGATACAAAATGTGAAACGGGGCATGGAGGTTCTAGTAGACTGTTGGGCCACCTTTAGCTTGGATACAAGATGTAGTACGGCCAGGCATGGAGGCTCTAATACCCTGTTGTACCACCTCTAGCTTGGATACAGGATGTGAAACGGGGGCATGGAGGCTCTAGTACTCTGTGGTACCACCTCTAGCTTAGATACAGGTGGAAATGGAGGCTCTAGTACCCTGTTGGGCCACCTCTAGCTTGGATACAAGATGTGATACAGGCAAGCATGGAGGCATACAGGTTCCGTGTGGTACACTGCAGCATATTAGTGAACATTTGCTCTAACTGAGCCTCTAGATCATGGAAATGCATAGGCTGTTGACGTTGGGATCCCAGATCGTCCCATACATGTTCTATTGGTGATAAATCTGGCGACCGGGCAGCTACCGAAGTGTGACAATACTGTGGAGCCATTCTTATGACCCCCTTGTGAGTGCAGCCGAGCATTATCCTGCTGGAAAATACCTCTTGGAAGCTCTGCAATGAGAGGCAACTTACCCCCTCACTTGCCTAGGCTTGTAGGGTCCAGCTGTAAGGTCAGCCCCTTCTCTTTGTGTGACCAGGACTTTTGTAAATTACATAGTGGGGTCCACTAAGTGGATTTGCCTTCACGCTAGAAGGTTTTCAGGGATCTATCTGTTGTATATGTTGCATGTCCGGGATCTCAGAATACTTAGGAGCCCCCTTTGGGATGGGGTTCCTGGAAAATTGCCCAGTTCCCCTTCCCCACCGGCCATGCATCAATCAGGTACCATATCTACCTAAATAAAATAATCCACAGGTACTGTATATATATATATATATATATATATATATATATATATGTATATTACACAAGTACACTATATAGCTATATAGAATACACACAGGTGCAGTATATACAGTAATTATATTTAATATACACAGATACAATATATACCTATATATAATATATACACAAGTGAGTATTATATATGACTAGTTACGGCACCTACAGTTTGTGTACTAAATATAACTATATACTGACCCTGCATGTATTAAAGGGATTGTGTCATCAGGAAATGGCCTATTGTATAAATGAAGTTTTTATGTAAACATATTTTTTAAACCTTTCTGGGATATCACTTGGACAGGGTCAGTTGGAGAGCACAAAGAGCAGAGTCCACTTCTAGTCAGAGACGGTACACATAGAGAATAAGTGAGCAACATAGCGCCAGGGTGGAAAGTGCAGAACAGGCACAAGTGAACCCAATAGCTGAAAGTGCCACAGCCATAATGCATAATCCGTAAAACTGGAAATTGGAGAGACGTTGTGAGATGTGGGGTGGTTGACTAAAGATAAAAAAACATTTGCAGCATGGAGTTTAAGCTCTAATACATGCCAAGCGTGACTAACTGTTTAGGAGCCAAGACACTGCCCAGTTTGATTCCAGATACAAGGTCCTTGTGCAAAGCAACCGGGAGTTTATGTTACAGTAGACATTGGAAATGAAGAGAATCCGAGAGCGAGCAACAATAAGCAAATGCAGAGAACGGTCAGGGGTCGGTATTTCTTTTTTGGGTTCTGAATTAATTTTGGGGTCTGGTCTGGGGTCTTGTGATTTTACCAACACTTGGCTAGCAAGTGTGCTATCATCTTAAGATTGGGTGCACACTACCATGTGTCTGTCTGCTGTCCAGAGGGGTGCCGTCTCTCCTTAAGGAAAGCACCCAAAAAGTGTGTGGAGACACCTAGGGGGTGAGTGGGTCGGGGGATGGCATCATCTCTCCCCAAGGAGAGCACCCAGAAGGGGTGTGAGAAGACACCTGAGAAGGGAGTGAGGAGACTTATACGGCCATGCATACTCCTCTGGGTAATTTATGCAAATAAGGAAGATGGAACAACACCTCTGCAGTGCCACCTATTGGCCGTATGTCTCCTCGTTCACCTCTCAGGTGTCTTCTCACACCCACATCCAATAGCTGGTGCTGCAGGGGTATTGTTCCATCCTCCTTATTTGCATATCTGCTGTCCAATACATGGGCTAGCCACACATTGACATGCCTTTGCATGTCCTAATTCCCATCTGTGATATGGACAAGAATAGGGCATGCAATGACTTTTTTTAATGCAGTCCATGTCTGCGTGAAAAGGTTTGGTAGTGTGTGCTGCCTCATTGCATAATAAGAGTGTCAGGGGCCCAACTTTCACACGGGTCTGGTAAATTCTCGGAGGTTGGCATAGGGACGTTTTCTCCGTGGTCCAGTATTTTCTTTTTACGCTTCTTGTTCTGCCAGTGAGAAAGTCAGGAAATGAGCAATTATTATGAACACGAGATACAACGGCTTCCTTCCACCCAATTAGCCATGTACCGTAATACAGCTTTAAACAGAATTAAGAGACTTAAATCTGAGGCCGTAACCGCACATTGTGTACAGTATATGGATAAACTATTCTTGTGTGCAAATAAGATATCAAGTTCTTCTGAGCTACTGTGTGTATTTATCCGGCTCCACTGAACATCTGGTTCTGTTATTGTATCTAAGGGATTATATGTAGATACAAATGTCATGACCAGCCGTGTCATATCAATAACTCCATATTAAGCACAACAGAGCACGTGGGAAAATCCCAGGTACTGGCATTAAATAGAACAAAAAGTAATGGCTTTCTCCCGCCAGATCTTAGCTTTACAAGATATATTACTTCTAATGCAGTATTGAGTTACTTTTTTAACTTTGAGTTATTGGCTAGCAAAGGAAAAGGGGGATTTGTAAAACAAAAATGATTGCGCTTTGGACAAATGACATATTCGCACCCGACAATTGACAGTGATATCTATGGAACGCAGGCATACTGTGTGCCGAGTGGGGGGGGGGGGGGCTAAAAGCTATAAATAATGTATAGTCCCATTTTGCCGTTCCACTTTTGCTCGAGCCGTTCAATGAATCGCGAGTTGATGGATAGGAAATTCACTGATAAGCTTAAATTACCGAGGGGGCAACTTGAAAGTGCTAACATGGTGGACAATCAGTTTTGTATTCCTTCAGTTCCCGTTTCTTCAGCTGATGACAGATGCTGTAGTCTGGATTAAGGAACTCTGAAGTCTTCTAATGGGCTGTCAATTAAAGATTGCCATGAACAAGCCTACCACACAAAGTCAGCTTATAAATACTTATCGCTCCCATGGTCTAAGTGAGTATTTTTGTATGTGTGGCGCAGAGTGTAAGCTCTCGCTCATGACCTGAAGGTTGCAAGTTCAATCCCTGTATGGTTCAGGTAGCCGGCTCAAGGTTGACTCAGCCTTCCCTCCTTCCGAGGTCGGTAAAATGAGTACCCAGCTTGGTGGGGGGTAATAAATAAGAAAATTACCTGAAAGCACTGCTGAATAAGTTGGCGCTATACAAATAACAATATTTATTTATTTTTTGTAATTGTGAATCATTATTCAACCCATTAACGATAGGCCCATTTTAGGCCCTAATGACTATCCAGTTTTTCAGGTTTTCTTCGCCATTGCATCCTTAGAGCCATTATCCCTTTAATTTTTCTTCTGACATGACGGCTAGTTTTTTTTTTGGTGGGAAAGGTATTGCATAGCTTTTAGTTATTTTTTTACGGTGTGCATTTAAAAAAAATAAATTCCACCATTTTTTTTTATTTCATGTTAGTGGTGTTCATTATGTAGAATAAATAATATCATAGTATTATTCTCTGGGTCAGCACAATTCTGGCAATGCCAACTTTATACATGTTAGTGCAAACCAGTGTTTTAATATTTTGCTATTTTTGTACACTAAAAGCTTGGGTGTTGTTACACTCCAAGAGCTATAACATTTTTATTTTTCAATCGACAGAGCTCTATGAGGGCTTGATTTTTTTCTTCACATTCGAAGCGGCATGGGAGACCCATGCTGGTATTCTAGTGCAATGCTGGAGAAAGGCGTTGCAAAAGAATAAAGCCCATTAGTGACCAACAGAAAAGGGTGTATGGGCGTTCACTAAAGGGTTAAGAAAGAGTGAATGCAATTTAAACTTATCATTCTCATCCATAAAGGTTTCCACAGTACTGCAACAGCACTATATCTCTTCCCTCATCTCTGTCTAGCACCTTACTCAAATTCTGCTGATGATCTCCCGACTAACATTCTTCATAGTAGGAATCCCCACTCTCCAGGACTTTTTTCATGCTACACCAGTTCTCTGGAATGTGCTACTCCAGACAATATCTTCCTTAATTTCTGTCTACCACCCCAACTATGCTCCCCATTCTGCTAATAATCTTAGACTAAGTTTCTCTTTTATGTGAACCTCCCACTCCTCTCTCCAAGACTTCTCCCAAGCTGCCCCAGTCCTCTGGAATGCATTAACCTAGATAACTAGGTTAATCACTAATATCCACAGTTTTAAGAATGTCCTAAAAACACATCTCTTTACATAGGCCTAATTTAACTCTTCTTAGTTTACCCCTCTTCTGCATTCTTCGTCTGAACCTAATCTCTTCATCCTTAAGGTGTCCCTCACACTGCATACACGACAAAGGAAGTAGTCTGCAAATTGCTCTTCTCTGCTCGCCCCACCAGCTGCGCTAGCAACCCTCTCCCCTCACACCTCCTCCGATCCCTCTCCCTGGTGGTTATCTCCCACCCCACCACTATATTCAACCTCTCTCTGACCTCTGGCATCTTTCCCTCTTCTTTAAAACACGCCATCATATTCCCACTGCTAAAGAAGCCAACTCTTGACGCGACTGATGCTGCCAACTACCGACCCATCTCTAACCTCCCCTTCATCTCCAATACCACCTCTATGCTGACGACACCTAGCTATACACCTCTTCCCGTGACATCTCTGCACCTTTCCTCCAAAACATCACAGACTGTTTGTTCGCTGTCTCTAAACAGTATGTCCTCTCTCTACCTAAAACTAAACCTCTCTAAAACTGACTTACTGGTGTTTCCACCCTCCACTAACTGACCTCATCCTGACATCTCCATCTCAGTGTATGGCGCCACCATAACTCCCAGACAGCATGCCCGCTGCCATGGGGTCATATTCGACTCCAATTTCTCATTTAGCCCCTACATCAAATCTCTTGCGTGAACATGTTAGCTGCACCTCAAGAACATTGCAAGAATCCGCTCTTTTTTCACTGTGGACACGCTAAAAACGCTTATTGTTGCCCTCATTCACTCTCGGCTCGATTATTGCAACTCGTTGCTTATCGGCCTCCCCTGCACCAGACTCTACCCTCTCCAATCCATCCTGAATGCGGCAGCCAGGCTCATCTTCCTGTCCAGCCGCTACTCGGACGCCTCTGCCCTGTGCCGGTCACTGCACTGGCTGCCCATTAAATACAGAATTCAATTTAAAATCATTACCTTCATCCACAAAGCCCTCCACAGCGCAGCGCCCCCCTATATTGCCTCCCTCATCTCAATCCATCACTCAGCCCTGGCTCTCTGCTCTGCTAATGAAATTAGACTGCGTGCCCTTCTAATTCAAACTTCTCATTCCTGCCTCCAAGACTTCTCCAGAGCAGCACCGGTCCTCTGGAACGCACTAACAAAGGCTACCTGGGCAATCCAGGACTCGAAAAACTTCAGGCGTGCTCTAAAAACACACCTCTTCACGGAGGCATACCGCATTCCCTAAACAAACTCCTCTGTACGCTTCCTGATAACATGCTCCCTGACCTACTGACTGCAATCCCTGCTAGCCGTTATAAACTGCTCCTGCAGTCATAACGATTTTGCCATCACACGTCTAAATGTCTGATCATCGTCTGTTTATAGCATCCCTCACTCTCCACCTCGCCATACCGTGCACATCTCCAGCCCTTTACCTTCTGTATCACCCCATTACTTGTAGTATGTAAGCTCGTTGGAGCAGGACCCTCACCCCTACTGTTTCCATCAACTGATTACTATGTAACTGTGGTTCTGTAATGTTTGTACTTTTGTCTTTCTGTATTCCCCCTGTCTATGTAAGCGCTGCAGAATATGTTGGCGCTATACAAATAAAGATTATTATTATAGTACATCTCATATCTGTACATACACAAACACAGATATCCCATCTGACGTTTCTCGGGGTCCCCGGCTGGTCTCTGTATTTTTCCCTCTCTGATGTCACGGACATGTAACTGCTCCAGCCAATCACTGACCACTGCTGTGACCTACTACAGCCACTGATTGGTTTCAGTGGTCATATGCCTATGTCTACAAGAGAAACGGTTTTAGTAGGGTATCGGTAAGGTGAGTATTACTTATTTTAAAGAATTCTGAGCAAGACAAACTCTAACAAAAAAATAGTTACTTTAAGGCCTCATGTCCACGGGGAAAATCAGGCCCGCTCCGGATTCTCCATGGAGAATCCGTTGCGGGTCCCGCCTGCCCCTCGGACATGAGCGCTGAAAAGAAGAATAAATAAGAATAAACTTACCTCCCACCCGCTCCGTTTCTTCTCTTCGCCGCGGCGTCATCTTCTCTGCGTCGCGGCCGGATCTTCTTTCTTCGGCTCGGTGGATGCGCAGGATGACGTCGGTGACGTGCCCCGCGCATGTGCCGGCCCGAAGAAAAAAGATCCGGCCGCGACGGAAAGAAGATGGCGCCGCGGCGAAGAGAAGAAACGGAGCGGGTGAGTAAAATCTGATTTTTGTCTCCCGCGGATCCGGATGGCTTCCATAGGCTTCAATAGAAGCCCGCGGGAGCCGTCCCCGCGGGAGACCCGCACGAAAATGGAGCATGGTCCAGATTTTTCCATGCTCCATATTTTTTTAAATCCCTTTTATTGACGATCCGCGGGTATTTATCTACCTGCGGGTGGTCAATGCATCCCTATGGGGTGCGGATCCGCGGGCAGGAGAAGAGTTAAAATCCGCTGCGGATTTTAATTCTTATTTTGCCCGTGGACATGAGCCCTTAAAATATAAATAGTGAATTATTTTTGAAAGTAAAGTAGAAAATTTGTCATCATTTTAGCAAGTTTCTACAATATCCACATAGAAAGACAAGAAAATCTAATGTTTTTGTTGAACTATATTTACATGACTACTAAAGTACCTTCATAATTACGCAAATCACTTTAGCTAATTCACGAGCCTGGTAAATAAATAGAAAGATCCTACTGTAAACTCCTTTTTGATTCCATGCTACACTTTACGTTATAGGCCATTAATTTTCCATGTAGTCAGCAAAAAAACCCTAACTCCCTTTTAATTTATTTACATTAGAGAGATCATAAAAGTGAGTGGAGTTGTTTGCATCAATAGCTGCTGTTTGATCTTCCAAGAGTAACAGTCCTTTAAGGACAGCAACGGGTCTAGAACATGGCAGTTTTATACTAAAAGATTTATCTTTGACTTAATTGACAGTCAAGTTTCAAATGCGGCCAGCAATGACATAAATCAGAAAGCTTTAAAAGACCTCTCAGGTTAAATTCTGGAGAAAAAAAATCTTAGGTGGTCACATAATTCAAGGTTTTATGTTAAGTTCATTTTAATGAACTTTTACACTGACTGCACTCTGGAATACGTTACGATGCATTTCGGTCTACAAGACAAATTAGTTAAAACAAGCAATAAAACATGACACTAAACATAATTGAACATTCAAAGTTTTTCCTGTAGCTGAAGGTCACGAACAAATGACCCATTTGTTTGCTTGTTTCCATTTGACGTGTCTTTTTTTTTTTTAGTTTCCAGTTGATTTTGGCCATATTTTAATAAATAAAAAATATTTTTTATTACTGAAATTTTGTAAAAATGTACTTAAAAAATATAGTTCATTTTATAATAACAATTAATACAATTGTAGTGATTGTCTATAAATTTTTGTAAAGGATAAAGGAAAGTAAGAGCCCACAGAACTCGGATCGGACTTATCTCTCGGTGTGCAACTTCATACTGTACATTTCACTCTTCAAAAATTCTTCAAAATCAAAAAATCATATATGTCGCGGTATTGGCATCGTGACGCAAATTAAAAATTCGATGCAGCTGAAGAATAATGTTCAAAGTACTACAAGGGAATACTAGTGAATAATGGTATCAGGATCAGCAAAAAAATCTAACTTTTTCTACTGGAATGCCAGCTGAGCACTCCGAGAAGAAAACGGCTGTATGCAGAAGACAATCGGCCTTGCTTGTCTTCTGCATACCTCACTCGGAGCGCTCAGCTGTATACCAGCTGAGCGCTCCGAGAAGACAACAGCTGTATGCAGAAGATAGCGGTCCCGCTTGCCTTCTGCATACAGAGTGAGCCTTCAGTTACACACTTATGCAAAGTGAACGCTCAAAATTGTCACTCAAACTGCCATTTGAGCAAATTTTGAGTGATCATCTTGCCTTGTAAATGCACACAATGATTATTGCTCAAAAGACGTCTTTTGAGCGACTTTTGAGCGATAATCGTTGTGTATAAACTAACAGTAATTTGGCACATTACAGGGTTGGGTAAAAAGAATAATACCAATAGTACCGTACAGGTAAACTAAAATATAGAGCACACAGTCTGTACTTTAAAGGGTTAGCACCCTACAGTTATAATCAACATAGGCTTTGGACTAATTGTACAAAACTGACTCAAGTGTCTCCATTACCCAATGCTCATACCCCTGTATCAATAACTCCACACTCTGCAGACTCTTGTCCTTTCCTCTAGCTCTTCGCACATCACCCATCACTCTCCTGTGGCGCAGCTAAACTTGTTCTTTATATGCCAGAGCCCTAGACATTTAACAAGCATCCATTGAGCATGCTCAGATTTATTGTCCCAACATTTGGCACCGATTTTGGCGTAAACACTGATCCTAAAAAAGCTAATTTTTATCATTATTACTAATCATTTTTTTCCAATACAAGTTTCTCATTACAGTATTGAACTTATTACACATAGTTTCAGAGAATGACATAATACAATTGATGTTACCATTATTCACTTGCATTCCCTTGTTCTTAGACAAACCTTGTATATTATTGCTACTTCTTAATAGCTAGAAAGCATTACTCCTCCCTGCCCCAAGATATTTCAAGAATGCCAATAATTACTCTGTTTTGCACTACAAAATCTGGAAAAAAAAATAGAATTTGTGAGTATGGTGGTAAATTATCTCAACAAGGCTTCTAATAAAAGCTCATGAGAAACCCATCAGCTGACAGAAGACACTACAAAAGGGACATAGAAATACAGAGCCACCTGGTGACAAAAAATGCATTCCAGCAATCCACCGGCTCCCAGCTTCCCTGCCAGCCAAGTCACTTTAACACAAGCCATCCAAATCCAGGAAGGGGGAGATGAGTAGGACTGGAAAGAACATCTGAGAGCCATGCCAACCAGACAACAAATGGATACTTAATTCCGCAGGATGGAAACAGAGCGCAAGAAAGATGTCGCAGCTCTCCATCAAGAGATCTGCCAGGTGGGCCAAAGAGTGGAAGCGATTGAGGAGGTGCAAGAGAAAATGACGGAAACCATCGACGCTCATGCACAAGAACTGCACACTCAGTCCCAACAAATCTCTGATCTGTTTTCCTTCATCGACGACTTGGAAAACCGTCACAGAAGAAACAATGAGAGAATCAGAGGCCTGTTAGAGGAGATCGAGCCAAACCAATTTGAGAAGTGGGCATGGGAGTTTTTCAACGGTATCCTGAAAAACCAGCAGACACAGTGCTGGAGATTTATCAGATTCACCACTCCCTGGGCCCAAGGTCAACAGATCCCAACAGACCACAAGATATCATCTGTAGAATTCTCCAGAAAACAAAATCTGTAGAATCCTCCAGAAAACACAATCCTTAAAGGATCTATCATTCCAAGGAACAAAAATTATGATCCTGCCGGATCTTTCCAGATGCACTCTACAACTACGCAAAGCGCTGAAACCATTACTTCTGCTCCTCCAAGAAAGAGACATTCCATACCGCTGGGGTTTCTCGTTCCAGCTTCATGCCAGAAAAGATGGCAGATCAGTGAGTTTCAGGGGCCTGGGGGACCTCCCAGGATTCCTCAGCACCATGGAACTCCCCGCAGTATCTCTCCCTGACTGGCCGGCCTCGTGCACTTTTACAATCCCACCGCTAAGAATACACTGGCAGACAGTGTGACGACAATCAACCAGCCAATGCAAAGCTTCACACTGCAGAACCAGAGAAGATCCCAGATTTCCAATGTGAGACGGATTCCAGAATCGTATCCCCTCCAGGGATGACTGCTTCTTTACATACTCAGTTAGTTTAATTTAACTAGTTGGGTTTTTAAGCGGCGGTTAGCTGCAACTTTTGAACAAGTTCATAATTTAGTTTGATCGCGGGTATGGGTGCAGAGGGGCGGCGGGTTCCTTATGGGCTATCACCCACCCAAGTATGGAAGGCAGCATAGTTGGCAGCTGTTTACTGTCTTGCGTAGGCAGCCTACAGTTTGAATTTGGGACCATAGGTTCAGTTTGTTCTGTTCTGTCATGTCTACCCCCTTTTCTTGTTTTGTCCCCCCCCCACCCCCCGTTTTAGTTTTTTTTTCTTTCCTCCCTTGTGTTTCTCCCCCTTATTTCAGTCTTGTCCCGAGACTGTGGGTAGTGAGCCTGGGCTGCAGACTCTGGAGCAGTAGTCACTATGGCAGACTTGACATTTTGCACATTCAATATTAAGTGGTTGAACGTCCCCCAAAAAAGAAGGCAAATCCTCTACCATCTACATAAAGAAGGGATCATGGTGCCCCTGCTCCAGGAAACGCACTTTAGGGCGGGAGGCATCCCGACATGTAGTTCTTTTCATTACCCACTCTGGTTCCATGGGCCTGACCCGTCGAGGAGAGTGAGAGGAGTGTCTATCGCCCTACATAGAACCCTACAGCAATGGGTGGCCCCCTCCTTTGTGGACCCAGATGGAAGATTTATTTTTATTAAATTAGAGGTGAAGGGAAATATGTTAACATTTGCCAATGTATATCTTCCCAATCAGAACCAGATTTCACACGCCTCCAGAATCCTGAGAGAATTCGCGGAGTTGGCCGATGGTTCGAAAATCGTTTTGGGTGGAGACTTTAACCTGGTGCTGGATCCTGCCCTGGATACATCTTTGGGTAAGTCCTCTGTTTCCCGAGCAGCAGTACGGTCTCTTAGAAAAACACTAGACTCTTTACATCTGGTAGATTTGTGACGAATACTTCACCCGGGCGTCAGGGACTATTCCTTCCATTCAGTGCCTTACAATTCCTATAGCAGAATAGATCTCCTCATGGTTTCCCAGGGTCTCCTGGACTGTTCTCCCAGTTTCTCAATTGGAAGCTTTATATGGTCTGAACATTCCCCAGATCTCAGGGGGCTGGACCTCGGGAGAAGAATACGGGGGAATTACTCTTGGAGGCTAAACGAAAATCTCCTCAGGGACCCCATTGGTGTGTCTGATATCAGGAAGAGAGTGCAGGAGTTTGTGGAGATCCACCGTTCCGATACACCCCCCGTTCCCTGTAAAATGGGAATCCTTAAAATGTGTTTTGAGGGGTGTACTGATCTCACATGGAGAACGTCTTAAAAAGGAGAGGTCTGCCATCCTGACTGCCCTCTTATCGGAACTCACCACCAAGGAGACGGCCAACAATTAGCAGCAATGCAACACTCTTGGGGCCCAGATCTCATCTCTCCGGGAACAGATCCTGACTATCCTTGATCAGAGATCCCTGGTGTACAGAGATAAATTAAGGAGTGGCTCATTTGAATTTGGTGATAAATGCAGTAGTTGGCTTACCAGAACCCTCTACCCTAGAACACCATTAATGCATGTCCCTTGAATACTGTCGTGACGGGGGCACTTGGCGCACTCAACGGAGGATATCCTAGAGGAATTCAGGTCTTTCTATGGTAAATTGTATAACATTGAACCTGAAATCACGGGAGACGGTACGAGTGGAGTCCCAGAGATAGAGGCCTATCTCGCTGCTAACGTCCCTGAGAAACTAACAGGTTCTGAGAGAGAGGATCTAAAACTATATTTCTCTTCCCAGGAATTGCCTGAGTTCAAAACTTGAAAGTAGGCAAGAGCCCCGGACCAGATGGGTTCATGGCCAGGTTCTACAAACTATTCCAGAAAAAACTATCCCAACTGGCATTGGAGGTGTTTAACGTGATTAGTCGGGCCAACCCTTTCCTTCTCAGGCATTACAAGCCCATATCATGGTAATTCCAAAGCAGGGCAAGGACGACTTGGTCTGCGGGAATTTTAGACCCGTTTCACTGATCAATATAGATATTAAAATGTTTGCCAAACTTATAGCCAACAAATTCCAAAATATTATACCACAACTGACCCACAGGTAGCAGGTGGGCTTTTTTCCAGGCAGAGGGGCAAGGGATAACACTATAAAGATGCGTTCCCTTTTTGACAGGGCTATGTACTCGGAAACCCCTTTATGTCTGCTGGCTATTGATGCTGAAAAAGCATTTGATCGAGTGAGTTGGCCCTTCCTCTCTGCCACACTGGACAGCATAGGCCTGGGAGTATGGATGAAGTAGGGGATATTGGCACTATACCATAAACCCACGGCAAGAGTCAGGGTCAACGGGGCACTGTCTGGGGCCTTCCGGGTTTGAAACCGAACTAGACAGGGATGCCCGCTCCCACCATTCCTATATGTTCTGGTCATGGAGGTACTGGCCAATGCCATCTGCAGTAATGGGTCTATCAAGGGAATCCAAATTGGGAATCTGGAACATAAAATGGCTCTTTTCGCGGATGACCTGCTTCCATATATGTCTAACCCTTGAATTGGCATGCCAGTCCTCCTCGAGGAGTTTAAAAGATTCAGCAGGGTCAGCAACTATAAAGTTAACGCAAAAAAAAATCTAAGGTCCTAAATATCACACTCCTGCAGACTGAGGTGTCTCACTTGGAAAAATCGCTCCCCTTCCGCTGGTGCACCACGAGTATAAAATATCTAGGGATTCAGCTCCCTGCAGATACCTCCCAGGCATTCAGACTCCATTTTCTCCCATTCACTGCAGAACTGGAGGGTGACCTGAGAAAGTGTGGACCACTGTTTCTATCATGGAGTGGAAGGGTCAATGTAGTCAAGATGGACTCGCTGTCTAAGTTACTCTACTTATGTCAAACCATCCCAACCAGACTTCCAAAACTGTATCTGAAAAAACTGAGATCTTTAATAACGGCCTTTGTGTGGAGAGGGCGCAAACCGTGCATGCATTTCTCGCTCCTCACGAGGAGAAACGAAAGAGGTGGCCGGGGCCTCCCTGATTTCTCTCTCTATTACAGGGCTAGTATCTCTAATTGTGTGCTGGATCTACTGAAACACAAAATATCAAAGCTGTGGATGGAGGCAGAAAATGAAGGGGTAGCAGGGTATTTACAGGCTGCCTTCTGGATCCCCCCAAACTGATCAAAGTTCTGCCCAGTATGTCCCCATTCTGCATCCAACTTATTAAAAATTGGGCAGGCTTTGTGGTCCCAAAGGGCCTAGTGAGGGTACGGGGTCCACTCACAGCCCTTGTTTTCAACCCTCAGTTCAAGGCCACTTTCAGAGGCCCCTTATTCTAGCACTCCCGAGCACCCCAGTCCCAAGACTTGGGGATGTTGTGTCACAATCAGGCCTGAGGTCGCTGCGGGAGATCCTGGGAGATGGTGGGGCTCAGCCGGGAATGTGGTTACAATATTTCCAGCTGCAAGGTTTCGTGCACTCCCTGATGCCACAGGTGAACGAACTAGGCCCCTCCATGGCACATGATTTCTAGGCTCTATGTTTTGTTGCTGTCTCGGGAGGCGGCGGATGAAGAACCTGATTAAGTGGGGTATGGGAGAGGGAGCTGGGCAAGAGTTTCCCCCTTGAGGATTGGAATAGAGCATGGCTCCTGACCCACAAGCTCTCCTTGATGGGTAGAGTCTAGGACCTGAATTACAGAAAACTATCTAGATGGTACAGGACACCGGATCGGCTCCAGAGGATGTTCCCCCAGAACCCCGCCATTTGCTGGAGATGTAATAGCAGCAGAGGCACAATGACGCAAATCAGGTGGAACTGCCCTCTGGTGTCGAGCCTTTGGAGGGAGGTGATAGAGCTCTACAACCACATATGTCTAAAGATGAGCGAACGTACTCGTCCGAGCTTGATATTCGTGCGAATATTAGGGTGTTCGGGATGCTCGTTACTCGTAACGAGTACCACGCGGTGTTCCGGTTACTTTCAGTTTCCTCTCTGAGACGTTAGCGCGCTTTTCTGGCCAATTGAAAGACAGGGAAGGCATTACAACTTCCCCCTGTGACGTTCAAGCCCTATACCACCCCCCTGCTGTGAGTGGCTGGGGCGATCAGATGTCACCCGAGTATAAAAGTCGGCCCCTCCCGCGGCTCGCCACACATGCCTTGTGAGTTAGCTGAGGGAAAGTACTATCGTGCTGGTGCTGCTGTAGGGAGAGCGTTAGGAGTCAGTGTAGGCTTCAAGAACCCCAAAGGTCCTTCTTAGGGCCACATCTACCTGTGTGCAGGCTGCTGCTAGCAGTGTTTTTTTGGGTTTTTTTCTCAAAATCGGCAGTGCAGAGCATTGCACCCGTTATTAGGGACAGAAGTGGTGCATAGGCAGGGAGAGTGTTAGGAGTGAGTGTAGCCTTCAAGAACCTCAACGGTCCTTTCTAGGGCCAAATTTAAGTGTGTGCAGTACTGTGCTGGCTGCTGTTAGCAGTGTTGCATTTTTTTTTTTTCTAAAAATCGTCTGTGCAGAGCATTGCACCCTCCATTGATACTACAGGGACAGAATTGTGTAGGCAGGGCCACAACACAGTTATTGTTCATTGAATATACGCAGTGGGTCCTTCCCTTTGCAAAAAAGGAAAAGAAATTGTATTTGGCCTGCCTGTGTCAGTCCTAAGGTCTCCGTGTACGTGTGTGCTGCATGGAGAACGTACAAAAATCAGACGCAACCAGCTACGGTTTACTGCAGGCTTGCGCCATTGTCTTTCCTGACTGGCAAATACCTGCTCTGCCAGAGTTAATAACTCTGCTACACTAAAGTTGTGTGACACTTTTTCAGGGCCACACCACAGTTATTAAACGTATTGTTCATTGAATATCCGCAGTGGGTCCTTCCCTTTGCAAAAAAGCGAATTCAATTAATTATATTTGGCCTGCCTGTGTCAGTCCTAAGGTCTCCGTGTACGTGTGTGCTGCGTGGAGAACGTACAAAAATCAGACGCAACCAGCTACGGTTTACTGCAGGCTTGCGCCATTGTCTTTCCTGACTGGCAAATACCTGCTCTGCCAGAGTTAATAACTCTGCTACACTAAAGTTGTGTGTCACTTTTTCAGGGCCACACTACAGTTCTAAAAGTTATTGTTCATTGAATATACGCAGTGGGTCCTTCCCTTTGCAAAAAAGGAAAAGAAATTGTATTTGGCCTGCCTGTGTCAGTCCTAAGGTCTCCGTGTACGTGTGTGCTGCGTTTACAACGTACAAAAATCAGACGCAACCAGCTACGGTTTACTGCAGGCTTGCGTCATTGTCTTTCCTGACTGGGAAATCAAATCACTGGTAATACAGCATGCTGAGGGGTAGGGGTAGGCCTAGAGGATGTGGACGCGGCCGAGGACGCGGAGGGCCAAGTGAGGGGGTGGGCACAGGCCGAGCCAGTGCGGTGGCCAGGGGTAGAGGCAGGGCCAGACCAAATAATCCACCAACTGTTTCCCAAAGCGCCCCCTCGCGCCATGCCACCCTGCACAGGTCAAGGTGCTCTACGGTGTGGCAGTTTTTCACAGAGACGCCTGACGACCGACGAACAGTGGTGTGCAACCTTTGTCGCGCCAAGATCAGCTGGGGAGGCACCACCAACAGCATGCGCAGGCATATGATGGCCAAGCACCCCACAAGGTGGGACGGAGGCCGTTCACCGCCTCCAGTTTGCACCGCTGCTCTCCCCCTGTGCCCCAACCTGCCACTGAGATCCAACCCCCCTCTGAGGACACAGGCACTACCGTCTCCTGGCCTGCACCCACACCATCACCTCCGCTGTCCTCGGCCCCATCCAGCAATGGCTCTCAGCGCAGCGTCCAGACGTCGCTAGTGCCACAGTTTGAGCGCAAGCGCAAGTACGACGCCACGCACCCGCACGCTCAAGCGTTAAACGTGCACATTGCAAAATTGATCAGCCTACAGATGCTGCCGTATAGGCTTGTGGAAACGGAGGCTTTCAAAAGCATGATGGCGGCGGCTGGCCCGCGCTACTCGGTTCCCAGTCGCCACTACTTTTCCCGATGTGCCGTCCCAGGCCTGCACGACCACGTCTCCCGCAACATTGTACGCGCCCTCACCAACGCGGTTACTGCCAAGGTCCACTTAACAACGGACACGTGGACAAGCACAGGCGGGCAGTGCCACTATATCTCCCTGACGGCACATTGGGTGAATTTAGTGGAGGCTGGGACAGAGTCAGAGCCTGGGACCGCTCACGTCCTACCCACCCCCAGAATTGCGGGCCACAGCTCGGTGGTGATATCTGCGGCGGTGTATGCTTCCTCCACTAAAGCACCTTCCTCCTCCTCCTCCTCCAACGCAACCTCTGTCTCGCAATCAAGATGTGTCAGCAGTACGTCGCCAGCAGTCGGTGTCACGCGGCGTGGCAGCACAGCGGTGGGCAAGCGTCAGCAGGCCGTGCTGAAACTACTCAGCTTAGGAGATAGGAGGCACACAGCCCACGAACTGCTGCAGGGTCTGACAGAGCAGACCGACCGTTGGCTTGCGCCGCTGAGCCTCCAACCGGGCATGGTCGTGTGTGACAACGGCCGTAAGCTGGTAGTGGCTCTGCAGCTCGGCAGCCTCACGCACGTGCCATGCCTGGCCCATGTCTTTAATTTGGTGGTTCAGCGCTTTCTGAAAAGCTACCCCCACTTGTCATACCTGCTCGGAAAGGTGCGCCAGCTCTGCGCACATTTCCGCAAATCCCACACGCATGCTGCCACCCTGCGGACACTGCAACATAGGTTTAATCTGCCAGTGCACCGACTGCTGTGCGACGTGCCCACACAGTGGAACTCTACGCTCCACATGTTGGCCAGACTCTATGAGCAGCGTAGAGCTATAGTGGAATACCAACTTCAACTAGCGCGGCGCAGTGGGAGTCAGCCTCCTCAATTATTTACAGAAGAGTGGCCCTGGTTGGCAGCCATCTGTCAGGTCCTTGGAACATTTGAGGAGTCTACCCAGGTGGTGAGCGGCGATGCTGCAATCATTAGCGTCACCATTCCTCTGCTATGCATCTTGAGAAGTTCCCTGCAAAGCATAAAGGCAGACGCTTTGCGCTCGGAAACAGAGCCGGGGGAAGACAGTATGTCGCTGGATAGTCAGAGCACCCGCCTGTCTATATCTCAGCGCGTTGAGGAGGAGGAGGAGGAGCATGAGGAGGATGAGGAGGAGGGGGAAGAGACAGCTTGGCCCACTGCTGAGGGTACAGATGCTGCTGGGCTGTCATCCTTTCAGCGTGTATGGCCTGAGGAGGAGGAAGAGGAGGAGGAGGAGGATCCTGAAAGTGATCTTCCTAGTGAGGACAGCCATGTGTTGCGTACAGGTACTCTGGCACACATGGCGGACTTCTTGTTAGGATGCCTTTCTCGTGACCCTCGCGTTACACGCATTCTGGCCACTACAGATTACTGGGTGTACACATTGCTCGACCCACGGTATAAGGAGAACTTTTCCACTCTGATTCCCGAAGAGGAAAGGGGTTCGAGAGTGATGCTATACCACAGGGCGCTGGTGGACAAACTGATGGTAAACTTCCCATCCGACAGCGCTAGTGGCAGAAGGCGCAGTTCCGAGGGCCAGGTAGCAGGGGAGGCGCAGAGATCAGGCAGCATGTACAGCGCAGGCAGGGGAACATTCTCCAAGGCCTTTGCCAGCATTATGGCTCCCCAGCAAGACTGTGTCACCGCTCCCCAGTCAAGGCTGAGTCGGCGGGAGCACTGTAAAAGGATGGTGAGGGAGTACGTAGCCGATCGCCCGACCGTCCTCCGTGACGCCTCTGCCCCCTACAACTACTGGGTGTCGAAGCTGGACACGTGGCCTGAACTCGCGCTGTATGCCCTGGAGGTGCTTGCTTGTCCTGCGGCTAGCATCTTGTCAGAGAGTGTGTTTAGTGTGGCTGGGGGAATCATCACGGATAAGCGTACCCACCTGTCAACCGACAGTGCCGACAGGCTTACACTCATCAAGATGAACAAAGCCTGGATTTCCCCAGACTTCTCTTCTCCACCAGCGGACAGCAGCGATACGTAAGCAATACGTAGGCTGCACCCGCGGATGGAAGCTACGTTCTCTCTCACCATCCAAAACGGGGACATTTCTGCTTCATCAATCTGTGTCTAATATTCCTCCTCCTCCTCCTGCTCCTCCTCCTGAAACCTCACGTAATCATGCTGAACGGGCAATTTTTCTTAGGGCCACAAGGCTCACTCATATAATTTTTCTAAACAATTTTAATATGTTTCAATGCTCTTAAAAGCGTTGAAACTTTAACTTGAACCAATTTTTGGTTAAACTGGGCTGCCTCCAGGCCTAGTTACCACTTAAGCCACATTAACCAAAGCGATTAATGGGTTTCACCTGCCCTCTTGGTTGGCCATGGCCAATTTTTTGGATGTACATTAGTACTGTTGATTCAGCAATTTTTGTGGGCCCTCGCCTACAGTGTAATCAAATGAATTTTTAGCCCACCTGCATTACAGCTGATGTTACATCCGCTGTGTTGGGCAATGCAATGGGATATTTTTATGTACCGCCGGTGGGTTCCAGGGAGCCACACATGCTGTAGGTGCACACGGAGTTTAACCTACATCTGTCCACTTGTAAAGAACCCCAGTCTGACTGGGGCATGCAGTGTGGGCCGAAGCCCACCTGCATTAAGCACGACATTACTACCTCAGCTGTGTTGGGCAATGCAATGGGATATTTCTATGTACCGCCGGTGGCTTCCTGGCACCCACCCATGCTGTGGGTCCACAGGGAATTATAAATGCATCTGTTTCCACTTGTAAAGAACCCCAGTCTGACTGGGGCATGCAGTGTGGGCCGAAGCCCACCTGCATTAAACATGACATTACTACCTCAGCTGTGATGGGCAATGCAATGGGATATTTTTATGTTCCGCCGGTGGGTTCCAGGGAGCCACCCATGCTGTCGGTCCACAGGGACTTCACAATAGGGAGTTGTACCTGCCTGTGTCTATGAATTAAAAACCGCGGTCTGACTGGGGCATGCAGACACCTTGACAGAATGAATAGTGTGTGGCACATAGGTTCCCCATTGCTATGCCCACGTGTGCAGCTCCTGATGGCGGTGGCACAGGATTCTATTTCTCATTGCTTCTGTACAGCATTGTGGGCTATCTCCCCGCCCCTTTTAAAGAGGGTCGCTGCCTAGCCGTGCCAACCCTCTGCAGTGTGTGCCTGCGGTTCCTCCTCATGGCAGACGCACTTATAAATAGACATGAGTGTGGCGTGGCATGAGGGCAGCTGAAGGCTGCGCAGGGACACTTTGGTGTGCGCTGTGGGGGGGAGGGGGGCGGTTGGGCAGCATGTAAGCCAGGAGAAGTGGCAGTGGAGTGTCATGCAGGCAGTGATTGTGTTTTGTTGGAGGTAGTGTGGTGATTAGCTAAGGTATGCCATGCTAATGAGGGCTTTTCAGAAGTAAAAGTTTTTGGGAGGGGGGGGGCCCACTCTTGCCACTATTCTGGCTTAATAGTGGGACCTGTGAACTTGAGATGCAGCCCAACATGTAGCCCCTCGACTGCCCTGTCCATTGCTGTGTCGTTCCCATCACTTTCTTGAATTGCCCAGATTTTCACACAAGGAAACCTTAGCGAGCATCGGCGAAATACAAAAATGCTCGGGTCGCCCATTGACTTCAATGGGGTTCGTTATTCGAAACGAACCCTCGAGCATCGCGAAAAGTTCGTTCCGAGTAACGAGCACCCGAGCATTTTGGTGCTCGCTCATCTCTACATATGTCGTATGGAGGTGACTTTTGCCCAGAGCTGGCTCTTCTCTCTATGTTCCCTGGACCGATGAGAGTAACAAAAAGGAGTCTCCTCCAATTTTTTTTATTACAGCAGTTAACAAAGATTATTCCAAGACTGTGGCGCTCCATTGCAGCTTCGACACGGATAATGTGGGTGGAGGAGCTCCACATGCTCATGCATTTTGGGAAAAATACTATTGTACCTGGCAGGCCTAGACAGCCTTCAGGTCTTCAGACAGGCGTCAACAGTAGCTGGAGTTGGGCACCCCCTGAGATAGAGAAACCGGGAAGCAGGGGACAAATCCCAAAGAAGAGAGGGCCCGGACATGGGCCTCCGCTTCCTCCCCACCTGACTCTCCCTCTCATGTCTTGCTCTGGGGATGGCCCTTCCTGGTCTGTGTCTCTGTCTGGTGGTGTACACATGTTTGTCTGTCTAGACCCCAACTTTGAACCCATTACCGGGGGGGGGGCCTTGGGGGGCCTTGCTGAGGGGAGGGAAATCTGAGGGGGGAGTTGGGCAGCTACAGCCAGTGGGTCTGGCCCACAAAAATCCAGATGGAGGCCTGAGCTGAGGTTGGCCAGTCCAGACACAGAGAGACACTCATGTTCGATACAGCAAGGGTTGTGCCATCAGAGTCTGGCGTGGCTTGACAACCCCCGAGGGGCGAGCACAGCCCCCTGTGAGACTGCGGTTTTGATGGGCTGTGGAGTTCGATGTGAGGTTGGTTTCACCCTGTCCTATATACCAATTACTTCAGAAATTTTAATTTTGAGTAATGCTCATGACTATCCTGTCCCCTTTTCTTTTTCCCAATTTCCCTTTTTCTGTTTTATTAACTGTATGTTGGAAAAAGTTTATTAATACCTTTTTGAACCAAAAAAGTTAATGAGAAGACATCAGTTACTTACGATCTACACGTATATCGATCACATCCAACTTAGACATATAGTGATGTCCCAAAGGACGAATATACAATTCCACAGTAAAAGACACAAAATTGGTAATATGGGGCACTGATCCTAATATGAGACTTATAAGCAAGGTGATCACCTTGATGAGAGCAACCCCACGTCAGGAACCTAAGGCAACCCTGACTTTCTCTAGATGGGAACAGGGAATGGTGGCAAACATAAAGTGATTAACATATATACAACCACTAGTGCAGGAAAAAAGACTTATAAATAGCTAAAACAAATAAGTAAGACAAAGTAGACTTACCTTAACAGAGATGCCGTTGCAGCCCAGGAGCCGGAGACAAGATCAGGAACACCTCCAAAGTATAACCAGGACCTCCTGTTCAGAAGAGCTGTTTTAAATAACCAAATGCTACTGACTGGTTGAGCAGCCAACTACCTCAGCCAATCAATTAACCACTTAACAACAAGGATTAGTTAACTCCCTGCTGACTAGTGCTGACAGAAAAGGCGCACCACGTGGGCCAAGCCTAGCACTGAAATGCCAATCCAGATCCATAACCATTCACCAGATAGACCATGGCAACACCTCAGTGGATGACAATAATCACACACTGGTCCAAAACCAATTTTTTCTCTTTTTACTGGACCTTGGGAGGGAATGATGATGGCTGTTCATGTACATACTTAATTTGAAGAGAAACTTAAAAATCAAAGACATTTATTTTTTATTTATAGGCATTGGGCCAACGTTAACCAAGTAAGGGAACAATACAATGTCATATTTACTGATGATGGCAAGATTGGTGGCTCAGTGGTTAGCTCATCTGTCATGGGTTCATGGTCAAATGTATGTGTTTGAATGCTTACCAAAAAACATGCTGAGGTTGATCATATTCCTATTAAATTGGCCCAAATGTCTGTTTTTCTTAATCAACTATTGAAATTAAAATTTGAGCACCAAAGGAAACATGATCTGATCCGTGGGCATTTCCCATATAATTACTTACTATATTGGAACTATATAAATGATGATTAATAAATTACTCATCATTTAATATGTTTCAACAGTATTCAGAAGCCCAAGCAAAACAATTTCCCCATAGTCAGTAACTGGGCCCGATTTGAACCTATGACCCCATCGTTATAGAGATCCTGGGATAACCACTGAGCCACCATGCTATCCGTCATGATTCAATATCTAATTTTAATAGGGAAATTATATTCCAGAAATGGCATGTCTTTGGCTTTATTTTTGTTATATGAGGGAGATAAAATATCTTTGAGACAGCAAAAGCAAAGACATAAAAGAATAAGATTTAGTTTGTTCCCAATTAGGGCTGGTACAATGTGGTTAGAGTTATGGAACCTTATTGATTTTTATGGGAAGTACATTCTATCCCCACTGCCATTGTTCTACCGGCTTCATGTAATATATATTACAAATATTAATGTCATATTTCTTCCAATGTTTTATTTAAATAAACAAAACCAGAAGTTTTTGCAAATTTATTTTATTTTCTATTGGACATCTTGAATAAGTCGGAATTAAAACGAGCAGTTTGGACTCCTATAAAAAAATATGTAAAACATAACAGAGATTCTAACATGAACTGTAATGGGAAACATATATATGGTCTGTAGTACTCCATTATGACAAAATATTCAACAGGAAACCATCTGAAATATTAACTCCTGGGATAGAAATACATCTTCTGAAATTTGTATATGGAAGAAACAACCTTATCATTTACTATTGTGGTTGAAAGATTTCCTGTGATATTATTGGAAAAGAATGTGAAAATCAAAAACATCAAAAATTGTATATTATTTAATTGGCTTTTCATAATAGGATCTTTTCTTAGTCCTGTGTTTACTTGACTTTGCCCCCTCTCCACATATATCCGGCACTCTATCATGACTCCCTCTGGCATAGAACAAAAGTACTGAAGAAGGAAACTAAAAGATAATAGTGGGAATATAATTGTAGAGGAGGTGGAGATGTAAAACACACACTTTTCCTCTGTGTTCAACAGTGAACTGCCAGTTCCAGATATCATTCAGAGAGACAACAATCAAGGTTCTCCACCCAGGACCATTTTAACACCTTGGTTGGCCCAGTGCAAAGATGTCTTGAGTGCCACCTTACCCACAGAAAAAAATCTGTGCCTCAAAAAACAATGAAGACTTATACTCACGAAGCTGGGCTTACCTATAACTGTGCTCTCCTAGAGTGACCAAACACTGATGAGCCATTTCTCACAACGAGCTGCTTGCCTTTACCTCTGTATTTATCTGCCTTCCTTCTGTGCTGCAGCTCTGTTTATCACAAGACTCACTTCCTTCCTACTTGCCTGATTCACTGCGAACCAACTCTTCACCCCAACACTCCAAACAGAACTTGTTCTCCATCTAGTCCAGACCATCATGAAGACTTCTTCCAGCCACAATTCATCCGTGCACACTCTCTCCAACCTACCACTACCTCTAATACTTCTGCCAGTTCCCCATACACAGAAATAATTCCCCCAACTGTACCCACCTCTTTCTGTCCTCATAGTAAAAAGCCACCGCTGTGGCCCCATGGTAATAATCCCCTTCTGTAACCCCCATTGTAATAAGTCCCACTCTGTGCCACTTACTGTAATACACTGCCCACTCTGTGCCCCTTACAGTAATAAGCCCAACTCTGTGCCAGTCATCATAATAAACCCGACTCTGTTCCCTCACTGTATTATGACTCTGCTCTTTGTCACCTCCTTCCTGACTGCTCTCTTATTTCTTCTTTAATGAGCTCCAGCCTGAAGTTGTATTGTAACTTTCTTTAATAACCCCTTATGTCATCCATTGCGGTGCACGTCTTGGTAGTGTGCCGGTAAATTCCCACCACCCCTATACCCTGCTCTCAGGTTCTGGTGCTCAAGCTGGACTTTTGATGCATACGGCTGGGATGTACACCATGATGGATGACAGAATGGGTTACTGAAGAAAGTTACAATACAGCTTCAGGATGGAGCTTGTAAAAGAAGAAATTAGACTGTAGTCAGGCTGCCTTTTTGCAGCCCCATTCCTTCCATCAAACTTTCAAGTGTATTTGCATCCCGAGGACACAAACACTCTTAAAAATGGTGTCACTGGCAGCAGCCAGGGGGTCCAGTGCATATTCATCATTCGTCCTATGCTTAAAGCAGCCCTTTTCCCACACTATATCACTAATTTATCACACAAAGAAGTACAGATGCATCTGAATAAAGTAAATGTTGATGAAGCTCCTGGGCCAGATGGCAGTCATTCCCATGAATTAAGAAAATTAAGCTCAGTACAACAGGCTGTTGTTTCTCATCATCTTAGACTCTCTTGCAGTAGGGTCAGTGCTGCAAGATTGGAGGATTTCTGATATTTAAGACCGGTAAAAAAGGGAATTCACACAGCTACCATCCGGTAAGTCTAACATATGTGGTGTGTAAAATATTTTGGGGTATTATTGGAGATTATCTGCAATTCTATATGTTAGGCTGCTTTTACATCTGCATTAGGGCTCAGTTCAAGGTTTCTCTCTCTCCATTTTTGAACGAAAGAAACAGAAATAAAACAGAAAAAATTGACCTTTTTTCCACATTGATTTGAATGGTGTTTCAAAAAAACGAAAACGGAAAGCCTTCCTTTTTCTTCCATTCTATCAGTTTTTTTTTATGGAAAAATAATGCTGCAGACTGCACTAACTTCCCATCCAAAAGAGTGGAAATCTGATAGAATGGAAGAAAACTGAAGCGTTTCCATTTGCTTTCTGTTTTTTTTTTTTGTTTGTTTGTTTTTTAAACCCCATTGAAATCTATGGGGAAAAAACATCAGTTCTATTTTGTTTTATTTCAGTTTCAAAGTGGAAATTCTGAAAATGCTGAAATCTAGTAATGTCAGCCAAGTAGTGGCAACCTGCACCTTTTATCCGCCACTCTGGACCCTCTACTTTGTCCTGTGCAGCCGCCAATCTGCCGTTGTGTTTACATGAATCACTTCCACAGAAAACTCAACAGACTGTTACCTACAACTCCCAGCATGCATAGAGCTTGTTTACTGACCAGTGTTGTAGCTCCGCCTACAGCTTACAGGTCCTACAACTTACTAGCACCAACCTCCCTCTCACTCAGAGAAAGCTGCTGAAGCCGACAGACCGGACCGTCCGGCAGTCTAAACTGCACATGAGCAATGCAGCGCAGTGCTTCCACTCCTGTCCTCCCATCATGCACTGCTCACAGGATGGTGGAGGCTGAATAGGGCAGGAAGTAGAAAATGCAGACAGCATGTCAGAGGAAGTGGAGAGATTTTTTAGGCAGAGAGTCATGCGACAGATAGAAATTGAAGATGATGTACATTAGATTTTAAATTGCCAGTCTGTGCCCAAAATACCCCTTCAAGAGAGCTGACTGTTGCCTGAGTGCTGGCCAAGTGCGCTGGAAGTAGAAGCTACCGGGGAAGTGAATGACAAGTAGACCGACCGACTGAGTGACAAGACGTTCAGCCTAGTCTACTGTTTCCATCAGACCAACAATATCAGTATGCAGCTGTTTGAGTTTGTCTTCAGTAAGGAACCATTTTGAGAAATATGTGGCATTGCTTCCTTACTGCTGCACCGCCCTGACTGCCCCCTAGAGACAGCACCAGGACTAGTATGATTTCATTAAAGTGTATGCCGAATTGATATTGCTGCAGCTAATATTCGGACGCCTCTGGCCCATTCAGTTAGCCAGCCTTCAGCTTACAACTGCAGCATGCATGATAGTTATCAAAAATACCAAAGGTGTCGGAAAACCCAACGGAGGTCTGAAAGTAACTGTGATCACATCACGATATCAGTATGTTTTATCGGTAGTTTTAGGTTTTGTTTGTGCTAGCATTACAGCTTTCTTTTAGAACCTTCGAGAAGACCCCCATGGACCCCATTTGACTGTACTGTCTTTAATGGATCCTGGTATTTTTTGATAGCAAGAATAGTTCTGAAGCCTATGTGATTTTTGCCAAAAACACCAAGGGTTATAAGAACCCTGAGAGAGGAGACTGTGAATAGAGCCTAACATAAGACCATAGCATAACATATTGGCATAGTGTTAAAGGGAAAAAAAAACAAAATGGGACTCACTACAAGTATTATATCATTCCATTATACCCCAACATGGTTAAATGGGATTATCTAGGGCTTGTTGCCCCCATACACATGTTCTATTCTATCTGGAAGTTAAGCATGGCATGGACCTTTAGTCAGATTTCTAACATAGCTGTGATGGGGTAGTGAGCCATTTGCAGAATAACGGCTTGGGAGGAACACATTCAACAAGCAAGTAAACATGTCTTTGGTGTATGGATGAACTAGAAGTACCCAGGAAAAAAAAAACATGAACAGTGGTGGACATATCATTTTACACAGATAAGTCAACTTTTTCGAACCCTATTACCTATGAGACGTTTGGCCTCCAAACAGGGTTGCTACCCGTGCAAACATTCCTGGACAATCCATAAAAATAGATTGTCATGTGATTTTTCTAAGGCTGATGGTTAGTGATCAGCAAACTTTTGAAAAGTTGATGTGCTTTGAGACCTTATATAGACAGGGGGGTGTATTTTAATATCACTAGATTGACCCGATGTTTGCAATGCGAACATAAAATGTTTCAAAAGGTTAGGTGATTATTTAGAGTGGCACTTTGTATTTGGAGCAGATATCTAATATAAAAAGCCTACAGGTCTCTCTCTGTTTGTCTGTCTTTCTCTCTGTCTGTCTTTCTCTCTGTCTGTCTGTCTCTGTCTTTCTCTTTGTCAGTCTCTCTGTCTCTCACTCTGTCTGTCTCTTTCTCTCTGTCTGTCTCTCTGTCTGTTTCTCTCTCTGTTTGTCTCTCTCTGTCTGCCTCACGCTCTCTATCTGTCTCTTTCATTGTCTTTCTCTCTCTCTGTCTGTTTCTGTCTGCCTATCTCTCTCTCGGTCTCTCTCTCGCTCTTTCTCTCTCTCTCTATCACTCTCTCACTCTGTCTCTCTATTGCTCTCTCACTCTGTCGCTCTCTCTATCACTGTCTCTCTCTCTTTGTCTCTCTATTACTGTCTCTCTCTGTCTCTCTATTGCTCTTGGTTGGGTAGTGTATGGTGCAGCTTAGCAGTATATGCTGCTTCACTCATTACAGCGCATGCCTAAAGCACAGCAGCGCCACCAATAGACTTAACATTGTAACTTCCAACCCACCTGACAGTCCCTGAACGTATTAAGCTCACATTTGATTATTTTCCGACACCGGTGAGCCTGGGTGTCATCTAATGACCCCAACATCATACACCAAAGTTACAGCAAAAGGGTCAAAGTGTGGTGCAAGAAAAAGCATGTAGGCCTATTTATATTAGATGTTCGATCAACTGCATATACCACAGATGACTCTCAAAGATGATCAAGAGAAATGGGATTACCCCCAGAGCTAAATTTTAAGTGTTTTGCCAAGGGGTCTAAATACTTATGTCAATGCAAAATGTCATTTCTTCATTTAAAAAAAAATTACAAAGATTTCTAGCCTTCTGTTCTCACTTTGTCATTATTTGGTATTGATTGCAGAATGATGGAAAAATATTTATTTTTTTATACATTTGCACAAGGCCACAACCTAACAAAATTGTAGAAAAGTGAAAGGGTCTGAAGACTTTCCGAATGTATTGTATCCCATCTGCCCAGATCTAATGGTTCCAATAACAGAGGGCTATCCTCTGTGACGGGTCACGATATATGAACTCCCATCTAAGTAGCACCAACACACTCTGCAGCGCGGGATACTCAATCCAGCAATATGAGAAGGTGAAACTTCAACTATAAAGAAAAAGTAAAGCTTCTTCTGCAAATCTAGCATGCTCTGTTTTTCTACACTGTCAGTAATTTCTGTGGTTCATCTTGCTTGCTGGATCCTGCCCGGGTGCTGATTAAAACAATAGTTTTACTGAAAAGTCCAAATAAATTCATTTATAAGAAGAGTTTTTGGCCAGAGATCAGACAAGTAAGGAATACAAGAATCTGCTGTCGACCTGGAACTCCCAGCCAACTCAACCTTAGCCGTGAGTAGCACATTTGAGTTTTAACATGAACTTTCCTTATATCCAACATATTGACAGTTATTATTTTTAGCTTGACCCATGGGTCCATTTCGGGGAACAATAGGGAGAATATGAATGTCTTGGTAGTGATTTCAAAATAAATAATTGCATGCTTAAAATAAAACAGAGAATGGAGACATCGATGTTATTGGAAAATACAGTGAGCAAGCAGGGAGAAGCTGAAAAAAATGTAAATGGGATATACAACATGAAATAAAGCACTTCAAGGGGTCATCTGATAGACATGTCCATTTCAGGTTGTCGGATCCCAGGAGTCAAGCAGATCATTGGTGGCCCCACTGATGGGAGATCCTACAAAAATGTTTGTGTCCCTGAAGAAGATGAATGTAGAATGAATATAGACATAGAATTCACTTAAAGGGGTTATTCCTTAAAGGGATTTTACTGCCAAGAACATTTATCACCTATACACAGGATAGGGGAAAAAAAAATCAGTGTTTCCCAACCGCTTCAGCATTTGGGCACCCCTGGGAAAAATAAATGACTATGGGGCACCCTTACCAAAAAGGGGGTGTGGTAAGGGCATGGCTAGGGGCATGGCTTATCACAAGGTATGATTTTACCTCCGATATTTTGAGTACACAGCGGCCTCTAGTGAGTGCAGCTCCAGGTGTTTGGTGAAGGAGGTGCCGAGTGTGGAAGACTTTGGAGGTGATAGGAAGCATGGTATCTTCTAAAATCAGTTGCGGAAGATACCAGGTGATTTTGAGTCAAAATTCACACCAATAGTGCATATTTTGACTCTGTGTCGTTTGCTGAAATGCTTCGAATTTTGCAGCACAATTTCCTGCAGCATTTACTCTACATGTAAACATACCCTAAGGCTGGGTCCACATGGAACTGATTTGCTGCGGAATTTCTGCAGCATATCAGAAGTGGAAATTCTTCTTCCACACCTGTACCCATTGGTGCGGCTCATTATGCGGGTTTTATCATGCATTTCTGTGCATAATTCACCCCCTTATTCAGAAGAGCTGAATTCTGCAGAAGAAGCGGCAATAAAATTGACATGTTGTGTAATCAAATTCCGCTCCGCACGTCAATTTCCGCATGGGTTTTGTGCAGATTTTTTTCCCAGCCTGTGGATAAGATTTTGAAGATCTCATCCACTTTGCTGATACTGTAAAGGTTCCGCATGAAAATTCCTTGTGAAATCTGTCCTGTGTGGAACCAGCCTAAAGGTGTTCTCCATGCAACGCCCACTGGGATACAGCGGGATCAGAGCGGAAGCTGCTGCTTCAACCCCGTACGTAGTAGGCAGGACTCGTAATTGCAGGTGTAGCTCTTATTGAAATCAATGGGAGCTGCACCTGTAGTGGGTGATACTCGTAATTACAGGCTGGGCTACCACTGATTTTAAGTTTTCAAAGAATTTCAAAGCAGTCCAGGTCTTCATTAGCTGCTGCTTTGCTGCTGCTGTACCCAGTTTTAACCTATTTTATTCAGTTTTCCATGCAGATTTTCCTATTTTTCTGCTGCCCTGTTGTTTGTGATCTGCTTACAGGTGATGGTGTATCTAAACCATGATTCTGCCAGTACTGTACTGGCCAGGACTTCCTCTGCTACACTTTCCATACTGCTTTGCATAGCTCTGCTTTAATCGGCTGCCTGGCAGTATTTGAACGCCTGCCTCTCTGTTGCATGTAGTAGCTAGCAGTAACCCCATGTCCTTATTACTAGAGAAGCCAAATGCCTAACAACAGGTAGTGAATTGCAAAGGTGCTGGAAGGGAAACCCCTAGTGTTAGGCACTTCAAATTTAATGTCACATCTAAACTATACGTGAACTCGCTGTAAACCAAAATATAGACTGAATAGAAGAATTGGGATAGGAAAACATGCACACACACTAAACACCACACAGAATAGAAAGTGAACTGCAAACTGGAAACAGGACTCCCAGGCAGACATACATAATGACGAGCAAACTCCCAAAACACTCACCTATCATATCTGCATGCATAACCAGATGGAATAGATACAGTACAAAGTACGAGTTCATATTTTGGCCAAGACACTTAAGCCCATGAGCCCGCGACAAGGGTCCTCGTTGTCCCATGGGTCCCTACTCTCACTAGACAACTTCCACATAAATCCTGCCTGTATGTGGGGCGATCGTCCCAATAAGTATGGCCCTATGCTGGAACCTAAGGACCTTGCTCGCTTAAAGATGGTTAGCGATCTAAAGCAGGACATGGCACAGTTCACGCCAACACACCAGGGATAGCATGCACCACAGAACATGACTGTTCACACTACATGTCTGGCCACCTGCACAGACTCAACAGAACACAACACTGTACACACACAGAGAACAACATGCAAGAAAGCAAAACCCCAGGGTGAAGGCTAACCAGCATTCTACAGCCAAAGAGGCTTATATATTAATGCAGAAATCCATACCCAGACAGATCAATTATCTCACACCTGTGAAGGTGTGCTCCTGGAAACCCGTAGAACAACAAGTCCCAGAAGCACAACCTATCACTTGATTCCCAGTTGTCAAACAAACAAAATAAAAATTAATGCAAGTATATTATATAAGCAAAGAAAATCAATAGATAAAATAAGGCCATGTAACGATAGCATTATTACATAATCCATGAACACAGGTCGTGATGAGTCTCATTTAGGTTGAGCTAAAAGACAGAGAGCAGATGTTACTGAAGGTACTTTCCAAGTACACATTTATCAAACGGGAAATTTATAGAATTATGAAGCCATTTATCCTATGGACAGATTCTAGTCGTCAAACATGACATTTCCCTTAATATTCCTGCTATGTGTGAAAAATGACTTGGAAGAGTCTCAGATTCCTACAAGCGTGATGGTTTTCAGTTATTACTATAATTAATACAGGCTACTAATACTCCAATCCAAATACATTCTGATTAAAAGAAACCAGACTGATGATGAAGGAAGAATGAAGGAGATTCATAATGGTCAGTAACTTGATTAACATTCAGATTGGATTACAGAGTCCTTCCAGGTTGCTGAGTTTTGCCAGGGATTTTAAAGAGATGGTCTGTGATTGGAGAAATTAGAAAAAAGACCAGGATGAAGAATATTAAAGTGAATATCCCCATTATTAATACCATTAAAAGGGAAGCTGAATAATTGCATGGACCTGTAGTGTTGGGACCTCCATTTCTGTCTTTTTTCCAAGTATGGTCACGTAATATGGTCAATTTCTCTGTGCCCATCACATCATGTCATCCTGATTCTGGCAGTGCCTAATAGGGGTACAAAGATGACAGACCTGAGGGTCTTTAGTAGGCTTCGGGAGCCCCCTCCCTCTCTAATCACAAATATGCTGTGGGTGCTATTCACAGGGGTTTAATGGCTACAATCTGAGTTAACTCTGATCTTGCTATTACGAATGGGTTTCAGCTGTGTAAAACCCACTGATTATGGAGTGGGCTCAGATCCTGATACATGAATAATAGATGTCGGGATAGGGTTAAAGACAGTTTGCCAGTAGTGTTGAGTGAAGTAAACTAGTGTCAGGTTGAACTTTGCTTCAAGTTCGGTTTGGTACGAATCCGAACCAAGCTCATAGCAAAGTTCTACCTGAAAGAGTGTTCTACTGTCTCGGTTTGCTCAACACTGGTGTATAACACTCTTAGAGCGTTACACAGGGGTTTGATGACTCTCAGATAGTGTTATACACCAGATTTTAGGGGTTTTGGTGCAATTTCTGATTCGGTTCAAACTAATTCTGACCAAAGGTTTGTTGATCTGGCCAAACTGAAATTTTCAAAAATTCACGTATCACACCATCTGTCAGTTCCTTTAGCAATCAAATATGTAGAATATATCTGTATCAGTAATCTCCAACATGAGGCAGCTAAGACCAACTAATAGTCATAAGCACAGTGGTCATCATTGGGTCCACAGTAATATCAAGCACATGTCTTAGAAAACTAGACTATTTATAGTCTCTATAAAAGAGAACAGTTTGCTCTCCTGCCAGGTTTGTATTGACCATGTAATATCTATTCTAGTACAACGTTTCACAAAGCTTTGCACTGTTCTGTTCCTATCTTATACCTCTTGGCAATGTATAAATACTAGAGATGAGCGAACGTACTCGTCCGAGCTTGATGCTCGGGCGAATATTAGGGTGTTCGGGATGTTCGTTATTCGTAACGAACACCACACGATGTTTGGATGTTCGGGTTACTTTAACTTTCTTCCCTGAGAAATCTTTTCTATATGCGCTCAATGGGGCCGGCGGCAGCAGCGCCAACCCCAATGAGAACATATAGAAGACAAATCCTTCTTCTCTGCCACAGCTGTAACAGCTGTGACAGAGAAGAACGATGTTTGCCCATTGAATTCAATGGAACCGGCAATACAGCCGACTCCACTGAATGCAATGGGCTGCCGGCGATCGCGGGATGAATTGTCGGAAAGGGGTTAAATATATAAGCCCTATCCTGCAATTCATCCAGAAATGTGTAAAAATAAAAAATATATATATACTCACCTGGTGCCGGCAGACGGAGTTCAGCGCGGCAGGCTGCAGTTCTCCTGAACTGCTCTGAACAGCTGTGAGTAGTATTCAGCAGCCGGGGATTTAAAATCCCCGCCTGCTGAATAAGATGCCTCTGATTGGTCACAGCCTGACCAATCAGAGGCCAGCCCTCACTCACACCCATTCATGAATTCATGAATGGGTGTGAGTGAGGGCTGGCCTCTGATTGGTCAGGCTGTGACCAATCAGAGGCATTCATGAATGGGTGTGAGTGAGGGCTGGCCTCTGATTGGTCAGGCTGTGACCAATCAGAGGCATCTTATTCAGCAGGCGGGGATTTTAAATCCCCGGCTGCTGAATACTACTCACAGCTGTTCAGAGCAGTTCAGGAGAACTGCAGCCTGCCGCGCTGAACTCCGTCTGCCGGCACCAGGTGAGTATATATATATTTTTTATTTTTACACATTTCTGGATGAATTGCAGGAAAGGGCTTATATATTTAACCCCTTTCCGACAATTCATCCCGCGATCGCCGGCAGCCCATTGCATTCAGTGGAGTCGGCTGTATTGACGGCTCCATTGAATTCAATGGGCTAACATCGTTCTTCTCTGCCACAGCTGTTACAGCTGTGGCAGAGGAGAACTTGCTGTGTCGTTCCCATCATTTTCTTGAATTGCCAAGATTTTCACACATGAAAACCTTAGCGAGCATCGGCGAAATACAAAAATGTTCCGGTCGCCCATTGACTTCAATGGGGTTCGTTATTCGAAACGAACACCCGAACATCGCGGGAAGTTCGTTTCGAATAACGTGAACCCGAACATTTTGGTGTTCGCTCATCTTTAATAAATACACTCTTTGTAAAAAAAAATCTAGCCCCTAGAAGAAGTTGTCATTTGTTGTATAACTTGTCATGCTGTTACATTTCAGGTAGATATGGAAATGATTAGGTGGTGTGATTAGATGAACGGTCTTGTCACCTGAGGTCCTAACATTGTTCTCCCCTTGGCCTATAAAAAGGCTCTCAGAGGATCCTTGTGTGTAGTGACCACTTCTTCCACTTGTGTGGAGCTTGTTGACCACTAGACGCCTCTACGACACAGAGAAGAGATTTTACCCCGTTACCAGAGTCTGAAAGAGGGTGCATTATTGGGATGTGAGGAGCTTGTTGAATTGTTCCTCACCGGACGTTCTGACCAGACTGCTGGGCCTCCTTCACACGGGCAACACCGCATCGCTTCGAGAAAATCGCAGGGATGTCGCATCGCTGCACCGTGCGATATAGCTGCGATTTTCTCACAGCAATACTGCGAGTTTGTAGCGCTACAAAGTCGCATGTGACGCTACAAAATCCCGCAACTTTGTAGCATTACCTGCGAGGATTTTCGGGAGGTGGGGGGGTGGGGGCTTGAAATATAAGCCCTATCCCGAAAATAAGCTGTAACTAAAGGAGGGGGGAAAAAAGTTTACATCACCTCTTCCGCGCTGTCCGGGGCGCTGCCGCAGCTTCTCCCCAGGTCCCGGCACTGATCTTTTTCTTCATCTTCTAGCCGGGGATTGAAAAATCCCCGACTGCTGGAAGTGCTGGCTGTGATTGGCTGACACTTAGCCAATCACAGCCAGTGCTCGAAGAATGGTTGATTGCTTGATTGCTCATACATTATAGTGCAATATCACAGAATTCTGCCTGTCAATCTATAAAGATAGGCAATCATTCATGGTAGAAATTGGGCCTGCAGTAGGCCCCAAACTGCCATGACAACTGATCGGCACCTTGCGGGACCTCTGAATGCCAATCAGTCCATTTAAATGCCGCTATCAGAGTTTAAAGTGGCATTAAAATAGTTAACAGCCATGATCAGCGTGAACGGGGATTGCAACTGTTGCCTGCAAGTGTCAGTTGTCAAAGATGACTGACACTCACCATGTATGGAACGGACACTGCGCCCAAGCCTTCTCCATATTCAAACACCCAACGTGTACCGTACCGAAGACTACTTAAATAAACAGTTAAATTACAATTTCAGTTCTGCTACATCCATATATAAGACATAAACACTCCCTGCAAAACACGATGACCCATGGGGACCCGGCCCGTCTATGCTACCAGCAATCTGCCCAGTATTTCCAATTCAAAGGGAACCTTCAATCTCCATCCTCCATGTGTGATGCAACATGAACCATACATCTCTCTGGCTCTCATCAGTCTCAGTTTTAGTCGGTACTAAAACAACAGACAGAATTTGATTAAAGTGTTGATGTAATCCTTAGAGGCGGATATTCATCACAAAGCAGACTGTTCAGACTCCAGGCAAAATATGTTGAGGTTACATCATACGCCTCCTTGAGAAATGGGGACAAGATATGCTTCATAAACCCATTTTACACATCACATTGTATTGCTAAATCATTAAGAAAATAAATGTTGCTGGCGTGTATCTGTACAATTACAGCTCTCAAGACCAAAAGGAGGACATCTGTGCAACCAAAAATTTGCTAAAGGGTTTTCTCATAAGAAAGTCCTCTTTCCATATCTTCTTCTAGGAGATACTCATATCAGAGAGTGTGTCCTCCATTCAGGACCCTTGTCTATGAGTCCAAGAGCAGGTGCTGCTTTGGTGCACCATGGCCATCCGTGAATTATATGAATGGCCTACATGTAATACTATTTTCTGAGCCATGATCGAGGTAGGCAGGCAGGGGGCATGTCACATTTGGAGCAGTTCAGGTCATGGAGCTGTGCTGGGCCAAGGAAGTACAGGAGCAGATGGGCCTGGGCAAAGGCCCAATAGCGGGAGTTGCCCACATAAGGGATTTACAAGGCTGTTGTGATGGGCCACATTTCAAACAGTCCACTCTACTGCTTTAAAGGGAATTTGTTGACTACTTTTTGTCTTATAAGCTAAGCTTATGGGCTTGAAATTAGCTGACCCATGGAGTCCAGGGATGTAAGTTTTATACCTTCCCTCTACTCCCCCGATGTGAGTGCTCAAAGCCACTGCTTCTGTGAATTGAGTGGCACTGCTAAGTAGTCTTCCCATTTTAATATTAGCATTGGAGGACTACGTAACGCATTGCTCAATGTCTTCTGCAGTGACTTTGGGAGCTGACACCGAGGGAACGGAGAAGAAGGTAAGAATGAAATTCAGAGGGTTAACTACTTTCAGCCCATAAGCTTAGTTTATAGGGCTATAAGTAGCCAACAGACTCCCATTAAACTCTTAATAAACAAGTCAAATTAGACAAGTTTTTCTCTCACCAGCATTACAGTTCACCCAATTTTGTAGCATGGGTCAGAATTGGCAGCGTTCCTCTCAGTATGTCCATTTTATGCTTACTGTTGTCCTACCAAGTATCTCTACTTTGTAGAAGGTCCAATTCCACCCATCTACATATGGAACTACATGGGCTGGAGACTGGTGCATAGCATCTGCAGTGACATTCTTTCTTGCTCCAGCGCCAACAACTCTGTATCCCTCTGACAACTACTACATTGTTATATATCCTCCTGATCCGCTTCTCTAAATCTGTAATGCTAAATTTTCATGTAAGCAATAAAAAAAGTAATGTGAAACGAAAAAAGGCAATACTGTCACTGCATATTATGCATGTGTATTTCCCTACGTAACATGCGATGAATGGGGGCAATGAAAGTCTATGGACTTTCATTCTTCCATTCACACCTGGATTGGAACTGTGAGGGGTCACAGCGTATAAAACACAGGAGAAATAAATGGCACAATGTTCTATGTCTCAATGCTTGTGAATGGACAGTGTATAATACGCAGCCATTTTGAAAAAAAAAACAAAAACACACTGCGCATGTCCATGACATCAAAATCCCAGGCATGCACAGTGCCAATCTCATCCCATAAGCGATCTCTGCCAGCAGAGCATAGGGGTTGCGATGAGTACAACGCTGCGAGACTCGCAGTGTTGTACTCATTGGCTCATGTAAATAAGCCCTTAGGCAAGAAATTTGCAAGCTGTAAACAAAAATGGATTCATACAACTTGATGTAGAAATACTAGGCGTTCACTTTGTAGGGGTTGATACACTATATAACCTCTTGCATTGGAACAATAAAACAGAAGAGCTTTAAACCTGACTTGAGTGTTTCTCATTGTTTTCTTCTCTGATGCATCGATTAACATTAAAGTATACTTCATTAATAAGGCTACGATAACCCTTGAATATCACCTAAATTAATTGATTACTTTAACACAGGTAATCATGGGGTGACAACTCCCAAATGTCAAACATTTGCAAAAAGGATCACAGCATCACAAAAGAGTTCAAGTATTCAAGCAATTCAGCAAGATCACTTAAGAAAGGCAATCTTATTGAAACGTTGCACTGTTCTGGGATTATACTTTATGTGTCTGGGATTACTTCCTCTTCTGCAATTCTTTTCGCATATGTTGCAACTTGATGTAATAAGCGATATTTATCATTTTAGTTAAAAATGTTTACTCTATTTAAGTGTCACAATTACTGCATTAAAATGAGTTTGTCCGGTTTAGAAGCCCCATTTTAACATACCCTATTAGGACATTCTATATTCCCTCTACATTTCCCTCGTTCAATACCTCTATCATATAGTCACAATTAAAGTAGTTTTCCGAGACTTACCTATTAATGACCTATCGTTAGGACAGGTCATCAATATCAGAATATAAGGGGCTGCTGCCCAGGACCCTTGCTGATCAACGAATTGAAAAGGCCGCAGCTCAGGCCTGCGTCGTAATGTTCGTTGGTCATATGACCCGAGAGCAGCTCACTTCCATTCAAATTCAATAGAGCTGACTTCCATTGAGGACAGCCCATTAATTTCAGTGGACATCATGTAATATAGGGGTTTTCATATCCAGGACACTTATGGCATATCTACAGGAACTCATGCCGATCTCTATAATGAAGTTCCGCCAATAGCTATGATGGCACTACTTCAGTGCAGGGAACAGAACATTTTCTGCTACAGGGTTCACCATAGATCACAGATGATCATTTGGAGTTCTAGCAGCGGGATAACCTGTAATTAGTTTATTTTCATGGGGACCCTTCTAAGGAAAAATAATTATAAAAAGTGGACAACCCCTTTAAGATGTAGGGAATTTCAAATCATTTGATGTGATTTAAATAGGAGCAGATTTCTATGTTATCATAATATCTTCTGATGGACATGCAAACATTACTAATAAAAGAGATTTACAGGCAGCATGGTTGCTCAGTAGAGTTGAGCGAACATGCTCGTCCGAGCTTGATGCTTGATGCTCGTTACTCGAGCGAGTACCACACCGAGTTTGACCTCCCCCCCAGATTTGACCAGTTTTGACCAGTTTTGAGTTGTGTTTTATGGAGGCCGCACATGTAAAAAATGTGAACTTTATTGAATGAATGTTTACTTAGGTGATTCCACTCTATAGGAGGGTATGAGTTACTTAAATGCTGCATAATATCATACAGCATACCCAATAATCTTTGGGTACATAGCATTTGACAACTGGCAGCAGCAAATTACCTGGCAGCACCAAATAACCAAACGTGGATCTTTGCTTAATGAACCTGATACCGGTACAAGCTACATTTCTGTATCTGTAGCTTTGACCTCTTCTGCCTCACTGAAGCTGTGCCCTTAACCTAGGAATGCCCAACATCACAATTTACGTTACAGTCTACCCTATTATGCACATTTCCTCACTATAGGTCAGGTGTTATTGTTCCTTTACATGCTTGTCACACTAATAATAAGGTGCATTGAACTTCACCCCAGTAGTTGCAGCCTAAGGCACACAGTTAGAACAACTCTTGCTGAACTTTAGACTAAAAATCGACAAAAGTTCCAAACACAGTTTGTTGCTAGTATACAAGCCTCTGTACCTATGCCAGTTTCACAAAGAATTACATTACTCTTGTTAACCTAACAGAAGCTTGTTAGTCTCCGTAAAGTCACTGTCAATGTGCATACCATTTTGCTTTTATTCGGGCCGACCTCACTTGCAACCCAATGCTACAGCCATTCTCGATGTCCTCTGATGGCCTGATTCACCACATGTGCAGCGCAGCTCCAATATTTCTCTCTTGCAGGCCATTTCTCTCTTGCAGTCATCAGCGCCCTTTCATCTCAGAACTGTCTGCCCTTTGGCCTTGGTCTTCAGGGCCCAAGGACAGATAGCGCGTCACCAAGGGGTCAAAACCCACGTCTTACAGTGCTCAACACCACATATTCACTAGCACTGACAAGCACCATTACCAGATCTTCTGTGTGCCTGTCATCCACCTCTCCTTCCCAGCCATGTCACCTGGCCAGCCAAGGGTACTCTTGCTAGTGCTGACAAGCATCACTCAGACTCGCCACTCTACCCGGTCTCTGTTCTCCCTGCCCCCTTTCAGCAAGGTCGTTGACCCGAGGAAGCTGGGGCTTAACGAGCGGCTCCGTAATCACGTGTCCCAGTGGCTGAGCTACTGTATAGTGTAAGGGGGCTGCAGATCTCTCCTTTTTTCCAAATCACTTACCGGATGTTGTTATTTTTTCACTCATTCCCTTCTCCTCTTCCCTGTTAGTATAATCTTAATTTAGCACTGCGACTACAATAACTCAAGTTATTTTAGCTATCTCTCTTTATATCTATACGTTCCTGCAGCTGACAGCAGCAGGGAGGAAGTAAAGGGCAGCAGTAAGTCTCCTCATACTCTGCCCTATATTGAAATGAATGGAGTTTTTAGCCTGCATGCACTGCAGCTCAGACACAATGCAGAACACGTTATTTAAATTCTGAATTACACAACTGAATCTCCACACTGAGGCACATATCCTGAGAGGTTTCTAAGGAGATCACTGGAAGTATGCTTCAATTAGTAAAAAGCCTATACCCAGTACTTTGATTTCCCAGTAATAAATCCAATATGAAGTGTCTCATCTTCCTCCTCTTTAAAGAAACCCTTTCCAGCTGTTTATTACATTTTTTTCCCTCTCTTTGACTGACAGAAGCACCGTAAAACTAAACAACTTCAATTACGCAATGACTAATAAAATGCCCCCAAGACTATTATTTATAAGACACTGTTTCTGGTTTCATTTTTGCTTTTCACCAGAAAATTCTAAACCTGAACATAATATACTGGAAACCGTTCAGCAGAAAATTAATTCCAGTTAACGGGTCATCCAAGTTTAAACATTCATCTGTGCACATCCAGAGTGATGTCACAAATCTTCAGGAACCTGGACTAAGAATTTACTGCAGGCCTGTGTCACCAAGCCAAATCTTTCCTGGCAGCGAGGCTTGTTGTCCCCTGTAAATACAATAAGCTCTCCCAATGGCAAAGATTTATCGGAATTTAATTCTTTCGGTTCCCGCTTTGGCTGGACATCATATTTCACTGTCAGTCTGTAGTGAGTGACAATTGACATATTCACACGTTTTAACAATTAGGTGCAAAAATAAATCATGTATATTGAACGTACAAAGCAGATCATTGGAGAGTATCTATGTGCTGCATATTAACACTTCTCTATTCTAAATACATGTAACATTTGTTATAAGATGTTAGTATCTTTGCAAATTTTTTCAACATATTTTTTTTTTTTTAAATCCAAACCCAACCTCAAGTTTTTGGGAAAAAGTTGCATTTTTTAAATATGGCTTAGCACTAATTAAAGAAAAGTTTCCTTTATTATTATTTCTGACTCACATGTATCTTCATTATCTCTCAGAGGTGTAACTTGAATTTCTGGAACCCCATTAGGGCCCCCATTTCTCATGAGCCATTTATAATACTGGTATTTTATATTAAGGAAAAGGACCCTCCTCAGGTACCGGGGCTGGGATGCAACTAAAACTCTTCAATCCCCCTTATTATTATGCCCTTTACCTCTTTTTGTTGTTTTATCCTATTGCTGTCTGGAAACTATTGACAAGACCTTACAAGGATCTTGTAAATTATGCGTAAGGGGGAATCCTGCCATCAATGGGCTATTATTCTGAATGGCTTATGAACACCTTAATACCAACTGCGGCTTTGGTAATTAACAGATGGATTGGCAGTCCCAATAAGAGTACTTAAAGGTGGCTTGTCATGTCCTTGAGTCGTAGAGGCTAGCTTTGCAGCTATGGTCAAGGTGACTTTATCACAGTTTTGCTTTTCTTTCTCTCTTTCACCCTGTTCCCATGTACTGTTCCCCCTTAGGTTTGGCTCATGGCACTTTGAATCTATCAGTCAGGCAATCTCCACTGCTCACTGTCAATGGATGGCATAAGATTTGATTAACCGTGAGCGGTGGAGACCGTCCATTTGACAGGCTCAAGGCAGTGGGAGCTGAATCTAAAAGGACTCATTATGGGGGATCACGAGGAAGTGGAAAGAAAAGAAAAGCTCCAATAAAAAGAGTGGGGCCAAGGCTGAAAAACTGTGCAACTCTCCCCAATGACCGGAGGACATGACAGGTCCTATTCAAACCCTTCCACTTGAACAGTCGTGGCCAAAAGTTTTGAAACTCACACAAATTTTGGTTTTCACGAAGTTCACTGCTTCAACGCTTTTAAATGTTTTAGTCAGATGTTTCTATGGTCACTGAAGTACAATTATAAGCATTTAATGAGTTTTTATACCTTGATTAACACATACATGAAGTTTAGGAAAAGACTAAATATTTACAGTACTATTGACCCTTTTTTTTCAAGACTTCTGCAATTCGCCCTGGCATGCTAGATATCAGCTTCTGGGTCAAATCTCTGACTAACGGCAATCCATTCCTGCCTAATCAGTGATTGGAGTTCACCACAATTTCTTGGTTTTTGTTTGTCCACCCTTTTTTTGAGATTTGACCACAGGTTTTCAATAGGAGATCTGAGGAGATTCCTGCCTAATGGACCCGAAATGTCAATGTCTTGTTCACTAAGTGGGAAAAAGCATTGTTTATCACCAGATTGCGCCTGGATGGTTGGCAGAAGTTGGTCTTGGAGGATGTTTAGATCCCATTCTTTATTCATGGCAGTGTTCTTAGGTAAAATTGTGAGTGAGCCCACTAGGTTGGATGAAGAGTAACCCCTCACATGAATAGTCTCAGGATGCTTTACTGTTGGCATGACACAAGACTCATGGTAGGATTGGCCTTTTCTACTCTAGACAATCATTCTTCCAGACGTTCGACACTGTCTGAAGGGGGCTTCATCAGAAAAAAATACTGTTTAGGGATTGGACTGCAAAGGACTGAGGGTAAAGTAATTTACTCTGATGAAGCCCCCTTCTGACTGTTTCGAACATCTGGAAGAATGATTGTCTGGAGAAGAAAAGGTCACTCCCCAGATCTCAAATCTTATTGAGAACTTGTGGTCAATCCTCAAAAAGCAGGTGGACAAACAAAAACACAGAAATTGTGATAAACTCCAAGCACTGATTAGGCAGGAGTGGGCTGCCTTCAGTTAAGATTTGAGCAAGACACTGATATCCAGTATGCCAGGGCGAATTGCAGAAGTCTTGAAAAATAAGGGTCAACGCTGTAAATATTAAGTCATTGCCTAAACTTGAGGCGTCTGTGGTTTAAAAACATAGCTTTTATATTTCTTTGACAGCACAGCTGCACATTATTTTGTTTTTCACACAACAAATTGCATTTTTCTATGGTAACATTTAATGTACCATATAATGTACTGAAAAACTTTAAAAACTTCTAGGTGTAGTTGAATTTAAAAAAATGCAAATCCACCATTGTCTTTTGGATTTAATTTTGACAGCATTCACAGTGTGGAAAAAATGACATTAATAATCTTCTTTGTGAGTCGGTACAATTACAGCAATCAAATTTCTATAGGTTTTTGTGATTTACAACTTTTATTAAAAATTTGCTTCTTGTTGGCATATTCTGAGCCTGATAACATTTTTATTCTTCCATTGATGGGGGCTGTGAGAGGGCTTGTTTTTTTTGATAAGCATGCTGTAGTTGTTATTAGTATCATTTTGAAGTACAGATGAATTCTCATCACTTTTTATTCTATTTTTTGGGTGAGTTGAGGTGACCGAAAAATTAGCTTTCCTGGCATAGCATATGTTTCTTATGGCATGTTGGTTACTGTAAATAACATGCTACAGTATTTTAATATACACTACCGTTCAAAAGTTTGGGGTCACCCAAACAATTTTGTGTTTTCCATGAAAAGTCACACTTATTCACCACCATGCGTTGTGAAATGAATAGAAAATAGATTCAAGACATTGACAAGGTTAGAAATAATGATTTGTATTTGAAATAACATTGTTTTTACATCAAACTTTGCTTTCGTCAAAGAATCCTCCTTTTGCAGCAATTACAGCATTGCACACCTTTGACATTCTAGCTGTTAATTTGTTGAGGTAAGCTTGTGAAATTGCCCCCCACGCTTCTAGAAGCATCTCCCACAAGTTGGATTGGTTGGATGGGCACTTCTGGCGTACCATACGGTCAAGCTGCTCCCACAACAGCTCAATGGGGTTCAGATCTGGTGACTGCGCTGGCCACTCCATTACCGATAGAATACCAGCTGCCTGCTTCTGCTGTAAATAGTTCTTGCACAATTTGGAGGTGTGTTTAGGGTCATTGTCCTGTTGTAGGATGAAATTGGTTCCAATCAAGCGCTGTCCACTGGGTATGGCATGGCGTTGCAAAATGGAGTGATAGCCTTCCTTATTCAGAATCCCTTTTACCCTGTACAAATCTCCCACCTTACCAGCACCAAAGCAACCCCAGACCATCACATTACCTCCACCATGCTTAACAGATGGCGTCAGGCATTCTTCCAGCATCTTTTCATTTGTTCTGCGTCTTACAAACGTTCTTCTTTGTGATCCAAACACCTCAAACTTGGATTCATCCGTCCACAACACTTTTTTCCAGTCTTCCTCTGTCCAATGTCTGTGTTCTTTTGCCCATCTTAATCTTTTTCTTTTATTGGCCAGTCTCAGATATGGCTTTTTCTTTGCCACTCTGCCCTGAAGCCCAAAATCCCGCAGCCGCCTCTTCACTGTAGATGTTGACACTGGTGTTTTGCGGGTACTATTTAATGAAGATGCCAGTTGGGTACCTGTGAGGCGTCTGTTTCTCAAACTAGAGACTCTAATGTGCTTATCTTCTTGCTTAGTTGTGCAACGCGGCCTCCCACTTCTTTTTCTACTCTGGTTAGAGCCTGTTTGTGCTGTCCTCTGAAGGGAGTAGTACACACTGCTGTAGGAAATCTTCAATTTCTTAGCAATTTCTCGCATGGAATAGCCTTCATTTCTAAGAACAAGAATAGACTGTCGAGTTTCAGATGACAGTTCTCTTTTTCTGGCCATTTTGAGCGTTTAATTGACCCCACAAATGTGATGCTCCAGAAACTCAATCTGCTCACAGGAAGGTCAGTTTTGTAGCTTCTGTAACGAGCTAGACTGTTTTCAGATGTGTGAACATGATTGCACAAGGGTTTTCTAATCATCAATTAGCCTTCTGAGCCAATGAGCAAACACATTGTACCATTAGAACACTGGAGTGATAGTTGCTGGAAATGGGCCTCTATACACCTTTGTAGATATTGCACAAAAAACCAGACATTTGCAGCTAGAATAGTCATTTACCACAATAGCAATGTATAGAGTGCATTTGTTTAAAGTTAGGACTAGTTTAAAGTTATCTTCATTGAAAAGTACAGTGCTTTTCCTTCAAAAATAAGGACATTTCAATGTGACCCCAAACTTTTGAACGGTAGTGTATATTTTTTAAAGTCTTCTTTTAGTCCCATAAGGAAATTTAATGGTGCAATTGCTTACTGCATATAATACACTTCAAGCCTTCTATATTGCAACGTTTTGATCCCAATGGGGATCTTTCTCAGGCTTGAGAAAGATCCCCATTGGGATCTAAACGTTGCTGCTGTACTTTTTATCTGTACACTCATGTCTTGGGACTAATAAAGACATGTTTTCCTATATGGACTGAGAGAAAATTGTTTGGACTGCTGTTGGACATCTCCTATCTTGAAGTATTGCTTTGAAGAGCCAGGATCCAGCTCTTTGTCCTAACTTGCATCCACAGTAATACCACGGTTTACCGCACCTGGGTAAGTGCTGCGACTATTCAATTTTTTGCCAACTTCTATATTGCAATATATTGTGCCTGCACTGTGATTCCATTACACTCTGTAATGAGTGTGACATCTAAGGGCTCAGTCAGACGGGTGTTTTTATTTGCAAATTTTGTATGCGCAGAACGAAAACGCACAAAAATTTGTGTGACCGAAGCGGGCATCACGCTTAAAAAAATGCACTTGGCCGCGTTTTTCCACACATAAAGTGCGCTGCCCACTATCCCCTGCTGAAGCTGTGATAGCTGCAGCAGGGAATTCCTTGTATGTGAAACCCCTGAATGTGACAGCATCACCTTTGGTCAATGGGGCTGGCAGTAACAGCGGCGGCCCTATTGACATACAGAGAAGATTGTGATCCTCGGCCACAGCTGTGACAACTGTGGCAGAGAACTGCAATGCTATCCCATTGAATTCAATGGAACCAGTGCTACAGCCGGCTCCATTGAAAGCAATGGGCTGCAGTGAATTTCGGGGAAAGGCTTTAAATATAAGTCCTTCCCTGAAAATCATCCCTAGAATGTGAAAAAAATGTTAAAAAAAATTATATATATATATATAAACTCACCTGTCCACAGCTGCCGAAGCTCAGGCGCATCCAGCCATGTCTTCTCCCTGAACTGCTGTGAAGTGCTTTCAGCAGGCGGAATTTATAATCCCCGCCTGCTGAAAGGACTGCCTCTGATTGGCTGAGCGCAGGGACCATTCACAGGCAGCTCTCAGCTGTCATTCAATAGCTGAGTGCTTCCTCTGAGTGGTCACAGTGCTCAACCAATCAGAGGCAGTCCTTTCAGCAGACGGGGAGAAGACGCGGCCGGATGCACCTGAGCCCCAGCAGCTGCGAAGAGGTAAATATATATTATTTTTATTTTTTTACACATTCTAGTGATGATTTTCAGGGAAGGGCTTATATTTAAAGCCCTTCCCGAAAATCACTGCAGGGCTTGCCGGCAGCCCATTGCTTTCAATGGGGCTGCAGAAGTGCCAGCCCCATTGAAACCAATAGGAGAACATCACGATCCTCTGCCACAGCTGTCACAGCTGTGTCAGAGGATCGCGATCTTCACTGTATGTTCTCCATGGGGTCGGCACTGCTGCTACCGGCCCCATTGAGCACAAGGTAAAACCCCCGGAGTCTCACATCCAAAAAAGCCGAAATGCTACAGTTACTTGCATTTTAAAATCTGCTGTCCCCTATTTACTGCTGCGCATTTTTGTGCGCAGGTAAATATCGGGCATATGACCGCTGCCATTGAAAAGCATTGGTCCTTAATACATGAGGATCGCAAACTCAAGTAACATGCGCACATACAAATGCCGGTCTGATTGAGGCCTATTGGAGTCATCTCGTATCCTGGGCACTGCAAGCGGATGTCAGCTGTATAATACAGCCAGAACTGACCATGTATGGAGGAGGCTGAGCTCCTGAACCTGCTCCATACAGTTCAGAATTCCATTAGGCAACAATCAGAGCCTTGGGGTCTGCATAATTTATCTCGCGTTCCACTGAAATGGACAACAGAGAGAAGGAATGTTTCTGTCAGCTGATGAAAATGTTTGCTTTCTCGTAACCTAAAAAAAAGTCTAGAACTATTTTTGGTGGGTATCAAACCAACATAATTCAAAGGATTACTACAGCCCTGCATACCTGTTTGGATGGTTTTTCTTCTGTACTGCGGATGTGTCGGCCTATGCACATGTGCAGTACAGATGTGACGACGCCGTCGCTAGACGATAATGTGGATCCTGCTGCCTTTCCCCAAAGATCATTAGGGAAGGGCCGCAAGACGGACGGCTTCCATTGACTTTAACAGAAGCGGTCTGCACGGAATACGGCTTAAAATAGAGCATGCTGCGATTTCCCCCCCGCAAGCGAAAAATCGCAATTGATTTCCGCTCATGGGCATGGAAATATGCTTTTCCATAGCATGCTATGGCAGGTATTTGCTCCGAAATCCGGAGGTGGACGCCTGCTTCGAATTCCACAATGCAAATCCGACGGTGTGCATTGGGCCTAAACTAAGTTCGAGGATGTAAAAGGGAACTGGGTGATGTATTTTTGATACTCACCTGTTCCCATGATCCAGTACTGTCACCTGATGAAGTTGTCGCATGGCACAAAATCTGTCTCTTTTCAGAGTCATGCACGCGCTCTCTTATACAAGTCTATGGGAGCGGGTGACAGTGCTCGATCACGTGAGCAGGTGAGTAAAATACATCCCTCGGCTCCCTATTACCTTCCCTAACAGCACCATCACTTAGTTTATAGTGCTGTGACGATGTGACAGGTTCCCTTTAAAGGGAGATGCCAGACACAGGAGTTATAAAAACACTACAGAAGTAATCCCTATGTCATATATTGTCCAATTAAAGGGGTATTCCCATCTCATAAAATGATGGCATAAGGCTGGTATATGTCATCATCTTATGATCAGTGGGCGTTCAACCTCTGACACTCCCACCAATCCTGAGAATGAAGGGGTCACGGTGCTGATTCAGCAGTGCAGCCTACTCACAGGCTTTCCCTGCACTATGACACCTGTCTACTTGGTTGTGTGGGAAGCAGCAATCAGCCTCTTTCACTTTGATGGGGCGATTTTCTCCACTGCAGGATGGCTGTGGTGCTGCTGTGCAGGACACACAGGAGATAATGCACTAAACCATTGATTCGGCCCCTTCCATCTCATGTTTTATGGGGATTCAAAGGTTGAACTATAAGGGGTTAAACCATAAATACTTGCACTGTGTGTATCTATGTGATAGGACCTTTAGAGAGAGGAGAGTGACTCAACAGTTTTTAGGAAAGTGCAGAGAGGAGAGTGACTCAGCAGTTTTTTGGAGATAAAAGGAAGAGAAGAGCAGAGTTCTATGCAGCCAGGCAGCCTCATCTAATCAATGAGGCAGCAGGCAGTGGAAAGGCAGAGCCAGCATAGTGATGCAACATAGCTGAAGTGGCGGAGGCCACGTTGGAGAGCTGATTGGCCTGTGAAAGGTTTGTACAGACCTGTGAGGCACATATTAAGAACCAGCTGAAGAGAATGAAAGTGAACTGAAATTGAAATGTGACCATACCGCCGCCGCCAAGGACCCCACCACAAATGAGAGAAGAGGGAGTCTCTCTCCTCGCTATTTCCTGGAGGCAGAGATGGAGCAGGTGCTGTAAAGGTTTACACCATTTCTTGACTGAGGAACGCATCGGAAATTCCTATTTGCATATTGCAAATAGGAAGAATTTCTGCCCATGCCCGCCTGCATAGGATTGCAATAGAAAATGCAATCCTAGGCAGATAGCCATGATTTGTTTGCGTGAAATCACACACGGAAAACAAATCGCGGCATGTGCTATTTCTGTGCGGGTCTCGCAGAGGCCCGCACAGAATATCAGTGAAGAGCCGCCGCCTCCGCTCTGCACATGCTCTGGCTGGCCGGCAGCGGGCACACAGCGCAGAGAGGAGACGTTGGGAGCGGGTGAGCCACAGGTCTCTGCAGGGGCACAGGACCGCATCCCGCTGCGAGAATTCTCATAGCGGGATCCGACCCGCCCATCTGCAGGCGGCCATACATGCATATTTTGCCCATTGACAGGGTTAAATCTACATTCAGATCCATGGCAAAACCACTGCATAATATCCGTGGTTTTACAGGTAGATTCTGTGCAGAAAATTCTGCGGTGCATTCCGCCATGTGAACATACCCTAATACGCTGCATACGTTCTGCACATGTGTCCATGGTGGAAGATATGCAGCTTACATACCATGTGTGAGCATGCCCTTATGGTGATCAGGCTCGTGCTAACCTTCAGAAAAATCCTCACAACTAAATGATTTATTTAACTACTGTAATGAAAGCAGAAATAGCAGTCCGGAGTGCGGAGATCCCAGGGGAACAAGGGTGAGGACCAGAGGCGTAACTTGAAGCTTCTGGGCCCCAATGCAAAACCTGTAACAGGGCCGCCAACTATAATGCTTTATTCATAGTACTGGACTTCCTATATGGAGAAGAGAGACCCTATGGGCCCCCTAAGACTCCTGGGCCCGGGTGTAACTGCATCCCCTATAATTACACCCCTGGTGAAGACAATAAACAAATGAGAAGCCCCTCACCTGGCTGTGTTGTGCACATGGCACAACACACCTTAGCAGCCTTGCTGGTAAGGATCTTCTCTGTTGCATTCTTCAGAGTATAAATAATTTAACCCGATAGGTTCAAATACAATGAAATATATAAAAACTCCTCCCTCATTTGCGTATTTGGATTTGAAGTAAGACATTCTGTAAGGAAGGCAAGGAATCGGTGCATTTTTCTGCTTGACGGAACTTTTCAAACTTTCTTGCTAAGTGAGAAAAAAGTTGCAGGAGACAATATTTGGAGAGTTCCTAAGCAACAGGTGACCAAAGCCTTGCATGGGAATTGTATGAAAACTGTTGGCTGGATGAAATACATTGGAGCACCAGCACTTTAAAAGAGAGATGAAACAAATGTAATATTGCTTTGGACAGGCTACACACGATTACATCATTACATATATAAAATACATGACAACCTATCAAAAATGATATTTTTAACAGATATATAAAGCCGTAGAATGGTTGCCAATTACTCCTTAGGAGGAAGCCGTATTAAGCAGCAAATGAAGAAACCATCTGGCTCACATTGGAGCTTTAATGAGGATATAATATTAAGAACAAAGAGTTTGTGAATTACCAAAATCTGGTTTGAACACTGCCATAGCTACCTTACCGAAAAAGCTGTATGTGTGGCAGCGGGAACCTGGAACTATAAACGAAGACTTCTGGAAAGAAATAGGAATCTGTAGAAGTAAATGGAATTGTCGTAATAAATCATTCACAAGATTTGAGATTACGCTGAAGTTTATCTAAATGGCTTTTCTGTGGGTCTCTGGAATAATCTGTAGAAAGCCGTGTCAGCACGATGCAGGCAGCGGCGGCGGTGGCGCACCAGATGCTTACTACAAATGGGAGAGGCGTGGAGTTCATGATACGTAATTAACATCTTGATGGTTAACAAGAAACAAATGTGACTCGCAGTGAAATGTAGCTTGGTTTATGTTTACAGCCACCAGAGGGCACGGTGTAACAGAGGACGTCGCCATCTGGTAGTGAAAGTGGCACCTGTTATCGCGGCGGGTCGTGCATTTCAGAGAGTAACTGTTTTCATGAATATAATGCACATAAGTCACTGCGTTCTTGTTCTTATTGAATAACTATTAAAAAATGGACTATACATTAAAAGCATGGCCAGACGTAGCCATGTGTGACCCATGCCGCCGCACAGGGTGCTGGCCACCAGCTGGTAGGACGACAATTAGGTAGATATAAGCTGGGGTCCATCACATCCATTAGGTCTGGCCAGCCAAAGGAGCCTCTTCCTCTGTGTGGCAACGTCTTGTGGAGCAACATGAATCATCACCCTCATGGCACCGTCCCCTCCCCTCTGATTGATGTACGGATGTGCTGCTGTCAGCCCATCGGCGCCCCCACAACACAATCCCCTAGTTCTGCTACTGTAATTATGATATGAGCTTGCTTCTGGGGCTGTATTTATGTTATGAGCTTGAATCTAGTATTGAGGTTAGTTTGTGCTGCATTTATGTTATCAATTTGGTTCTGGTGCTACATTTTTGTTATGACTTTGTTTATAGTGTTGACTTTATGGCCGCCTGCAGACGGCCGGGTCGGATCCCGCTGGGAGAATTCTCAAAGCGGGATGCGGCCCCGTGCCCCTGCAGAGGCCTGCGACTCATCCACTCCCGGCGTCTTCATCTCTGCGCTGTGTGCCGGCTGCCGGCCAGCTGGCGCATGCGCAGAGAAGCACCGGTGGCTCTTAACTGACATTTTTGTACGGGCCTCTGCGAGACCCGCACAGAAATAGAACATGCTGCGATTTGTTTTCCGAGTGTGATTACACGCGGACAAATCGCTGCCATCTGCCTAGGATTGCATTTAGTAATGCAATCCTATGGCAGCGGCCACGAGCGGAAATTCTGTGGGAAATCTCGCTGAGGAATTTCCGTCCGTGAGCAGGAGGCCTATGTGCTGAGCTTGGTTCTGGGCTGCATTTATGCTATCAGCTTGGTTCTGGTCTATATTTCTGTTAGGAGATTAGTTCTGGAGCTGTATCTGTTATCACCGTGGTTCTGGTACTGTATTTATTCACTGAGCTGTTATAGTGTGGGTTTGCTGCCATGTTGCTTTTTTCTGCACAAGCAGAATACAGGTAGACTGCCTATTAATGCAATAAATACATTTTTCTTCTTATTTATGACATGGGGGTATAAAAAACATCTGCACAAGGTGCCATCTAAGCTAAGATTGGCCCTAATTATAAATCATCAACTGAATATATTGAGGAACAAATAGGAAATATTGTGGTTCATGTCCATTATTTCCTGAATTTTGCTTCAGGGCCAGAAGGAGGAGTAAAAAAGTCCCCCCTAGGGCTTCATATTTCTTTGTGCAAACTATTGGACATTGTGACCAAGCTGCTGATAGTGCTATAAATGTCAATTAAAAGGGGAAATTAAAGGTGTTAACTAGGACTTTGATAATACTGACCTATCCTTAGAATAGTTCATCAATTTCAGATTAATGGGGGTCCAACTCTGGGCGATGAGCTATATGAAGGAGCCTCTTTATTATATACCAGGCACAGCCCCCTACATTGTATAACGGTGGTGCCTGGTATTGCAGCTTACTCCAATTCACTTGGGTGGACTGAGCTGCAGACATGATTAATGAACTGACTGTAATGGGCTGCAGAAGCTGCAGCATTCACCGCAGCAACGTAGCCCCTTCAAACAGTTGATCAACAGGGGTGCCGGACGTCAGCCACCCACCAATCTTATCATGATTGCCTACATTCCATATAATCCTTTTAAATTAGTGATTGTCCACCTGACACTTACAGTATCAGGCTTCATTTACACAGGCGCAACGATTTTCATCAGTGAACGAGAGGCAGTTGTGACCAAGTCATGGCTGCAACTCCCGTTTTAACGCCCGTTCAGGCGACCAAGGCTGCTGCGCATATACTCCGCAGCCCTGGGATACCGTCAGACGGGGGGGTGAGAGTTTAGCTCTGCTTAGCAGAGCTAGTCCCTCCCCCTCTCTGCTCCAGCCTATAGGAGCTGCCGGCAAGGGGAATGGGGGCGGGTCTTTAGCATACTAGCTCCCGCTCCACCCCCTCCCATTGCAGACTGCCGGCCAGGGGCGGACAGGGGAAGAGAAGGGGGAGGGAGTTTAGCAGTCACACTGCTAAACTTCCTCCCACCTCTCTTCTCCAGCAGCTGTTATAGGCTTCCATAGGAGTCTATGGCAGCGGCCGCCGTATTCCGGCCAAAGATAGTTCCACAACTATCTTTCCTGGCCAGCGTAAAAACGTCCAGCCGGAATGTGCACCGTATGCACTATCTCTGCCAGCCGGCCGTTTTTACGCATCAGGAATACGCCTATCAGAACTGATGCATTGTACTACAGCAATGCATCAGATGGGTAGCATATATTGGCTGGCTGTGAAAACGCGGACGATATACGCTCATGTGAAAAAGCCCTCAGCCCCTGATCAGCCAGAGAGCATCTCCTACCTAAAGATTTGTTAGATATTCATGGAAACTATAGGTAGGAAATGCACAACAGAATGATGATGTTGGGCATAAGATGTTAATTGTTATATTCTAAATAGGAAAACACTAAGATGTTTTCATAGTAATTACTTTTATATAGTTTTGGGCCCCAAGTGCCCCAAACTATAAAAAAGGTAATATACTCACCATGGCACCTGACTACCATTTTGGCATCTGACGGATGATGTCACCCAGCCAGAAGGCCTAGTGATGTCCCGTAACTAGAGATGAGCGAACGTACTTGGTAAGGCCGATTTCGCAATCGAGCACCGCGATTTTCGAGTACTTCACTACTCGGGTGAAAAGTACTCGGGGCGCTGTGGGTGAGCGGGGGGTTGCAGAGGGGAGTGGGGGGGAGAGGGAGAGAGAGAGCTCCCACCTGTTCCGCGCTGCTACCCCCCGCTCCACCACGCCACGCCCCGCCCCACAGCGCCCCCGAGTACTTTTCACCTGAGTAGTGAAGTACTCGAAAATCGCGGTGCTCGATTGCGAAATCGGCCTTACCGAGTACGTTCGCTCATCTCTACCCATAACCTGTCACATGAGCTTCTAATGTAGAAGCCCTAAGGCAGGTTTATGAAACATCACTGATGACATACCTGCCTGCCTCCCATTGGCTGTAGAGGTCACGTGGGTAAACAACCTACATGACCTCTGCAGCCAATGTAAACAGAAGATCAGAGCAGGTGGGTATATAGTTTTCTTTTTATATATTTCAGGTGTGCCCCCACTGCCACCAATGTCAGGGGTACTTCAACATCAGGGCTTCTTGGGAAACCCCTTTAAGGCTATGACCTATTCCTAAGAAGACAATGTAGAATGCAGCACACCAAAGTCACGATGACATCAATGTATCAAAATCAAAAGGCAGAAGAGAGTTAATTTGGAAAGATGTCACAGTGCTTGAAGGGGTTCAAAGAAGGGCAACTAAACTAATACATGGAATGACGGGACTGGAATACCCAGAGAGGCTATCCAAATTGGGACTATTTACTCTAGAAAAAAGAAGGTTAAGAGGCGACCAAATAACCATGTATAAGTACATGAGGGGACAACACATGGATCTCTCCCGTGATCTGTTTACACCCAGGACCACAAAGGTAACAAGAGGACATCCGCTACGATTAGAGGAAAGTAGGTTTCATCACCAACACAGAAAGGGGTTCTTTACTGTAAGAGCAGTTAGACTGTGGAACGCTCTACCGGAGGAAGTGGTGATGGCAAAATCGATAGAGGAGTTTAAAAAGGGACTTGATGTCTTTCTGGAGAAGAAGTATATTACAGGATATATTAGGTTAAGTGTCAATCCTGGTATACAGGCAGGTAGGAACTGTTAGGGGTTGATCCAGGGAACAGTCTGATTGCCATTAGGGAGTCGGGAAGGAATTTTTCCCCCAAAAGGGCTAATTGGCTTCTGGCCTTGGGGTTTTTTGCCTTCCTCTGGATCAACACAGTAGGATAGACAGGCTGGACTAGATGGACAATGTCTTCATTCGGCCTTACATACTATGTTACTATGTTACTATGATGAAAAAAAAAGCCATGATATGAACTTTTCTTCTGGGGCCAGAAGTACTATTTGTAGAGAAGCAGTGAAAGATCTATGGGAATGCCTTCCAACTGAAGTGGTGGGAGCACGTAGAGTTTGGGTTCAGGCACACGGCACTCCAGACCTGTAAACAACTTGCCAGAACTTGGCATTTACTGACTATGATCTATGTAAATAAGTTTATTTTCAGAGTCGGCTTGTACTTGGATAAGGTTCTCTTTTACAAGGGAAGATAATCTGTTTTAATGAGCCCTGACTGACTCTATAGAATGTCGATTAGCGTTGGTTAAACTTCTATTGACACGCAGCAATCATCGGGAGTATGCAAACCGTACTGGAACAAAGGATGGTTAATATGATTGTTCACTGCCATGCAGCTTGCATCAATGTCAGCAATCCCTTGTTTATATGGGAAGACGTGCTGCCAACTAATAGTGATCCTTATGCCAGCATTAAAGATAACAGTCAATGACAAACAAGCATTTGCTTGTTTGCCAGCTAATTAGTTGGGATATTTACTCCGGGTAATAAACCTTCATTTAGCCAACCATTGGCCCATTTAAATCAACTTTTATTTCCATTTCCCATTTTTGTACTAGGTCCATATTATGATCACATGACTGCTGAACCAAACTTAAATCCCCAAGTGTGAGTTATCCAGGTATGGTTTGGTATAACCCCGTGGATACTGGGTGTTGCACTCTAAATATGTACTCTAATATGTTGCCTTATTATAGTCTGATATGGATTTGTAATGCTTCCACATTTTAGCATCCAAATTAGATAAAGAAAAGCTGGACCTCAAATAAGAACTCTAAGGCATTGTGCCAAAAATCAACTTCATGAGTGACCTATCCATAGAATAGGTAATAAAAGTCTGAGTGGTGGTGGTTTCACCGTTTGATCCCCACTGATCCTGAGAACGGGACTCCATGACCCCCCCTCTCCTCGCTACAAGCTTAATGCACTCCCTGTAGTGATGTGATGACTGAATGGAGCAATGGTCAAGCATGCACAGTGCAGCTCCATTCATTTCAATGGGGTTGATGGAAATAGCTAAATGCAAGTGTTCTGGCAGTCTCATTTAAACATAAATGGAGAGGTACCGCACATGTGCGATCGCCACTCCATTCAAGCTCCTCCTTACTGTGGGAGTGCAGTGAGACCACATTGAGGAGTAGAGGGGACAAGAAACCCCTGTTCTTGGGATCGGTGGTGGTCCAAGCAGTATGACCCCCACCGATCAGACATTTATCGCCTATATTATGGATAGATGAAAGAAGTTGATTTTGGTACAACCCCTTTAAGTTGTCATAGAACCCAGGAGGTTTAGGTTTTGGGACTATAAAATGTGATTAGCAATTTTCTACAGATTATATTAGGATCATCTAAATTAATATTATGGTAATTGTAAAAAAAAAAATAGCAACATATCTAATATGAGCTCCTTCCTATAAGCCTCATTGCCCAGGTCATGGGTGGATTTATTGAACAATTCGTTTTGAAATAATAGTTGTATGAAAGGGCCGGGCTGCACAGGGTCTCAATACAAAAAAGGGAGGTCACTGCTCCCTTAAAGGACTTTTTTAGTTGTAAACTGTCAATTGTCTACCTGCAGCATAGGTCATCAATAGTAGATTAGTGGGGGTTCGCCTCCTGGACCTCCGCCGATCAGCTGTTTGCAGAAGCGGTGTGCTCATGTACTGAGATGATTTCTGCAGGAAGCAGACAACTCTGTTCCAACTGCAGTGACCAGGCTTGGTATTGCAGGCATTGAAGTGAATAGGAACCTGTAATACCAAGTCTGGCCACTGTAGTAAGAGCGGCGCTGTCTGCATCCTACAGAAATCAGCTCGGTATAAAGGCACAATGAACAGTTAGTCAGCAAGGGTCCCTCTTGACAAACCTACGCAGATCTACTATTGAGGTCCAAAGATAGGCCATCAATAGTTTACAGCTGGGCAACCCCTTTAAAGACAGCTTACTCTAGATTACATAAAAGGCACTGAGCTAGTGATTTTCCTGCCTCAATATTACTGGTGGACTCAGAGAGAGACATAAGAGGTTGTTCTATGAAGAGCTATTGGGTAGCAAAAGTTCCATTGACTCTTCTTGCTGGCGGCCTTCTGCTTCTTGTGTTCCTTCAGGGTATTATCTATTTGTATGGTGTTAGCAAGTACAGCATTAAAGCTGTCTGCATTTATAAGGAGCACCTGGGGATTTTCCGCTGTCTTTATATGGATTGATAAGGAAAATAAAACTACTTTTGCTCATGAACTACTACCCACAGGCTATCGTCTTGACAGGCTCCCAGTAATGAGCTCTCCTGAAGATAAAGCAGATGAACTTTCTTTGATCTTCTGCTGTAGAAATGTGAACTAACCACTGTTTAAAAGACTTAAGAGATAACAAATAGAGCATTTACCATCCACAAACCGCTCCCTTTGAAAAAAAACAAGTAAAAATTAATCGGTGGTAAAAAGATTTGTTCTTATTGTGCCAAACGTTACTGCACTAATGAGATGAAATAGAGCGAGACAATGGGGAATGTGTGTGTAGAAAGATCAGAATAATGTAATAAACTGAAACGGGGAGATAAAAATACTATTAACGGACTTGTTTCATCTCCACAACCCACTTCCACATGTCTTATTGGAGCATATGGATGTTATAGAGTGGCTTCTCTGCTTCGGACCTCCCTCTATGAGCAAGAGTAGCCAAGTTCTGACAGACCGAGTCGATTCATGTGATACTACACTTTCCCTGTAGCCACTCTAGAGGAGGTGGCGTAGAACAACCGTAAAATACCTGACATGGCGTGGCCCTCCAATGAAGAAGCTATTGACCAATGAGAAAAGATTGATAACTTATTCCTCCAATTTGGGGTTATTTAGTTTAGAAAAAAGACGGCAGAGATCTCCCCCATCATCTAATTATACCCAGGACTGCTGTGACAGTAACAAGGGGGCGGCCTCTACGTCTAGAGGAAAGAGGATTTTTACACCGACATAGAAGGGGGTTCTTTACTGTAAGAGCAGTGAGAGTGTGGAACTCACTGCCAGAGGACGTGGTGATGGCAAGCTTGTTAGAAGAGTACAAGAGGGGTCTGGGCACCTTTCTTGAGGGATACAATGTTATGTGTTATAATCACTAATAACTTCAGAAGGGTCGGTGATTTAGAGATTATTCCGATTGCCAGATTGGAGTCAGGAAGGAATTTTCTACCCCTTAAATGGGCAAAATTGGCTTTTAACCCACTGTTTTTTTTGCCTTCCTCTGGATCAACATTGGGGGATAATAGGCTGAACTGCATAGACATATGTCTTTTTTCAGCCTTATATACTATGTTACTATATAAATTTATTGTATAAAGTACTGGCCTGGGAACATGTTTTAAGTCCAAAGGCTTGTCCTTAATCAAGTTGGGATATAGACAGTGTGTACTGCAGTTAATGCATAGCGATAGTGAGATTGAAGATTTAGGCATCCTTTAGAAAGGATGTGACTGCATGGTGCTGGCTCATGCAATCAGGTCCACACTGTCTGTATCCAAACTTGACTGAGCATTTCTTTGCTAGTGTTTTATATAATAAGGTTATTAATCTTTACTCACTGGTCAAGACTTTCTTCAATGGAGGGTTGCGCCATGTACCAGTATTTTTACAGTTCTACACACTATATTGCATGCCGACCTGCTTAAAGAAAACAGATTCTTCAATTGAAGGACATAAAAGGTGAGAAAGACTTCACATACAGGAAAGTCTGTCGACCAGTCACATATAGATACAGTTCAATGCTCACCGGAAAGAGTTCTGAACATCATACCTGATGAGAAGATCCCTGACAACATAAATAAGTAGAGTGAAGTAGTAGATCACCAGTCTTGCCACTGCTGTCAATGGAGTTTCTCACAGGAAATCATTATACTATAAATAACCAAAGTAGGTAACGATTAAGCAGTTGAACTTTTACCTTTGAATACCTAGGCACTACATACTGCTAATTAAAACGTAGGATTGGTAATACTTGCTGAGTAGAGATGAGCGAACGTACTCGTTTAGGGTGATTTCGCAATCGAGCACCGCTTTTTTTGAGTAACTGACTACTCGGTCGAAAAGATTCGGGGGGCGCCGAGGGTGAGCGGGGGGTTGCATAGGGGAGTGGGGGGGAGAGAGAGAGCTCCCCCCTGTTTCCCACTGCTACCCCCCGCTCCACCACGCCGCCCCCCGGCGCCCCCCGAATCTTTTCGCCCGAGTAGTCAGTTACTCGAAAAAAGCGGTGCTCAAGTGCGAAATCGCCCTAAACGAGTACGTTCGCTCATCTCTATTGCTGAGCAATCCACAGTAACAGTTATTTCAATAAGGGCTCCCACCCACTTGCGATAATTTTTTCTTGCGCTGCGAGAGCACGAGAAAAATCTCGCATCGCAGCGCAAGAAAGAGGCCAGTATAGAAGCGGCATATCGCAAATGGTTTCAATGGGGCTAGCGACAGCAGCGCTAGCCCCATTGAAAGCATAGGGAGAATGCAGCGGACTTCTGCCACAGCTGTGACAGCTGTGGCAGGAGTTTCCTTCATCCCTGTGGGGACCGCGGGGATGAAGGAATCCTCTGCCACAGCTGTCACAGCTGTGGCAGAAGTCCCCAGCATTCTATTCTATTGCTTTCAATGAGATCGGCACTGCTGCCGATCCCTTTGAAATCAATGGTTTCAGCAAGCCCTGCGGAATGATTATCGGGGAAGGGCTTGAAATATAAGCCCTTCCCCAATAATCATCAATAAGTGTGAAAAAAAAAAATATATATACTCACCTCTCCTGCTCTCAGCCGCGTCCTCCTGCTGGCTCCCCGGCACTGCTACTGAGCTCTTTCAGCAGTTGGGAATTTAAAAATCCCCGCCTCCTGAAAGGGCTGTGCAGATTGTCTGAGGGCTCAGCCAATAGCAGCTACTGCTTAGCTATTGGCTGAGTGCTCAGCCAATCACACATAGCTCTTAGCTATTCATTCAAGCCCTTCCCCGATAATCATTCTGCGGGGCTTGCCAAAGCAGTGCTTTCAATGGCATCGGCAGCTGTGGCGATCCCATTGAAAGCAATGGAATAGAATGCCGGGAACTTCTGCCACAGCTGTGACAGATGTGGCAGAGGATTCCTTTATCCCCGCGGTCCCCGCGGGGATGAAGGAAACTCCTGCCACAGCTGTCACAGCTGTGGCAGAAGTCCCCGGCATTCTCCATGTCTTTTCAATGGGGCTAGCTCTGCTGCCGCTGGCCCCATTGAAAAGACTGGCGATATGTCGGCGTGATGCCGATATCCCCGGCGTCATGCCGATTTTTTCCTCGCACTGCAATGCGAGACTTTAACTTTACAATCGCATCGCAGTGGAGAAAAAAACGCCAGTGGGTGGGAGCCCTAACTCTTCACTAACATCGCTACCATTTCACATAAATACATATTGTGGAAAATAATGCACTGTTTCTCTTTAGTGGTTAACAGTCCACTACTATCAATATAGAAATGCAGAAAATACACTTCCGACAATGTCTCTTTGTGTAAGACTCGTTAGTTTCCCCTTGTAAACAAATATCTCAGTTTGATTCCCCAGTAAAGTCTCTGCCTCTCCCTGTAGCAGGCCTGCTAACTAACTATTTTGACCCTATTGGTGTATAATGTTCACCACAGGAGGAGTTGATCAGTCCCTGGAGGCTTCTATCCTGAGGGTCTGCTTGGCCATGTCAGGCAGTTTGATACTTAGACCGGACTCACTGTACCACTCACTAGGAGAGCCCATCAGGAACTGCAAAAGATGCATATCTTTGTACAATAAAATGTTGCAAACAAAGCATAACATTCTGTCTTTATAACATAGGGAAAATAAAGAGAGTCCTACCCTCAACCTCCATACATAACAAATCCCCCTCTTATGAGGTTGACCTCACTTACAGTTTGATGCATTGGAGTCGCAGCTTCTAACAACCCAATCTCTTCTGCAGCATTGTCCAGCGTCAGGAAAACTACTCTCTGCTCCTCTCCCCATACGGTGCTTGTTGCAGCTGCTCCATTTATTCAAGCCTGTGGAGTGACTGCTCCTCTCTGTTCCAGGCAGCACCATCTCCAGCCTCCTTAGCCATCCTTCCTGCATCACAACACTTAAGCTGAACTCTGCTCACTATGCAGCAAAAATAGTCCTTTTTATAGTCAGAGCATCAGCCTATCAGCAAGTGTCCAGTGGGCATGCTCAGATCAGTTTGAAGCGGTCATCTTGGAACTCCATTGGGAAGCCTAGACATTGCCACAACTCTATTCCTTTCAGAGGCTGCATTAATTCCTTAGGAGTGAATCCCTTACAATTGTAAGCCCTTTGACAAGCTGCTGTGGTACACCAAGTAGCCTTTCAATAAGACACTTCCCACATTGGCTTATCTCCCATCAGAAAAAAATAGGCATGTTGAAATCCAAAATGACCAATCCTTTTTTTTTTATAGCGAATTTGACACCAGGAGGAAATTGGGTGGCTCCCATATTCATTGAAATTGGTTGGTTGGGACAACTTTTATTTCAGTTGAATGGCCATCTTTAATTCTTAGGGGATTGCATTTACTAATTATCAATATTCCCTTTTCAGTTCTTACACTCCAAAAATATTAACCGACTATTTACTAAAAGCTGTTTTCCTTCTATTATCCTCCATCTCTATCCCTTTCAGGCTGAACTGGGAAATTTCCTTTTGAAATTACAGCCACGACGCCTCTTTGAACAGTACGTTTGCTTCACTTGAACTGCTGCCAGTCTAGCTACTACCTCAATTGCTACCACATGCTACTTGTTTTACAGCTAACACGTGGTTTAAAATGACATAAACTGCTCACTCCAAGAGTATTCTGGTTTGCCGAAAGCAGCAGATATAACACCCCTGAAATAGCTGTAGCAGAGAACAATAGATTACTGGCTTATTGACTGCATTAGGTCATTTTGGGTGGTAGAGGTGAAGTTTAATATTGGATTTGCTGAACTATACTGTATTGCGTATGGCTAAGGTATTTCATTTTAAGACGTATATGGCAGTATAGCGTGAGAAAACACTAGATATTTCTTTGTAGCAACGTACCTTGAAAAAATATTATTACTATTATCTGTAAAGCCTTCTACAACTGAAAATTGAATCAGATTTGGTGGGAGATCTCACCTCCCAATTTACCCAAACTGAACCCAAGTCTTTCCTACTAGACGCACTCCTTTTCCAAGCTGCATTGGTCCAGAGCATTAAGTCTGCTTATATAAATTTCCCTTGTTCCTCATCATAGATTTAAGAGATGAATTAGCCACCTTTTAACTCTTTAGCTGTGAGAAGGGAAGAAAAACGTAGTAACCAAAAATTTAGATTTGGTTCCTATAATTATTTAACCCCTTAATGACGCAGCCTGTTTTGGCCCAAGGGAAGCAATGATTTTTGGGGGGATTTCCATTCCCACTTTTCGAAGGACATAACTTTTTAAGTTTTCTGTCAAAATGGCCATATAAGGGCTTGTTTTTCGCGTGGCGAAATGAAGTTTTCATTAGTATCATTTTTGGGTATATATAATATATTGTAAAACTTTTTTTTTTTTTTTTGAGGGCAGGGAGAGAAAACACATCTATCCTGCTATTATTTTTTTTACAGCATAAATGACATAAAACCTTTTGTTTTGCAGGCTAGTACGATTACGATAATACCAAATTATTATTTTTTTAGGTTTTTCCACTTTTGCACAATGAAAATCCTTTTTCTGGAAATTATAATTTTTTTTTACATCGCTGCATTCATCGTTTTTTGCAGCTTTTGCTGTGCTGGATAAATAGTATTCAATTTATTCTACAGTTCATAATTAGAGATGAGCGAGCATACTCGCTAAGGGCAAGCATTGTCCTTAGCGAGTACCCTGCCCGCTCGGAAGAAAAGATTCAGGTGCCGGCGGGGAGTGGCGGCGGAGAGCGGGGAGGAACGGAGGGGAGATCTCTCTCTCCCTCTCCCCCCCCCCCCCCCCCCCGATCCCCCCTGCTCACTCCCGCAACTCACCGCTCACCCACACGGGCACCCGAACCTTTTCTTCTGAGCAGGCAGGTACTCGCTAAGGACAATGCTTGCTCGAGTAATTGCCCTTAGCAAGTATGCTCGCTCATCTCTATTCATTATGGATACGATGATACCAAATATGTGGGATTTAAACATGTTTTTACTTTTATTTTTATGCAAACGGGAAAGTGCGCAAAAAAGTTTTCTATGTCCCTGTAGGGAACTTGAACCACAAAAGCTCTGATCAGTATGATAATGCATTACAGTACTTCTGCAAAAACATCTGTAAAATGTAGTACTTACTATGATGTTTCTTTGTCTATTCACCATAGTACAATGCAGTGGCTATCCCACAGTGTCATCCAATGGTGATGTTTTGATAATAGGGATTTAATTTCACGTGGCCAAAATATGTTGATGTGTTCAAACTTTCTGTTTACTAGAAGCTGTATAACAAGACAACAGATGCTGGACTCGGTAAGTCATAAAAGTGATTTGGCTTTGGGCTAAATCTGAGGGCTACACCTGAGATTTCTTGGTATTCACCCTTTAACCTTACCAGTTGGGATTTGGTGTCTGCTGCTGGAAAACCTAGACTGTTACCTCAGAAGTAGTCTTTCTAATGTTGCAGCTGATGCAAACTGGTCAGGATTACTGTAAGGCCTCGGTCACACAGGCGTTTTTCCGCGCGATTTGCAGATCGCATAACGGATGCGCATCCGCAAATCGCGTGACCGGGGCCGACGATTCGCTGAAAAATCTGCACCTAGCAGCGTTTTCAGCGAAATGGCCCAGCGCTGCCCGCTATCCTCTGCCACAGCTGTGGCAGAGAAGAACGATGTTCGCCCAATGAATTCAATGGAGCCGGCAATACAGCCGGCTCCATTGAAAGCAATGGGCTGCCGGCGAGCGCTGGATGAATTTTCGGGGAAGGGCTTAAAATATAAGCCCTTCCCTGAAAACCATCCTGAAAATGTGTAAAATAAAAAAAAAGTATACTCATCTTTTTCCTGCAGCCGGAGTTCAGCCGTGTCTGGCCGGCAGTTCTCCCGAACTGCTCTCTGTAGTATTCAGCAGGCAGGGATTTAAAATCCCCACCTGCTAAATGGGCTGCCTCTGATTGGTCACAGCCCTCACCAATCAGAGGCAGCTCTCACTCACCCATTCATGAGTTCATGAATGGGTGAGTGAGAGCTGCCTCTGATTGGCTGAGCGCAGGGACCAATCAGAAGCAGCTCTCAGCTGTCATTCAATAGCTAAGAGCTGGCTGTGATTGGTCCCTGCACTCAGCCAATCAGAGGCAGCACTCACTCACCCATTCATGAATTCAGGAATGGGTGAGTGAGAGCTGCCTCTGATTGGCTAAGGGCTGTGACCAATCAGATGCAGCCCATTCAGCAGGCGGAGATTTTAAATCCCCGCCTGCTGAATACTACACAAAACAGTTCAGGAGAACTGCTGGCTGGACGCGGCTGAACTCCGGCTGCAGTAAAAAGGTGAGTATACTTTTTTTTTATTTTTACACATTTTCAGGATGGTTTTCAGGGAAGGGCTTATATTTTAAGCCCTTCCCCGAAAATTCATCCAGCACTTGCTGGCAACCCATTGCTTTCAATGGAGCTGGCTGTATTGCCGGCTCCATTGACTTCAATGGGAGAACATTGTTCTTCTCTGCCACAGTTGTGGCACAGCTGTGGCAGAGGAGAACAATCTTAGTATATGTTCTCAATGGGGTCAGCGCTGCCGCCGCCGGCCCCATTGAGCGCATATATAGAACACAACGATTCGCAGAACGCAGATAGGTGCGTTCTGCGAATAGTTGTGTCCTATAATTTATCGCACATCCGCATAAAAAACTGACATGTGCCTGTTCCCATTGGGATGCATTGGGTCTATAGATCTGCAGATCGCAAACGCGTCTGCAGATCGGACCAAAAAACGTTTGTGTGACCGAGCCCTAAGGCAGTACTGGTGGAGCAAACAGATGTAGACAAAGAACAGAGCTGAAATCAGGCCAGGAGGAATTATTGTATAACAATAAATAAGGCCAAGGATCAGGGCAGGCAGCAGACAAAGTAAGCATGGTCAATAAATGAGCTAAGGTCAGGAGTGAAGAAAATGGGAAAGCTGAGTGGATCCTGCAAGGATAAAAACCAGAAAACAGGATGATATAGCACTTATACACACTACACAGACAGATTATTCAGACACTCAGTAGAGGGAAACAAAGTCTTAACCCCTTAGTGACCAAGCCTGTTTGCGCCTTAATGACCAGGCCAAATTTTGCAAATCTGACATGTGTCACTTTAACATGGAAAAACACCAGAAAGGTTTTGCATATTCAAGCGATTCTGACATTGTTTTTTCGCCACATGTTGTACTTCATTTAGGCGGAAAAATTAGACCGATAGAATTTGTGTTTATTTATTAAAAGCGCCAAAATTGGGAAAATTTTGAAAAAATCGTCATTTTTTTACATTTCCAACTGCAATATCTTAAATATGTGCAAACATAATATAGAAATTTTTGCTAAGATTTATATTTATATATACTTTATTTTGGGCGCACATTGGAAAAACTTTCGGTTTTTTTAGCCATTTAGGGGACGTACAAATTTAAGATTACTTTTTAGCATTTTGAGGAACACTTTGTTTTCCTATACCAAGCCAAGATTGGAAAGGCTCATAAGTGTCAGAATAATAGATACCCCCACAAATGACCCCATTTTAAAAACTACACCCCTTAGTGTATTCACTGAGGGGTATCATGAGTATTTTGACCCCACAGTTTTTTTTTCAGGAATTAATTCAATTTAGAGGAGAAAAAGTAAAATTTCATATTTTTGCAAATCTATCATTTTAAAGACATATTTTTTTCCTATAGTTTACATGAAAATGAGGATTTACACCCCAAAATGGATACCCATGATTCTCCCGTGTTCATAAATATATCCATGGGGCCCTAATGTTATATCTGAGTCCACAACGGGGCCCAAAATGAAAGGAGCAGTCAGTGTCTTTCAAAACAGGAATTTTGCTTGAAGTCCTTTTAGACCCCATAGCACACATGTAGAGTTCTTGAGCACCCAAAACCATAGAAACCCCCCACAAATGACCCCATTTTGAAAACTAGACCCCGTAAGGAATTTATCTAGGGGTGTACTGCATATTTTGACCCCACAGTTTTTGAATGAATTCAAGCCAATCAGAAGGAAAATATTGTGATTTTCGTTTTTTTGGCAATTCTGTCATTTTAAAAACAGCTTTTTTTGTACAGCACACATATGAATGAAGACTTGCACCCAAAAATGGATACCTCTGTTTGTCCCGTGTTCATAGACATACCCATTGTGGCCCTAATCTTATGTCTGGATGGACAACAGGGCCAAAAATGAAAGGAGTAGTCAGTGGCTTTCAGAACATAGAATTTGCTTGAAGTCCTTTTAGGCCCCATTGCCCACTTGTAGAGTTCTTGAGCGCCCAAAACCATATAGAACCCCCACAAATGACCCCATTTTGAAAACTAGACTCCTTAATGAATTTATCTAGGGGTGGACTGTGTATTTTGACCCCACAGTTTTTGAATAAATTCAAGCAAAGCAAAAGGAAAAAATTAGGATTTTTGTTTTTTTGGCAATTCTGTCATTTTAAAAACAGCTTTTTTTATACAGCACACATATGAAAGAAGACTTGCACCCCAAAATGGATACCCCTATTTGTGCTGTTTTCAGAAATATACCCATTGTGGCCCTAATCTTATGTCCGCATGCACAACGGGGCCCAAAATGAAAGGAGTAGTCGGTGGCTTTCAGAACATAGATTTTGCTTGAAGTCCTTTAAGGCCCCATTTTCCACTTGTAGAGTTCTTGAGCGCCCAAAACCATAAAGAACCCCCACAAATGACCCCATTTTGAAAACTAGACCCCTTAACGAATTTATCTAGGGGTGTACTGTGTATTTTAACCCTACAATTTTTGAATAGATCTAAGCGAAGCAGTAAGAAAAAATTACGATTTTCATTTTTTGGGCTATTGCGTCAATCTAAAAACAGGTTTTTTTGTACAGCACACATATAAATGAAGACTTTCACCCCAAAATGGATACCCCTGTTTGTCCCGTGTTCAGAAACATACCCATTGTGGCCCTAATAGACTTACAGGACACATGTCTAGGCCTACAATGAAAGGAATACCAGTTGGATTTCAGGGTACAACTGAATAAATTTGAGGTCCCATTGCCCACTTATAGAGCCATTGAGCGGCCAAAACTATAAAGAACCCCCTCAAAAGACCCCATTTTAAAAACTAGACCCCTTAAAAAATTCATCTAGGGGTGTACTGCGTATTTTGACCCCACAGTATTTGAATGAATCTAAGCAAAGCAGAAGGAAAAAGTTACGATTTTCAATTTTTTGGGCAATTTTTAAAATTTAAAAACAGGTTTTTTTGTACAGCGTACATAGGAATGAAGACCTTCACCCCCAAATGGATACCCCCATTTGTCCCGAGTTCAGAAACATACCCATTGTGGCCCTAATTTACTTACAGGACCCATGGCAAGGCCTATAAAGGAGGGAACACCCGTTGGATTTCAGGGCACAACTGAATAAATCCCAGGCCCCATTGCTTATTTGTACGGAATAAAAATTGACTCCCTAAAAATCCCCCCCCCCCCCACACACACACACTCCGCGCCCTTTTTGGCGTTCGCAAATCTTACATAAAAGTAATAATGTGAACTGTGTGGTATTTCCGAAGACAAGGGTAATTATGGAGGCTGGTTGGAATGGGCCCATGGGGCAATAAAACCGGCATCCCCCCTCCTCTCATGCTTTTTGGGGGTCATTTCTTGACCTCAGTGGTGGGTATGGGGTGTAAAAAGTGGCGCTCTGTGAGTCTCCGTAAGCTTGATGAGGTGCGGCGGTCTCACATAGAAGGCGCTCAACAAGCTGCTCCTGGAACTACATGAAGGCGAGCGTTCCCGGGGCTTCTTGTAAATTGCGTATTACAGGTAGCGGTCTGAATAACGCCGGGCTCACGCAGCCGTAGGCGGAATCTGCTTGCGGAGGCCCACAGCGGATCCCAGCTGTGAGCCCGGCTGTGACCCTGCGTACGGCCTCGTAATGTACTGCGCATAACTGCGCACTTACACGGGCGGTCATGCGCAGTACACCTTTTTTTTGTTTGTATTTCCCGCACCGTCGCTTAGCGATGACGCGGGTACCCGCAGCCCGTACACAACGTAGATGCATATGGGCAGTGGGTATATCCACGACCACGGAGCACAATGGGCTCTATGTTGCGGATATCCGCAGTAAAATAGAACCTGCTGCGTTCTGTTTTCTGCGAGTGGATTACACAATTCCGACCCACTAATGTGAGCGGAATTGTGTAATCCAATGCGATTGATCTGCATATTAGCGCGGATAAGACGCATGCGGAATCTAATTCCTATCCAGTCATGTGAGACCGACCTATGTTAGAGCGCTACTTTTTTATTACGTGACCAGGGACCGCTCAACGAGGCCACCCGTCACTGCTGCAGGCTCTCGGCGACCGTTGGTCGCTGGGAGCAAGGAGATTTTAAGTTTCCTGGGCTCCTCGACTCCTGCACATGTGTCCGGTATTTTGCCGGCGGTCACATGTGCAGAATCCGGGTAAGTTCACGGATGAAGATCGCGTCGGGGTGCAAAATCCGTTGGATAGCGCCGATCGCAATGCCGGGGGGGGGGGGGGAGGGGGATCCCTGCAGCCCGGGATGACAGCTCCATGCTGTCGGCTACCTGCGGGCACTGACAGCATGGAGCTGTCACGTCCACAGCCCGAGGGGCTTTATTCTCTGCAGGACACATGTTTTTACGTCCTCAGAGAATAAAGCCCACTTCGGGAGGACGTAAAAACACTATGGGCTGGTCGTTAAGGGGTTAAATTAGCCAAGAGGCAGGCAAGACACAACCCTGTCTCCTACAACAGGTGGCATTGACAAAGGACCTTTGTCATAGGATGATGTGATGTCTTCTGCTAGTAGCAGGTGCAGGAGGACAGGGGCCACGATCTCTGGAGGAAGAAGATGATGGTAGCCATGGTCCCGGAATATAACACTGAAGCCTTGTTAAGGGCACTTATTGTGTTCCCCTTTTTGGAATGATCATAGAATGATTCAGTTAACACTGTTTTTTAACGCCAGTCCTCAGCGCCCCCCCAACAGGTCATGTTTTCAGGATATCCTGTAGAGAGAACACTTGTGGCAATGTCTGAGACACTGACAATAATTATATCACCTGTGCAATACTGAGGAAATCCTGAAAACATGACCTGTTGGGGGAGCATGAGGACTGGAGTTGAAAGGTGAAAAGGTTGAAAAGGTATCATATCTACAAGATTACGTCGTTTCTCTTGCTGAGAACAATCACATTTTGCTCTACTGGCTAACACGGTACCAGATCTTTGTTTTCATTATACCGACTGGAGTTGAGAAACACTGAGTTAACAGAAATCTTCAATTTCTTCACAAGGAGGCACAAACACTGGATGGTTGCAGACAGAAAAAGAGGCTCAATAATCTTAGTGGTTGCAGAATACATGTGATGATACTAAACAATTAAATATTGCAAAACTTAAAGGAACTTTACAGGGCAATACTGTTGATGGTCTATCCTGAGCAGCGAACCGCAGCTGTTCAATAGTGTTTTGCTAGAAAGCCCCTTTAACTCTCCAGTTCACTTTTGATTGGTCGTTTATTGGGGTAGGGGGACTATATGATACTCCACTAGTGCACTAAGAGTCAGATTGTGCCCAAAGTGGCTGCTAGCTTTCACTAATTCTTCGCTAACACTGCTGGTCTTAGGGATGCTCTCCTTGCCACAACCATTTCTCACTGGGTTGTACCAACCACTTCATGTTGATCTGCTTGTCCCTCTGTGGGTCCTTGTGATGGCTAAGTCACAACCTTTTTTGGAATTGCTTCCAACTAACCTTTGTTAAAAACGTGCCAATATTCACAATGCCAAACCCTCTGCATATCAGGAGTAGGGTCCCCTACCACTAAATGGTCACACTTCCACAATCCAAGTCTTTTTTGACAATAGGCATCAGCTCTCAAAGAACTACTCCCCTTTTCTTGTAGTAACATTGATGCAGTACTTCAGGAGATTCAGACGTTGCTTCCAGCCAAAGCTGAATGCTGGTGGTAAAAACTATTTTATAATTTAAGGCTGTGGTGTAATCGAAGTAGTAGGAAACCAAGGATTTGGAGCTTTGCATCAAATTGGTCATATTGAGAATAAATGGGTTGTTTGGTTTAGAAAAGCAATTTTCAAATATCCCACTATGATAATCTGTGCTAATAGAGGGAAATCCCACAATTGGGACCTCCATGAATTAGCTAGAGCGAAGAACCTCGACTATTAATCTTAATAGTCATTATGCAGGGATTGTGGGCAGCCCATGTCATGTACCAAGCACATAAAACATCCCAATAAGTCCACTTTTACCTATGCCTAGTTTTAAGTTGTTGTATTGCTGCTCAATGACACAAACATCCATTTTTCTTTTGAATGGATACAAGTAGAAATGAGCGAGCGTACTCGAGCGAGTAGTGCCTTATGCGAATACCTGCCTGGTCGTCTCTAAAGATTCAGGTGCCGGCAGGGGGCGTGGAGCGGCGGGGGAGAGCGGAGAGGAACGGGGGGGGGGGGGGGGGGGGGGGATCTATCTCTCACTCTCTCCCCCCCGCTCCTCCCTGTTCACTCCCCCACCACTCCTCGCCCCCCGCCGGCACCCGAATCTTTAGAGACGACCAGGCAGGTACTCGCATAAGGCACTACTCGCTCGAGTACGCTCTCTCATCTCTATATACAAGCCTTATGTTTCAAACAATATTTCTACTGACTCAAAAGTCTATGCTGCTGCATTTGCTTCCACCTGTACAAAATAATGAACCATCTACTACTAAAGGCCTCGCCCCAACTTCTGTCATATAAAGCTATTATGTGCCATGACCTTTGAAGAGACGTACAGAGGCAGATTTACTTGGAATGGTGTATAAAACGCCGGTCTAAGTAAAGGCTGCACTTGCATAAAGTGGGGAAAATGCATTAAAAGGTGCAAACGTCTTAATACATTTGGCGCATGTTTGGACTATCCAAGTGCCAAATCTTAAAGGGGTTGTCTCGCGAAACCAAGTGGGGTTATACACTTCTGTATGGCCAAATTAATGCACTTTGTAATATACATTGTGCATTAAATATGAGCCATACAGAAGTTATTCACTTACCTTCCCTGCGCTGGCGTCCCCGTCTCCATGGCTCCGTCTAACTTCAGCGTCTAATCGCCCGATTAGACGCGCTTGCGCAGAAGGGTCTTCTGCCTTCGGATCTGCCCGGCAGCAGCAGCGTTCTGGCTCCGCCCCTTCTACGCATCATCGCGTAGCTCCGCCCCGATTCCAGACAATCAGGAGGCAGGAATCGGCACACGTGATGGAACCCCTTTAAATCTAAGCCGGCTATAACATTTAAAAAAAACTAACAGTGGGACTGATGTGAAATTGCAAAAAGTCACACATTTTGCTGTACAAGATGGCATGTCCCAAAGTGCGTGACTTTTCTATGCTAGAAACCTGGCGTAAAGCTTTTAATAATGTACATTAATTCCTTGCATCCTTCTCCATGCATATGATTGGCTACGCCAACCAACATGAACTAATGGCTTATCTTGATTTACAGTCCGAAAGAGCCCAATAGATTATCAGGTTGATGAAATTATGTGAGGAAACGATGGATGTCTTTTATTCATCAAGGTGTGGTACGTTACAGGTAATATACCCAAGAAATATAAGTGATGAGTACAAGTGGTTGAAGATACATCACCAGTCTTCTGAGTTGTTTTCTCAGATCAAAGAAAACAGTGGCAAAGTGCCCCCTGATATTGGGGGTATTTCAATTACTTTAAGGGGGTCTGCAGATTACCTTGAGCAAATTCAAACATCATTCCCATCCTGATTATTTTAGATGATAAATTCCCCAAAGACCTTTTTTAGGGGATAAAATGCCCTTGTTGTATTTGTTGATGGTCTTCCAGTGACGTCATCCACCACAGCCCAACACCACATTTCCCAGAGAAAGCGGCATGGGCTGTCAGGTGAGCGCATCAATCTGTCTACATTCAATCACACTACTACAGTATTCTATGCTGGACCGCTCTACCCCATACTGCATTATGCAGTCAACCTTTCAGTTGCCTTGCCCTATAAATAAGGCTTACTTGAAACTGTATGTGTGCAGGTTTTGGAAATCCCATAATTGGAAAAAGATCCTGTATTGCATTAGTCCACAAAATCTTTTCTCCAGCTGTCATAGTGGCGCAGGCATATGCGCAATAGCTGCTGTCTTCTGCGTATGACTATATTAGCATGTTGACTGGAACATCAAGTTCTCCTCCACCACTCATGCAAGCAAGGAAATACCATTCAAAGAAATGACAGGGAGTCATGTACTCTCAATGGAACGCCATGTTGCTGGAAATAAATGTAATAAAAGGGAAGCGTTGTCACTAGAGATGAGCGAGCATACTTGCTAAGGGGAATTACTCGATCGAGCATTGTCCTTAGCGAGTACCTGCCGCTCAGAAGAAAAGGTTTGGCTGCCGGCGGCGGACAGAGAGCGGCGGGGGAGAGCGGGGAGGAATGGAGGGGAGATCTCTCTCTCCCTCTCCCCCCCCCCCCCGTTCCCCCCTGCTCACTGCCACAACTCACCTCTCACCCGCGCCGGCAGCCAAACCTTTTCTTCCGAGCGGGCAGGTACTCGCTAAGGACAGTGCTCGATCGAGTAATTGTCCTTAGCGAGTATGCTCGTTCATCTCTAGTTGTCACGTGACTATGAGCTAAAATTGGGAACTCTGTAATTTTAGGAACAAGTGCATTACAATATTATGGGGAATTGAAGGATAATGAAAAGTAGTGATTCTACAGCCACACAATCCTTTTAATGCAATCACAAAGGTGGAAGGAATTTTATATTAAAGGTAAACAGAAATCCGGCCACCACGTGTAAAGCTGACTATTCACTCAACGATTTTATTGTTAAACATTAGGGATGAGCGAGTATACTCGCTAAGGCACTACTCGCTTGAGTAATGTGCCTTAGCCGAGTCTCTCCCTGCTCATCCCGAAAGATTCGGGTGCCGCCGCAGCTGACAGGTGAGTTGCGGCAGGGAGCAGGGGAGAGCGGGCGGGAGAGAGGGAGAGAGAGATCTCCCCTCCGTTCCTCCCTGCTCTTCCCCGCAGCTCCCCGCCCCGCGGCGGCACCCGAATCTTTCGGGACGAGCAGGGAGATACTCGGCTAAGGCACATTACTCGAGCGAGTAGTGCCTTAGCGAGTATACTCGCTCATTCCTATTAAACATCTAAGCAATTTTTAGGATTGTTAAATATAATGTTTAGATCGGCAAAGTTAGGAAACAATACGAAATAGTGAAGAAATGATGGTAGATTGGCGGCAGGTTCGAATTCTTGCAGTGTATAAATTTAGTGTGCATATTTATACATTATCACTCCATAGGATGACAGTGCAGACATTGCAACATAACAGATAACAGGCCTTATGGTCACAAAGGGTTTTTTTCAGTACATTTGTGGTAGTCTCTCAATGCCAGATGGAGGTAATTAGAGATGAGCGAGTGTACTCGCTAAGGCAAACTACTCGAGCGAACAGTGTCTTATGCGAGTACCTGCCTGCTCGTCTCAAAAGATTCAGGGGAGAGCGGTGAGTTGCAGGAGTGAGCAGGGGGTAGAGAGTGAGAGAGAGATCCCCCCCCCCCCCCCCCCCCCGTTCCTCCCCGCTCTCCCCTGCCGCTCCCCGCCCTCCGCCGGCACCTGAATCTTTTGAGACGAGCGGGCAGGTACTCGCATAAGGCGCTACTCACTCGAGTAGTTTGCCTTAGTGAGTACGCTCGCTCATCTCTAGAGGTAATCATTAAAGAGCCACTATGTTGATTTTTTTCTTCATTCATTATGTAGCTATCCCCCAGTATATATACAGTAAGTGGACTAGTGTTACCTTGGTTAGTTATTGTGTTCGACCTGAGACTCATAGTCTCTTTTTCTCAGATGGTCATGTGATCTCAGTTCTGACCAGCTCAGATCTACTTGGGGTTATGTATTCATTTACCAGTCTATCTCTCAGTCTATGTTATGCTGTTGCATGAATCCTACTTGTAAAAGGACATGAGAGTGTTCTCTGTGATAAAACCTGGTCTAGTATTTAGAATGTAAACAATATTCATTTTAATGAAAGATGGATTTGTTGCGCAACGTTTAAGAGTTTTGCACCCAGACTTCTGCCCCTCATTTGTCAGAGCAGCAGCTCTAAACTCCTAAACGGGCTGTCCCTTGAAGATTGCTTTACCTCTCCACCTTACACATCTGTAGCACTAAAAATCATCATTGTCCATTGATCATTCATCCATCATCGTTCACATTTCAGAATTTATCTTGACCATTAGTGGTAAACGTTACAATATTTCCATGGGAAGAAAATATTTTCATTGTGCAAAATAACTTTTTGATGATGGCCAAATCTTTGAGATGGCATGAAAAGGGCATGCCGAGATAGACAAACATCAGACCATTTTGTCCTGGACAGTAAAACCCCAACACCCATTTGATCTCTTCTATGGGACCTCCCCTCTATGTACGGCACTAATGCGAATTGTAGTATTTCTAGGAATGATATGGGTATTACAAGGCATATCAGCAAAAGCATTTGATATAATTGTCAGGGTCAGTCGATGTGGATCCGCTGTGCCACACACTGGTTTGACTTTGGGCCAAATCTAGAGGTTCAACATGAGAAATCCAGGTCTGGATCCTGTAACTCCATCCGTAGGATGTGGGCTTTGTTGTGAGGTCCCCAAGCTGTTACACTCTAAGTGGTCCCAGTAATGTGGCAACCTACTCCATTATAGAATAAGGCGCGGTATCTGAGAATGTGAACATAGTCAGATCAATCTGGAGCTCTGGCTTTTTCCTTGTTCAGGACAGACAGAACCGCTTCAGCATGCTATAACAGACCAGAGGTTGCAGCAGGCGGTAGACAAAAGTGTAGTCAATATAACAAGCCGAGGTCAGAAATGGAGAATGTAATGAAGCCAGCAATAGCCAACACCAGAAATCCGAGAGACAGAACACATAAGATAGCACGTTAAGCTGGTCCAAAAGACCACAAACTCAGGTGCCTTCCTTTGGAGACGGTGCTTAATATAGTCAGGGATCTGTCATGATTAACAGGGAAAGAGTAAGCATGGCACATTAAGAATGTGGGCATGTGCACACTCCGAAGACACATGCTGCAACCCGCCAGTGAGGGAAGGAGAGGTAAGCTGCCATGGCTATGGACTGTAACAATAAGGTATGTGAAGAATTTGCTAAGCAATTTTGGCAATTAGCACTATAGCTAAAAGGGGTAATTAGAAGTTCCTAATGCAAAATCCATAACAGGATTGATGTGATATGATGGGCCTTTGGGACCCCTGAGGTTCCAAGTCCTTGGTGCAACTACTACCCCTGTACCCCATACTGTTAAGCCCCTGCTGTTGCTATTTCCTACATGAATATCTCTGATCCTAAGGCCAACAGATGATACAGTAATGAAATTATTGCATTTACATTCACAGCTGGCTTTTTGTAAATCCATATGTTACGGAGCACATGCTTAGTCTACGGCTTACTTTAACAGGAATCATAAGCTTACGTGATCTCTTATTACACTTGGATCATCTGCACCCAACGCGTTCAACTGGACCCCATTAAGGGTAACTCATACTGGAGCTGCATACACTTGTGAATTTTACAGCTTATTAAGAGTCCATTCTGGAGGAAGTAAAAAGGTAACTATGCAAGTCAAAGCAAACACCAAACGCCATATCCCCTGATCTGCGGCCATACACGTAGTCACATGAGAAAGTAGAGCATTATTAAACACATGGCATATACGATATTAAACATTGTTGGGAAAACATTGCACTGTGAATATTGTGTATGAATTATTAAACATAATCAGCAAGCTGACGTATGTGCAGCACTTTGCCAATTGTGGAGCGAATCCCTTTTCTTGGCTCGCTCAACGTATGGCATCTATTCAAGAACAGAAGAAAAAAAAAGTTGGGTACTAGTTAACATCATGCACTTCTGAACAGGTTTTTTTTTTCTAAATCCGAACAGTTTAAACCTGTTTTCGATTTCCCTGGGAACGTAGTTTATCATTCACGAACTTTTTTTTTAATTCCGGCTTTTTAAAATTAAATTAATTTTTAAATACAACAAGGCAACAAAGATTTGGATTTAGTGCACTTGTGTGTGTTTTTGTTTCTAATATTTATTACATTTTAATGTAAGTAAGAAATGTCTTTTGGTATAATTAGATACAGAAGGGATAGAGGGCTTAGGGTTTTGCTTGTATAAGAGATTGCATTGAAGACTATCTGACCAACATACAATATAGGCTTTAAAGAGGTTGTATAATTTCGAGAACGCAGGTTTTGAACACATGTTCAAAACCCTATTAAGGAATTCTGAGCTTATAGAAGAGAGTCCGTGTTAAGGCCTCCATTTATTATACATAGTAGAAAACAACTACAGAGAGCATGTGTGGAGCACCCAATGCATCAATACATTCAGGGGTGGACTGGTCAGGGGACAGGGAGGCTAATGTCCCCTGGGTTGGGCACTCAGGAGATGTTTTGGTCCACCCAGCATCCTGGGTTTCCATTAAGGCCACTTTCCTCTGAGCATTGACTTTCGCTGCAAGCCACTTTCCTCTCAAAGGATAACGGCTCCAACGGAACTCAGGACGCCGGCAGAGGAGAACGGCTGCAATGTAACTCAGGACTTTACAAAAACAGAGAAACCACTACTGAGACCTCCAGCATCCCAACGCAAGAGGACAGTTGATGCCACTCCATCAGAAGACTCAGTTCCCATTAGGGACAAGCAATTCCAGTTTTATTTATTGTGTTTTATTCTGTATGGCACAGCTGCTAATACTAAGGGGCACAGATAACTACTAAGGGAACACTTGCTAATATGGTGGCACTTTGGGGTACTATTACTGTTAAGGGGCACTCAAAGACATAATTACTATTAAGGGGGCGCTATTACTATAAAGGCAGCAACTGGGGGCACTTTTACTATTTGAGGGCACAATTACTATTATGGGGGCACATGGGGTACTATTATTAGTCATGGTGCACAGTTACTACTAAGGGGGGAGTTAAGGCCACTAATTATATGCCACTAACGTGGCACATAGGTATAATTGCTATTAAAGGGGTATTCAGGGAATTTGATGCTTTGCAGTACTGATGGCCCATATTTAGGACAGGTCACCAGTAGTTGAGCAGTGGGAGTCTGTCACTCGGGACCCCCAGCGATCTCCTGATCTCAGTGCCTACACTTATTGCAACGGGACAGATGCTGACAGCTCTGTTCCTAATGGGGTTCCGAGCTGAAAGTGCAAAAGAAGGTATAGCACCCATTGAAATCATTTGGAGCTATATCTTCTGTAGTACTTCTGGTTCAGACCCTAATGTGGATGTCTGACCTTACTGCAGTTAATAAGGGAGACTGAGAACAATTGATCTCCAAGCAGCAGATCCCTACCAATCAACTACTGATGACCTGTCCTCAGGATACATCATCAGCGCTGAAAGGGGTTAAATGCTTAGTTCTAGTACTGTATTTATATACTGAGCTTGGTTCTGCTGTTATATTTATCTTATGAGCTTGGTTCTGCTATTGTATCCATGTACTAATCTTGGTTCTGGTGCTGTATTTGTAGCATGAGCTTGCCTCTTATGCTGTATTTTATGTAATGAGCCTGATTCTGAAACTATACATGTTATCGCGCAGATTCTGGTTAATTCTGGAGCTTTATTTATGTTAAATTGATAACCAGGTTAGAATGCCAAACTACTCCCACCTTTGGCAGCTACTGGGCTTACACATTTAGCAATAATTTGTGCTTCTATTGGCTCCAAAGGGGTGGAATAGGTTTGAGCTGTGTGCAGCCATCCACACCATTTATTTCCACCTTTAGGATGGACCTCCACTCATGGGCCAGGGCTGGTGCTCAGCCTCCAGGCCATAATTTGACAGCCAGCCAATACTTACATTACACTCAAAGCCCGTTGATTTCAATGGCAGCTATGCAATACTTAATTTCTCCTGTGGGGGTGCTGCAGGAAAATTGAACTCTTGTTTACAGATTCTCCCCACAGATTATAGCTGATTGCTCAGCATTCCCAACAACTGAACAGCATATAATCAGTTTTTATGTTAGGCCCATCGAACAATAATGAATTATCAAAAGTGGTCAACCCCTTTTGGTTGGGTTCTAAATTTGGTTTCGGAGTTCACAAATATATAAAGTCTATAAAATATTGTATTGTAAATTTAAGGCTATGTACAAATGCTATACTGAACCTTGGGGTCATAAAACTATATTTTGATTAACTTTATAAGTCTCAGTAAAAGCTGACCGAAAAAGCTATTGTTTATACACTATATGCCTAATAGACAATAATGTTATTTTTTTTACTGTTACTAATTATTATTTATAGGCAGTCATTGCATGTGCCAACATAATAAAACATTTAAACGCATATTCCCATCTCATATGTTTATTGCTTATCCACAGGGTATGTAATAAATAGAAAATTAACAAAAAAAAACATTGAAAATTGACAGCAGAAAAATACCGTATGGTCCATCTGGCATGCATGAATTTATGCCTAATACAGGCAGGTCCTACCTCCTGGGTCCCACATTTATCACCAAAAAAGGGTCCCTCATGCCATCCCAGTTTACTGCTGCTACCACCAGTGGCTGGGATTAAGAAACATCCGAACTGGCTGTACTAACCTGTTTCCATAACTCCCATAGAAAAATGAATGGGAGTTTTAGAAGCACTGAAGTTCACTGTGCTATGCTGTTCAGCTTTTATAGCATCAGACACCCTAGCATTTCCCCAGACCCTCCTATCTACTGCACCTACAGGAACCTCCTGACCGTGTGCACCGAACAATTTGTTGACGACTTACAGTCCTCCCTGTTCCCTATCTCTGTTCTCGCATGTTCTAATCTGGCTGCCGCACACTACCATGCCACCCTCATATACACCCTGGATGAAGTGGAACCCCTCCAGTGACCCAAGCTTTTTGCTGCACACAGCGCCAACCCAGGCTCATTTCCCAAACGCACTTCACCCAGCGGTGCTCTCGGTGTGCTGAACAGCTGTGGAGAAAGTCAAAACAGTCTGAAGACTTTCTCCACTTCAAATTTATGCTCAGGACCTACAACCTCGTCCTCCACTATGCCAAACAAGTCTATTTCATTTCCCTCGTCTCCACATTATCCCTGTTATGCACCTGTATCCTCAGAGGTCCCTCTTTAAGGGAGAGGTACTGTAAGGCTGGGTTCACACAGGGCAGATTTGCCACGGAATTTGCCTGTGGAATTTCACTGTGGTGAATCCACCTGCGGACACTAATCCCGGAATTAGCCAGCCATGAGGACGAGATTTTTGACAAATCTCGTCCACACGGGGCGGACAATCTGTCGCGGCAAACTGGCATTAGCCGGCGCTACAGCGCGAATTCCCAGGACGCAGCATGTTATTTTTTTCATTGCAGCCTTTGCTTCTCTCTATGGGAGAGCCGGCCGCAACAGAAGAGCATGTGACGAAGCCGCTTCGAAACCCGTGGCTAAGTGCCGCGGGTTTTGAAGCTGCACTTATCCTGCAGAGATCCGTGGTAAAACAGTCCCGTGGGAACCCAGCATAAGGGTTCTGATGGCTGGGATCTGTTGTACCACATAGGTTTCTAGCAGCATACCCCCACAGGTGTGGAATCATTAAGCTGGTTGGGTGTGGATTTCCGCAGTCAGCCAATCCCCAAGGTCTGTAATCCTATATATACCAGCTTCTTTGCTAGAGTCTGCTGGTCTTTTTCCTGTCTGTTGTGGTATGAGCAGGTTCTATGTGTGGTGACTGCAAGAGGGGTTTGTGTCTTGTGGTTTTGTTTGATTGTGTTGCTGGACTCCTGGTTAGTGTAGGGCCTAGTGGTACAGCCAGGAGCCGTGATGTGGCCCACTAGTTTGCTTTTTTTAAAATCAAAATGTCTAATACCTGGCATTTATAGTATAAACATTAGTTACTAGTGTTTGTGTATGGACTGCTGTATAGTGTGATTATGGTTCTGTGTGTCTTTTTATCCTGTTCAGTTGTCCCTGTCGGTGGTGGCATTTGTATGTGTCGTATTTATGGTACTTGGGTTCCTAGGGGCAGCAAGAACCCACATTTGAAGACCGTTGGGCCACCCTTTATTGGGGCAATGTCTCCGCTCAGGTAGGACAGTGTCACTTACCCTAGTAGAAGATAGGGAGAGGTGTTTATTTGTGGTAGTTCACCTGGTGTTGCCAAGCAGTCTGGGTCACATTTGTGTGGGGCTTGGTTCTCATTTTCCCACACGAACGTAACACCCTAGCCCCGATCCTGGCTCTTTACCCACCTCATCACCATCTTCAATCTCTCCCTAACCTCAGGCATTTTCCCCTTCTCATTCAAACACTCCATCATATCTTCTCTGCTCAAGAAACCGACCCTTGACCCGACTAAAGCTGACAACTACCGACCCATCTCAAATCTCCCCTTCGTTTCCAAACTCTTAGAACGCCTGGTTTACTCCCACCTTACATGCTTTCTCTCTTAAAACTCTCTCCTTGACCCCCTACAGTCCGGCTTCCGCCCCTACATTCAACCGAAACCGCCCTTACAAAAGTGTCAAACGACCTCCTAATGGCTAAATCGAGGGGCGACTACTCCCTAAATACTCCCTACCAATCTTCCTTGACCTCTCCACTGCATTTGACACCATCGATGATGACCTCCTCCTCATAATGCTTCGCTCCATCGGCCTTAAGGAAGATGCTCTTTCCTGCTTCTCCTCCTACCTCTCTGACCGCTCATTCAGCGTCTCCTTCCCTGACTCCACCTCCTCCCCATTTGCACTAGCTGTCGGGGTCTTTGAGGGCTCAGGCCTCGGCCCCCTTCTCTTCTCTATCTACACAGCTCCAATTAGCCGAACCATCCGCAGATTTGGCCTCCAATACCACCTCCACCTAGACGACACCCAGCTTTACACCTCCTCCCGCGACATCTCAGCACCATTCTTCCAAAACATCAACTGCCTGTCCGTTGTTTCAAACACCATGTCCTCACTCTTTCCAATGACTTTCAATGGTTTCATACTCATTAGCGATTTTTCACTCCAGCTTCGCATCACAGAGGAGAAATCTGCGATATCGTTCATTGATGAATGGCTAAGTGCTGCCTGTAAGTGGCTGAGCACTCAGCCAATCAGCACAGCCCATTCAGGAGGCGGGGATTTTTTAAATTTCCGCCTGCTGAAAGAGCTTGACAGCAGTGCCAGGGGGCCAGTCGGAGGACGCTTCTAAGCAGCGGAGAAGTGAGCATATAATTTTTTATTTATTTTTTACCAGCTAGGGATGATTTTCGGGGAAGGGCTTATATTTCAAGCCCTTCCCCGAAAATCATGCTACGGGGGTTGCCTACAACCCACTGTTTTCAATGGGGCCGGCAGCAGCAGCACTTACCCCATTGAAAGTAATGGGATAGCATCCTGGACTTCAACCACAGCTGTCACAGCTGTGGCAGAGGTCCGTGATATACTCTCTATGCTTTCAATGGGGCTGGCGCTGCTGCTGGCCCCATTGAAAGCATTTTGTGATATTGCAGCGTTTGTTTTTTTTTGCGCTGTGTGGTGAGAGTTTCCACTCGCTCTCATAGCACAAGAACAAAAAAACGCTAGTGGGTAAAAGCCCTTAAGCACCCAAAAACTGACTTTCTAATTTTTCCACCCTCTGCTAGCCAACCTCTGCTCCATATCTCCATCTCAGTATCCGGCACTATCATAACCCCCAGACAGCATGCCCGCTGTCTTGGGGTAACACTGGATTCTGAGTTCTCCTTTACCCCACACATCCAATCTCTGGCCCAAACATGCCAGCTGCACCTCAAGAACATTGCAAAAATCTGTCCGTTTCTCACCTCGGCCAAGCTAAAGACACTCGTTGTCACCCTCATCCACTCTCGACTCCACTACTGCAACTCGCTGCTAAATGGCCTTCCCCGCACCAGTCTCTCCCCACTCCAACCCATATTAAATGCAGCAGCTTAACTCCTCTTACTATCAAGCCGCTTCTCGGACACCTCTGCCAGTCACTGCACTGGCTATCCATCCACTATAGAACTCAATTCAAACTCATCACCCTCACCCTCACCCTCACCCACATGGCGCCGCGCCACCATACATTGCCTCCCTCCTGTCCATACATCACCCAGCCCTCGCACTCTGTTCCACTAACACATTAAGACTAAACGCTCCTCTAATCCGAACCTTACACTCTCACCTCCAGGACCTCTCTAGAGTGGCACAGGTCCTCTGGAATGCACTACCCCCAAAACATCTGGACAATCCTCGATGCACTGAACTTCAGAGGCACCTCTTCAAAGACGCATACCAAATCTCTTAAAGGGGTTGTCCCGCACCTAAAGTGATTTTTTTTTTTTTGCCCAGTCCCCCAGTACCTGTAAAAGAATACTGCTGCCAGGTGTTATTAAAAAAAAAAAATCCCTTACCTAAATCCCCGTTCAGCAACTTTAAAAAATCTTCTTTCCAAGATGGCTGCCGCTGGTCTTCTCCCACGATGCACCACGGGTCTTCTCCCATGATGCACTGTGGATGTTCTTCTGCTGTATGAGCTCCATTGCCGATTCCAGCCACCTCATTGGCTGATCGGCACCACGTGACGGGGCGGAGCTACGTGATGATGCTGAGAAGGGGGAGGAGCCAGGACGCAGCTCGTGAGCAAGGACCTTACAGAAGGGGATTCCTCTCTGCGCAAGCGCGACTGTTCCTGCGACCAGAGAAGCAGTTTGCTGGTCACCATGGAGACGGGGACGCCAGCACCGGAGGGGGTAAGTGTATAACTTCTGTATGGCCAATATTTAATGCACGATGTATATTACAAAGTGCATTAATATGGCCATACAGAAGTGCTTAACCCCACTTGCTTCTGCGGGACAACCCCTTTAAGCTAACCCCCACCATCCCTCTATACAACATGCCCCCCTCCCACTGCACGCCTTGACTATGATCTATCTACGACACCCCACACTTCTCCACTCTACCTACTGTGTGCATCTTCCACCACTGTACTTCCTACTTCACCTTCTCCCATGTTCTGCATAAGCCCCCCCTCCCCCCCCCCCTTATTCCCAATAATTGACCATGACCTATAATTGTTGCAGAATAAGTTGGCGCTATACAAATAAACATTATTATAGCTCCTAATCACATTATTCACTTCTATCCTGTGTCTAGGTTAAAACGTTGTGGCTATTTTTATGGAATAATAAAAGCGTTATTTTTTTATTGCATCCCAGTATGCGGCCTTGGATTTTACTTCTCACTTAGTGTTTCTAGTGGAAGCAAGATCCCTTTTTTGGGTAGAACTTTGCTAAAATCTTGCTTCAGATTCATGTCATATCAAACTTTTAGCAAAGTTCAACCCAAAACAGGGTTCTACTGGTCCAGGTTGCTCAACACTGGTGTCCACCATTGAACACCATTTTGCTTTTGGTCGAATTGTGTACCGATTGATTTTTTTTAATATATCCTTATGAAGTCCAGAGTTCCATTTTTACTAATATGGAGCTCCAAATCGGCTACATAGACACAGAGTTAAAAGATATTTGGCCATAAGGGTCCCTTTACAAGGAGTTATTAATCGTTGGAATGAACGAACATTAATCATTCAAAATTTTTCATTATTTTGCTCATTCAGTCGAGCACTGCTCTGTCAGGAAAAAGTTCAGGCGGGTATGGAATTGTTTGTTGGGTCTGCTAACTAAATGACTACTTTTTACAGGTTTTTTTTAGAACGACTGCCAAACAATCAATGATTATTTTCATGCCTGCATGACAAGTGAACAAATTATCGTTCACCATTCAGTCGTTGGAATTGGTATCATTTGGCCTTGATGATCATTCCGTTTCACACGAGCCAACAATTAATTGAACAATAATTGACCTCTGTAAAAGAGCCCTAAGTCTTAAGTTAAACTCTGCTACATCTGTATTTGTCTGTATTAGTTTCAAACTGTAATTTAGAACTAGCGGGCAAATCGCTTTTCACATTTTTTTCCCCTAAACCATTCAGTTGACACAATTAGCATCTTTTCCGTCCATGTTTCCCCAGATGCCTGGGTTCATGTCTACTTGCTCTATAAATAGGAAAAGAGAGTAACAGCAGCACTCCAAGTTGAAAAACACCACTGGTGCAAGGCGTCTCTATGCAAAGCCTGGATCCTGGACCTGACTCCAAAGGTCCACCATAAAGTACAGATGAGAAAATAGAAGTCATCCAGGCAGCATCCGTTTAAAAGATTGCTTCTTTATTCAGTGCATAACATCACAGGCGAGGCAAGCAGCAGCTACGTATCGACCCTATGCATGGGTCTTTCTCAAGCATAGGGTCGATACGTAGCTGCTGCTTGCCTCACCTGTGATGTTATGCACTGAATAAAGAAGCAATCTTTTAAACGGATGCTGCCTGGATGACTTCTACCGTGTTTCCCCGAAAATAAGACACCCCCCGAAAATAAGACACCCCCCAAAATTTGCAGAAGTCCCAAATATAAGGCACCCCCGATAGTAAGGCATAGTAAAGTGTGCAGGCAAGTCAAGAGGCCTGTCCCCTGCTGCCATCCCCGTTGTCTCCTATCTCCAGATGTATAGGTAGATCTGCAGAGCTCCCCCTGGTGGCCAGAAGCTGCAATACCATCCCTGCTTTCAAGTGGTACAGGAACTTCTGTCTGCAGACAGGTACGTTACTTTACAGCCCTTTTTTTTATGGCTCTGTGTGTCAGGCAACCTGTGTGTGATTCTTAAGGCTGGGTTCTCACAGAGCGTATTTCCAGCGGAAATCTCTCAGTTTGGCCACAGCGATAAACAGCGAGATTTCCGCCGGGAAAGCACTGCTTCAAAACCCACGGCACTCAGCCGCTTGTTTTGAAGCGACCTGGCTGCATGCTTTTCCGTTTCTGTGGCCGGTGAATCCGCACCACAACACCGGCTTCTCCCAGCTTTGCCATGACAGATTTGCTGTCCCATGTGGACGAGATTTCTGAGAAATTTCGTCCACAAAGCTGGCCAATTGAGGGATTAGCGTCCACAGACGGATTTGCCATGGCGAAATAAGACACCCCCTGAAAATAAGACATAGCGCATATTTGGGAGCAAAAATTAATATAAGACGCGTCTTATTTTTGGAGAAACAGGGTATTTTCTCATCTGTACTTGCTCTATAAATAGTTGTTGTCATTAAAACAAATCTTTGCTATTGGCCCTATTAAGTGACAACACTTTTTTAGCCTTGGCAGAACCGCTAACAATAGACAGCTCTTCTTTTGGATGACTTTGATGTCCATGTATTACAAGACGAATGGAACAGTGTTGTCTTAGTGACTGTAGAAGACTCTCTACATTATGATTAAGCGTCGAGTGAATGTAATTGTACATTTCCCTTGCATTGGTCAATGTGTGGTTGGGTGTAACTTCTTTCATCATTCCTAAAGCTGATCAACGGGGCATAAATGAGTTCTCAAGATGAGATAACCTTATAAAAGTCAACTTTTCACCCGGTTCACGTTGCCTGAACCATGAGCAGCATGAAACCGGGACAGGTATATACTATGCACTCATGTATGTCTAAGAATAAACATACCTTAGAGATGCTGTCCTAACGGTCCTGGGGGTGGCGGCACACGGGCCTCTTCCCACCCACATAATCTAAAATGACAGCTCTCTCTGTCTTTACATAAGGAAAGAGCTGACATACTATATGATGTAGGCAAGAAGAGGCCAGCGAGGCTTCACCCCTATGACTTGGAGCTCCTTTTCAAAGTATTTTTGTTCTAAAATGCTGCAGTTTCAGAATAAGACATGCATGAGCGCACTGTGCGTGTCTGTCCTGGGTTCCCCCTGGCTGTGCTTTAAGCAGCATGAACCTAGTGATAAGTTCCCTTTAAAAGGGACTGTCCGTTTGTAAACTATTGATAGTCTATCCTCAAGATAAGAGATCAATAGTAGATTGGAGGGTGTCTGTTGTCCGGACCCCTTGCCGGTCAGCTGTTTGTCAGACTGGTGTATTCGTGTACTGCAGTGAATTCTGCAGCAGGCAGACAGCTCTATTCGTCCTGTAGTGGCCAGGCTTGATATTACACGTCAAGTTCCCATAGAAATGAATGGTAACATTGCCTGTAATGCAAAGCCTGGTCCCAACAGCAAGAGCGGAAATCAGCTCAATGCACAATCACACTGACCTGGCAAACAGTTGATCAGCAGGGGGTCCCAGGCAATGGACCTCCGCCAATCTACTAGTGATGACTTATCTTAAGTATAAGCTATCAGTAGCTTACAATCAGACAGCACCTTTAATCTGATACTTACTAAATAGTATTCTTATTCTTCCTTTATGCAGAGCGATACACAATACAAACTTTTTGTTTATCTTTTTGGTGAGAACCCCATATAAATCCTTGAAGCATCATCAACCCTTCCACGACCTCAGGTCCTCCGTATGATTATAATGACAAAGCCATTAACTTCACCCTACCAGAGAACACCCAAAGGACAAATTCTCTCAGGAAAGTAGAAACTGTGACTAAAGCTTTGATGTCAATGTCTTCTTCTCAGATTAGAAAACACAAGCAGATGCTTAAGTAAAGTAAACACATCAGATGATAGGCTTCCAGTAGAATCGCAGTTGCTTGAAGCTCATGTTTGTTTGCCCACTTAAAAAACCCCTAAGGTGAAAAGTGCATTCTAAGCACTTGACCAAATACATTTAATAAATAATCATGAAAGATGAATTACTTTTCATTAAAACCACCATGCACTTGAAAAATCAATAGATGATGGAGGATGATAATGCAATAGGTTAAACATTAGTCGAAAATGTCTTGACTAGTGCTCGAAATTTAAACACCCCGTCATCCTTAGGTAAACCATTGACACTGGACTAATTGTTCATCTAATGTGATGAGATTCCAGTGTGGAATGAGAGGCCTGTTGATATGAAGGCGGCAAACAAAAGCAGAAGTTTGTGGCTGATAAGGATTTACTTAAATGCCGCTTCGGAGATGAATGATTGCCATCAACAACATGACTCCTTGTGTGGCAGGTTCTATATTTGGGCACTCCCGATGGTTGTACTACACAGCTATTGTTATCAAGTGGTCCTCTTCCAACGCAATAGATGGAATAAGTGCTTCAGATTGACAGGCTTTCAGAACTCTTTAAATTCTCTGCACAAGCCAAGCCCATTGTAGGACAATAGTCAAGTGACAAATGGAAAATACACTTAATTCTTATGAAAATAAAGAGGATCCTGAGAATAAAAGACAACGCAAGACAATTTCATAACCTGTGCTATTCACCTCCAATACGTAATACGTTGTTTGACGTATTCTAGTCTATTTGTATTATTTTGTATTGTAGTTTTAGTATAATGAATCATTTATTAAAGGGTGTGAAAACTTTAGCAAGAATAACTTTCCCTTCAATGAATCTAAAAAATAACGTAACCTTGCAAAGCTGTTGCCAGCAATGTCTCTCATTCAAATGGCCGGAGACACAACTGGGAGAGAGGGTCATCTAGTAGCCTAAGTAGTAACCAAACTTCTTCAGGCCAAGCAACCTCAAATTCACCAGAGACCCCACTATGGAACCCATATCTTTTCTAGATGGACAGCACATCAGTAAACCATGATGATTGGGCCACTTCAACGTTAAAAGGGGTTGTACCAAAAACAACTTTCATCACCTATCAATAGGAGTGGTGATAAAAGTCTGATCGATGATGATCTTACTGCTGAGGCCCCTCACGGATCCCTAGAACAGAGGTCCGTGTCCCTTTCTTCACGTCACTGCAGGCTTCCTTCATGTACCCCTGTGATATCAACAGGGGTCGTACATGCATGGCCCCTCTCCATTCCTTTCAATGTGGCTGATGAAAATAGCTAGGTAATCAGCTATCTGCGGCAGTCCTGTTGAAAATTAGTGGAGTGGCACTGCATATAAGTGACCACGAAACTTCTTATTGACATGTACCAGACCCTCAATAAGAAGTTTAGGCTGTCTTTGATTTTTGCCTTAAAGGGGTTGTAGCAAGAACAACTTCTATCCCCTGTTCATAGGATAGGTAATAAATGTCTGATCTGTGGGGGTTTTACTGCTAAAACTTCTACCGGTCCTGTGTCCCCCCTCCTCCTCCTCATTGCTCACTGTGCCCCCCACAGCGAGGAGACTGAATAGAATGGTGGTCGCATATATGCAGTGGCACACCAAAATGGTCACCTAACCTAATGCCTCAGTAGTGTACATGAACCCTTCAACAAACCCCAAAATGAATTTAGTCCCAACACTTACTTTGAATCCTAGACTTTAAATTCAAAAAGGTCATTCACGCTTCAGATATCAAAAACTAATTCAGACCTTAGACTTTTAATTCACCCAAAGTAATTCAAACAACCTTCTTTGGAACTCAAAAATTCATTCCAAACCAGACTTCAGACCTAATAAATAATATTGCTGAGTTTAAATATATACAAAAGAGACATAAGTTAATTATTATGAATTTTTAGGTTTTAGTGTAGGAGAGTTAGTTTCCCTTCTAGGGAGGGACAATATTACTTCTTTGATGATGCAAGGCCTGGTTCTGAGAGGTTGTTAAGAGCTGTCTTAATGTTGTAAGTTATAACTCTATACTGCTCTATACTGCAGAAAGATATAATAGTTTTTTCACACCTAAGGCTCTGTTCACATTTCCATTCGTTCTTTCCATCATGGTTCCCATCAAAAATTTTGAAAAAAATAGCATAGCATGTTGCAGTGTTTTTTCTAGTACAATGGCAGAAACCATGCTGGAAAACGGACGGAAGCCATCATAGTTAATCTGTTTTGTCAAGTGCCACTGGTTTCAATTATTTCATGGATTTGGAATGCCGTTTTTTTTTCTTCCTAAAGGGAAGATGGAACAATGCCTCTACAGTGCCACCTATTGGAGAGCAGCATTCCTGCAAGTAAATGCCAGACCTTTGTAACACGCCTTCAAGCAATGACTGAGAATTAGGAGACAAAGTCAGAATCTTCTCCTGAAGGAAAAGATCACCATGCACAGACAGACTGTTTCAGGGTGATTGCCCCTCATCATTGTGCAGTAGGTCTCTGGCTTGGCTAGTGAGAGGCTTATAGGAAGATAATTGTTTCTCCTTAGGGATAGCACCTAGAAGGTATGAGTAGACTTATAAGGCCATGTATGCTCCTCTGGAAAATATATGCAAATAGGAAGATGTGTTTTATCCGTTCTCCTGTTCCATAATAGAACTGAAGGGCGAGCATATAATACAAATATGAATATAACCTTAGGCTGGGCTTACACAGGCAGACCAGATTCCACATGCGGAAGTCCTGCTGCGGATTCTGGCCGTGAGCCTGGCCAACGAGCCTGCGACTCTTATTTTCTCTGTATGCCATCCTAATAAGTGGACACATTATCATTTTCTAAAATGGGGCCTATGTGCATAAACATCTGAACCTCACAGGCTCTTATGCCTGCCCCAAGTCAATGGATTCACGTGCCATTTTTGGTGTACACTTTGATGCAGTTTCACAAACATGGAAGGGTAAATGTTTTTCCATTATACTTTTTTTTTTTTTTTCGATTTGGCTGAAAAACTGCATTTACACTTCCATTTATCAATGCAGCCCACAGTCATAGGTCCCTTCAATTTTGAAATTTTAACACTTCTATATCTCATGCTACATTTGACCCATTAGAAGGGTCAAGCTTTTCCTAACTATTGCATACTATATTCCTTTTTTCAAATACTACAACAGGCAAAGCCTACTACAACTGTAACTAAAATGTTACTTTATCAATTAGCAAGAAAGTAAAAGTATTTTTTATTTTGGAAAATGCAAACAATATTCAGTTTTTTTTCAATCTTTCAGTCAAAAGTACATTTTTTCAAAATGCTAAAGAATTTATAGAATCCAGGTTCAATCATATATCTCCCCAAATGACTTGGTCCGGTCATAGTTCATAAGACGTTTTTAGTTTGATAGCACTTTGAAAGTCCTTCCTCTCTCTGCCCATTCACATTCTGGAGCAATTCATGCAAGAAACTGTACAAATAAATTCACTCTCACACTTGTTAACTTTAGGAAGGAAACTTTTATTGTAGAGAACAAGTTTCAAAGCACGGTCATCCCTTTAGCATTCAACACGTTCCAAACACCAAAATACAGGAATACAAATTGCAAGCAGACACCAACGAATATCTCCAGTGATCCGGTGCATTTCTTGACATGAACCACAACTTTTCTAACCTGTTGTATTTTCAGCTGTGTGTTTCATTGTATACAGTTGCATGAATTCGTATAGAACAATTATCAATATAGCAATGGGGTTATTCAGGACTAGAATTTTTTAACATTTTTGAAAAATGTTGACAAATACTGCCTCAGAGGTATTGGGTGTTGACATTTCATGATGGGACTATTATGGAAGAGCACTGACTATGACCATGTGCGTGTATGTGGCTGTGGGATTGTATTGGCAGAGGATAATGGAGAAATTCTTAATTATAAAAAAATTAGAAAAAATGGAAAAAAGGTGCAAATGTTTGCATAAATATGGTGTAAACAAAAACATGCAACTTTATTACACCAGAAAACTGTCACAAGTCCTGAATATAACAACTCAGCCCACAAAACAATCACTTTAAAGAATAAAGTTCATGTTACAATTAGAGATGAGCGAGTACGTTCGGTTAAGACAGATACTCGAGCGAGCATCGCTCTTCTCGAGTAACTGAATACTCGTCCGAGCAAATGTGGGGGGTCGGCGGGGGGAAGCGGGTCGGAGCAGGTGGGAGAGAGAAAGATCCCTCCCACTCCCATTTGCAAACAGCTGTAGTGTTCTGCACTCTGACTGCCAGTGTCCACGCTTTGAATTCACAGCAGGACACAGGCACAGAGAATCTTATCAGTGCATCAGGCTGCACTGATAACCACTGATCGCTCAATTCTGGCAAGTTAGAATTCAGCAATCAGCGACTCGTGCACGAAAACTCCACGATGTCCCTGCATTTAGACAGAACAGAATCACTCAAAAGACAACTTTGAGTGATTTTTGAGTGATTCTCATTGTGTCTAAAAGGGCTTTAAGTCTCAGGAAATTTGTTAACTGAGACTGAGTTTTACAGACATTTTGACATCATCCAAGAGAATTTGTTTTTAAAGATTCTGGGCTGTATGAGGGTCCTATCCCGATATGAATCATATTTTCAGAATCGGGTGGCCCAACCGAACAAAACGCATCTATATGCACTGAGGTCCAAGGCCCAGAAGACCCAGAACCACACATCTGAGAAAAAAATGGACTTTAGCCCAGCCATGTGTAGGTTCAATGAGTAGCTAAAATCATGACAAGAAACATGGCAGGCATATCTTCATGATCAGAGACCCTCCCACCGAGATATGACCGAAAATAAAGAATAATGATTTTTTTAGAGTTCCCAAAAATCAAAGCCTCCCTTCTCTTTATGACCTCAGAGGGGGCGGAGAGGAAGCTTGTACTGAGGGACCCTTTAAAATGTGGGACCCCTCAGGTCCAATTTGTCGATCCACGGGGTGTGCTGTGGCATATGGATGGTCCCCCAATTTCTGGACCCCCACCAACAGATATTGGACCTGAAATCCAAATCTGGTAACTTTCTTTTAATTTCTTCTGTTTTATTTTAAATTTGCTGAGTGTGTTTTACCTGTAATCCTTATTCTCCCCTGCAACAACCTTTTTACTTGTATATCTTTGTACAATTTATATTAATTGCACTGCTAGACCTTTTCCAGAATAAATCTACAATTCATCAGTTCAAGCCTTGTAACCATAATACTCCAAAGATTGTATTAATAAATTATAAATCGGGTCCAATACCCGTGAACATTGATGGTGGCAGCATTTTTGTATGCATATTGTGGAGCGCTGGAGTGCATTAGAACGGATCAGGTGGATGATTTGAGCTTTTGCTTTGCATGCGTGCAGAAGCCTGAGAAAGCTGGGTACAAATCAGCCTGTATTCTAACGACTTCAAGCTTACAATACCGCTAAAGTGATAGCGGACATAGGTGGGATCGATAGGTATCGTCCCTTCCCCTCTCTCCTGTGTCCGGTACATGACAAATTGGTGTGCAGTGCAGGGCCAAGTGGATTGCTGTAGAATTGTGGCTGTAGGTGATGGTCGCTTGTCCGGTGTATCGTAAAGTTGGGTACCAACACTCCACAATCTAAGCCTCCTCCTTGCCTGTCGCCTCGCTGTACATAACAAATTGGTGGCAGCGGTGGGATGTTTAAAATGTTTGTGCCAGAATTAAGCAATTAATCCTCGTATGAAAAAGGTTAGCGGACTCTTTGTGAAGATCAACGCAAAACCTTTACAAGGCTTGACTCAGTGCTAATATATTATTTTTGTTTTGGAGTAAGGTTATACTATGTGCACCCTCAGACAGCCTCCTTCCTCTTTCTTGTTTTTCTATTCTATCTTTTGTTTAGAAAGCCACTGCAGAGATGGAAGCTGCTTCCAAAATGCAGAGCAAAGAAGTCCCAGGCAACAGCAGCCCTCAGCAGGACTGGGACTTGTCTATGCAGAGGGCCCTGCGGCATTTGGACACTGAGGACCCTGCTCTACACCTACAACTCCTCATCGAGATGAACGGTGGCGCAGAAAATCATGCCGTGGGTGAGCACCAGCTGCGGATGGCAGAGCTCAGGGTGCAGATTGCAAGAGCATAGGCAAGTGAGTTCAGCGGCACGAGGACCGTGCAACCCCAGCAAGAATATTGCCTTGTCCCAGAGAAAGAAGGGGACCTGGACATTTTCCCGAGGGGGTTGTGAAAATTCTGCCGCCAGTACCAGCTGCCCACTGAGCAATGGACCAGATACTCGACCCCAGGGCACATGGGCAAGGCCCTGGAGGTGTCTGCAAAAATGTCCCGAGAACAGGATGGTGACTACGCAGTCATCACAGCAGCACCAATCCGGTAGTGGATCCAGGGGCAACCGATCACACCGTCTGCAGCCCTGGAAGATACAGTGCTGTAGCAGCAGTTTCTGAAGACCGTTACGGCCACCATCCACCAGTTTGTCTGGGACCATGACCCCAAAGATGCGGACAGCTACGTCGCCAACTGAGGGCCGGACCTGAAAAAACCCGAAACCAGCTGGAGAGGGGGTAAGCTGAACAGTGACTCTGACAGACCCTCACCCTTTGTCACTGGATCCCAAGTGGGGTCTGTTCCCTCTCCCCCCTCCAGGCCTCCTATGGAAACGCGCAGATGTTTTGTCTGCAACGAAGTGGGCCATGTCAGTACCACTTGCCCTGACATCTTTGTGCAAACCCCTGCGTCTGCTGCAAGCATTCCCCTGTTGGGTGGGGGTGGTGGAGAGGACACTGACACCCTGCAAGCCGTCACAGTGAGTGGGACTGTGACTGTGGAGCTGCATGATACTGATGCAGAAATAACCATCATCTGGTGAACTGCTGTCCCCATGGACATAATTCCTGGGAGGACTGTGACTGTCATGGGAATTGGGGACACCCACCCTACCCTGCCTATGACCCGGTTGTATCCTGATTTGGGTGCCGGGAGGGATTTGTTGGAGGTGCCAGCTCAACTTTCTAGTGTCTTGAACGGCAACTGATTGATACTGGACAGCTGGGGGGACACTTTCTCAATCCCTTTATATGACACATGGGGCAAAGGGACATTCTGGCTCCCCTCAGTCTCCAGGGCTCAGATGCAACTCAAACGCTTGCAGCTCCTACAGCTATTCTGCTGTCCCATAGAACTTTTTATGATATTACTTGCTATCCTAGTGACTACAAAGTCTCATCTCCTAACAGATCTGAGAGTGCCATAAAACCAATTGTAGAAAACAGCTCCTTTGATTAGGCTATGGTGGGAGGAAGCGTAATAGAACTAGGGCAAGAAATGCGAACAAATGGAAGAAACTGTGGTAATGTACATATATCTAGGAGTTTCTTTCCAGAAGTACAAAAACATAAAATTATATGCAGAATAAACCCATAACTGGAATTAAACCCAGGTCTCCACCTCTGTGAGGTAGAAGTGAAATAACTGATGTGCTCCAAAGGGGATTCTTTCATAGGCATGCACCTTTCACTATACATATATGGTTTTTCCATTCTTCTTCTACACCTTTTAAAACTGAAAAAACATTGTAATCTCTCAGGATCCAGAGCGATGAAATAAAATAATACTTGATTTACAGCTATTGATACCAGTCCAAGTTAGTTATGAACAGATGTACAAGGATTGGGTTTCTATACTGGAAGCTCAGGCCACATCTCATGCCATGGCTAACATTTCTCCTAAATCTTATAGAAATATTGCTCTGCTGCAGCATGTAAAGGTCTATACATAAATTACCGCAAATGACTATTCTTTTTAGCAAATATGTCCAGGATAAAAATGAGGAAAAGCTGAATTTCTATTGCAGGATCCTAGAACTAACTGTTAACATTATGCTATGGAATTGTAGAGTAGAACTCTGGTGGGACCAGTCATTACAGAAGTCATTGCAGTCCAGCATGACCTTATGGTCATAAAAGATGTATTCTGACAAGGAGACACACATGAAAAATTTTGTATTTGTTTTTCAAAAGTATGTAGTTCTGGAAATAATGCCATTAATTTTAATAAAATATTAAGAAAAGGGAAAGCAGCATCATGGGGAGCAATCCTCTGAGAACCTCCACAGTGGTGTATTTCAGTAAGGGGTCAACAAGGTAAGGGGTGTAAGGTAAGGTCAAGCCTACATCGGACAAGTATAAATTAGTATGCTTCTTTTTGCTGTATGGAAGAGCATAGACTGCTGCGTTGTTACATTTAGAGGTATGAAGTAAGAAGAAAAATGCTCCGTAGTCTACTTTTTTTGACAATAGAAACCTATAGGCGAGAGATGACAATTTGTCTGAAGTAAAAGTCAAAGGTATAGATGTAAGGAGGGTAAAGTAGCACTGTCTATTTTTGGAGAGCTTACAATGGAATGGAGTGGAGCGGTTATATTGCCTGGAAAGAGCTTAGTCATGTCTATCCTATGCCAAATTGATAAACAAGGGAGAGCTTTCCAACGTTGGGTGTATTGAGTAGAGCGTGAGATGTAGATATCAAGAGTAGAGAGATAGAATAGGGGTGAGGAAGCCATGATGCACACAAAAAGTAGAGGCCCAGGCAAACCCCATGTGAGTTTTTTTCACAGCCTGAAGTAACTGTGAGGCTAAAAGTTGTGTTATCTAGAACCCCAGAGAAGATAAGAGACAGATAGACAGGTTCTGTTCATCCTCCACCAGCATTGCCCGGTCCTCAGTTGACAAGCTGAATACTGGTAGTAAAGTTTGCATGACATATTAAAATGCAGTGGTCGCCCTTTTCGTCCTGTGTGCCAGTCACCCTGTGCAAGTTGCCAACTGTGGAACCAGCAAAAGAACCCCAGACCATTAGGCTTTCTCCTTCAGGGCTCAGTCAGACGGGCGTTTTTTCGCGCTATTTGCGCATGCGCATGCGTCCGGTGATTTTATAAAACCATTGCTTTGCAATGGTATCGGACACATGAGCGCTTTTTATGCGCTCGTCCGATAAATTATAGAACAGAAATCGCAGATCGCACCTATCTGCGATTCCTGTTCTCTTCTCTATATGCGCTCAATAGGGCCGGCGGCAGCAGCGCCAACCCTATTGAGAACATATAGTAGATAAATAATTCTCCTCTGTAACAGCTGTGGCAGAGAAGAATGATGTTTGCCCATTGAATTCAATGGAGCCGGCAATACAGCCGGCTCCATTGAAAGCAATTGACCGCCGGCGATCGCGCGATGAATTTTCAGGAAGGGCTTAAATATATAAGCCCTTCCCTGAAATTCATCCAGAAATGTGTAAAAACAAACAAAAAAATATATATATACTCACCTGGTCCCGGCAGACGGAGTTCAGCGCGGCCGGCAGTTCTCCTGAACTGCTCTGAGTAGTATTCAGCAGCCGGGGATTTAAAATCCCCGCCTGCTGAATGAGCTGCCTCTGATTGGTCACAGCCTCACCAATCACAGGCAGCTCTCACTTACCCATTCATGAATTCATGAATGGATGAGTGAGTGCTGCCTCTGATTGGCTCAGCGCAGGGACCAATCAGGGGCAGCTTTCAGCTGATTGACAGCTGAGAGCTGCCCCTGATTGGCTCAGCACAGGGACCAATCATGGGCTGAATACTACTCAGAGCAGTTCAGGAGAACTGCCGGCCGGCCGCGCTGAACTCCGTCTGCCGGGACCAGGTAAGTATAAATTTTTTTGTTTGCTTTTACACATTTCTGGATGAATTTCTGGGAAGGGCTTATATTTTTAAACCCTTCCCGAAAATTCATCATGAGATCGCCCGCAGCCCATTGCTTTCAATGGAGCCGGCTGTATTGCCGGCTCCATTGAATTCAATGCGCTGGACAGCTCCAGCCCGTTTCTATTGAAACGGTGCTAGGAGCAGTTTTTTGGGGCGATTTTTCGGCCCCGGTCAAGCGATTTGCAGATGCACATCCGTCATGCGATCCGCAAATCGCGGGAAAAAATTCCCGTGTGACTAAGGCCGCAGACTCAGGAACCATCCTTCTTATTCAATGGCATGCAAAAACCCTGTCAAACTGTGATTCCTCAATCCATACGACCTTCTTCCACTCTTCAGTAGTCTACTGCAGGTGCTGCTTAGCCCAGGTAACTCTTTTTTTTCTTGCAACCTTAGCAGTGGCTTTCTTGCTGGTACTCTACCTGTTAAACCTGCAGACAGAAGTCTTCTCTTCACAGTTGAAATGGAAATTTGTTTATTTTTACTGCATTCGGCTGCGCTTGAAGATTTTTTTCCCCATTATGTTAGCAATGAGCTCTGTCCTGAAGAGAAAACTGTCCAAATCCTGCAGTAGAGAGTCTTATAATGCAGTCTGTTCCAACACTGGTTACATAGAATATGAGGGTATGAAAGTAATCTTCAAAAGTTGAGATACCTATAGGAATAGTTTTCATCCAATTTCAAACCATAATTTGCTGCCTGTGCTGCAGAGCAGCCATGCTAGATGTGCTCCCTCAAAAAACCCTTTGATTAAAATCATAAATTCAGACTATTGTTTCATTTCAGGTTAAAATTGTATAATGTTCCTATGTTTTTAACCTACTTTTGAACCATTTCACGTTATTTGCTGGAACTGAACTGTGTTAATTTTAAAAATAACTGGAAAAATTGAAGCGTTCTAAAACTTTTTACCAGCAGTGTATATGCTTAGGTATTTGACCCCTTACAGAGCATCATTGTAGACAGGTCTATTGAGGAGGCACTATGACTACGCATATGATGGATCAGAGATCAGTAAAATCTAAATGGTCTGAGTGCCTGAGCACAGAATGCAAAGCCAGCACTGATATTTATGCAGCAATTAAAAATCAAATAGGATCTGACCACATATATTATCCTACCAGCATATTGTGAACATACGCCATATTATTTTAATTAATAAGCTGTTTGCATTGGTCACTCTCCTTGAAATCGTCTAGCTACTGTTGGCCCTGTGACAGTATTTAACTACTGTTGATTTGATAAATAATGCCAAAAAATCTCCCAGAATTCCTCCGTCCCAGCGCTGGACGAAAACCAGTTAAAACAAATCAACAAATGAAACAGTTCAAAAGTAAATTCTTACCATATCGCCGCCGATCTACGGCTTGTAATAGGATTTTACCTTATGTCAAGGGTTCTGGAAGTTGACAGACCTCGAGATTAGATTAAATTTGTGCCCCAGGCATAGGTAAAGATGGATTATGTCAGGATGATCTGCCAAACCCAACCATACTGACCTGGGTATCCTGCAATGTTAACATTTTACGTTTTTGTATGACAATTAGTAACACTATGAAGAAGACTATAATCATACAGTACCTCCTCCAGCATTGAAGGCGTTGTACAAAGATTACAAGTTCTCCCTAATCCACAGAAAACGGAATAACTTGCTGAACGATGAGGGTCTCACCACTAAGACCCCTGCTGATCTCAAGATTGGGGGTCCTGTGTTCCCCTCTGCTTGTCACTACGGGGTCCGGGATTTGCTTCTCCCTAGCAGTGACATAAGAAAGAGTGAAGTGCGGGCCAAACATGTGCAGTTGACGCTCTATTCATTTCCCGAAAGCTTGCCGGTCAGCTATCTTTGTAGTCCCGTTGACAGTGAATGAACCAGCGCTCCATTCAGTCTTCTCCTCACTGCATGGGGGTGCAGAAAGCCTGTAGTGAGTAGAAGGTGGATGTGGGATCCCTGTTCTCTAGATCAATGGGGGTCACAAGGCTGGTAGTTCAGTGCTAAGACCCCACTGATCAGCAAGCTATCCTCTATCCTGTAAATAGGAGAAAACGGCAGAGTTCGCTCGTTTACTCATTCAGCCATAGAGGCAGATAAATCTTTTATAGAGGCAGTTAAATCTTTTAAATGCCGTTCACTCATTGAGTCATTCAGTCATTCACTATAGCAGTGAATGTCAATGACTAAACAATTGCTGGTTATACTCAGTGAGATGCGAACAATTATTTTTATGCCTACATAATATGAACGATAAATGAGGAGCAAACAAATTATCGACCGTTGTTCAATTATTGCCCACATCTGCATGAAACATTTATTGTACAAATTTCCATGATCCAGCTATTTTTTTTTTTAATCATATTCGTTCCATGTAAAAGGGCCTTAAGGGCTTCCTCACACGGGCGTAAGCGTATACTCACTCGCGAGAGGAGGAATGTGATTGCACTCTGAATGGAGCCCGATTTTGTCCTTTGGTGAGTGGATCCACACTCCTTACTAAACTTTGCCCTACTGCTGGCCCTGTTCACATGGACACACCCTCACCATGTTTGTGTAACAGGCAGGGTCAGTCCTTTGGCCGGGGAAGCAACGGGGAAACCTAATGATGTGTCACGGGTGGCTCTACCAGCTTCTCTCAGTTAATCCAAGATGCTGCCGGCCCAGCCATGTATGTACAGGGCCCGGTAATAGCAACCGTGCTGAATGAATTCATTACTTACTTGCTCACGTGACGCCAGTGCTTTGTCCAAGTGATCAAACACACTTACCAAATAACATAGTGCACAGTCAAAGAAATAGTTTCAAACCGGAGGCACACTGTTTTCTTTTACTCACATTTCCAATTTTGATTTTCCAAGAACAAGGCATTACAATAGTTTTAGGCATAACAATTCAGGCATATTGTTCTTGTTCTCCCGAGTCTCCAACACATTTGCATCTAGATGTCACTCCTCTCACCTGACATATGAACATCCTCAGTCACAGTTATCTGATGGACAAACTCTGGGGGGGGGGGGGGGGGTGTACTTCTGACATGTAGGGGAACACACAAAATGTCCTTTCATTCGTTGTCATGACCTTTCTTTCTCTGTTCCAGCAGCACTCAACAGTTTGGTTGCTCACGCCCCATTCGCTCTCAGGGCTGCAGTAGTTACACGGAGCAGCAGTGCGATCACCATCCCCAACACCTGAGAACAGGATCCGAACTCCAAACTCCAGTCCTTGAAGGGGATGTATGCATATGAGATAGGCCCAAGGCTCTGCTCAGGGAGATGCACCCGAGCATCAGCTGCCTGCTCACACGTCCTCCTCCACCGACTACATCTCTGCACTCTCCTTCCACCCCTCAAACTCTACCCCCAACGTCCCTAACCAACTAAGCACATCACACACCCAGCAGGTGGGGGGATAGAACACACTGTTAAGATTGGTTACACCAACACAGTATACAGACTGACACAAATACACATACAGTGACACAAAGACAATCCACATGGGGTAGGCAAACGTCACAGAGACAGGTGCCCTAACTCTGGGCCACTACATTTGACAGGTAGTCTAATGAGTAGGCGGGCCAGACTAATTAATCACCGCTGTTAGTAATTGACACTGTGAAATTGCACTGTTACGAATGCAATTTTGTGCACGTTGGTGTGCATTTGCACATCCCTATGGACTCCTATTGAGCATTGGGTGCACAAAAATAGAGCATGTTGCATATTTTCGTCATCAGCAGTAATGCGTGCAGAAAATTGACCAATGCGAGTGAACACATTGAAGCCAATGGGTTTTAATGGTTGTGGTTCCTGCGGTCGATTTTCTGTTTGCAAAATGTGCACAAAATCACCCGTGTGAAGACACTCCCACACATCACGCTTTTACTGCGATTAGCATAGCGTTTCAAACATCACGGTAATCGCGGTGCAATGCCTCCATTGATTTCAATGGAGCTTCGCAGACCTGCGCTCGCACGCTGATTTCCATCTGCTGTCTGCTTGTTTCAGCGCTTTTTAATGCAGCTCATCTCCCTACACAATGATGGGGTGCACTAAAAAACGCTGTATCATGCGTTCAAAAATGCCGCTTGCAATCATGGTAAAAAACGATGGTTTGTGAACGCATTTGTGAGAATGGCCTAAGAGAAGAAGTAGCTGATGGGTGGAGAAAAAGGCATTTTTATCTAATAGGATATATTAAGAATGTTTCTTATATTCACTTCTCTTGATTTATGCAGCGTTTGCTGAATGTACAATGTCTATATAGATTATTCTAGATTTTTTCTTCTTTGCGTTGAACACCAGTTGATTCTTTGGCCTCTCCAAATTGTGACGTAGTACAGAAGACGTTATGTGGCTTACCAGGTCCATAGAGCTTGTAAACCGATATAGCAAATGTTTCTTTCTGGAATGTGTCAATGGTGTCATAGGATGCTGTACCTGCACAGACTCTCCCGGATTCCTAATAACAAAGGTCATCGAATCCAGAATGATCACATTAGGAAGGTGCAGTGTTGGGTTCACACACAAAGAGCTGAAATAGGACTGCCATGGTAATGCGTGAGGACTACTACTGTTTCCTATTGAGGCATATTGCATGTTTCATCCGATAGGGAAAATAGGGAATGCTGCATTTTTTTTGCGCAACCGAATTGCGCACACGAAAAAAAAGGCATGCAAATGAACGCATTAAAACAATGGGTTCTATTCTCTGCGTGTTGCGCGCGTTTGACACAAGCCTAATATGTGGATTAAAGCAGGGGTGTAACTAAAGGCTCAGGGGCCCTGATGCAAAAGGTGAGCTAGGGCTCCCCCTCTATCTGTATCTGTACCCGTACCCATACCTAAACCATGCTACATAGAGGCATAACTTGAAGCTTCTGGGCCCCAATGCAAAACTTATAACAGGGCCCCCAACTATAATGTGTTATTCATAGTACTGGGCTCCCTATATGGAGAAGAGAGGCCTTATGGACCCCCTAAGGCTCCTGGGCCCGGGTGCAACCGCATCCCCTGCATCCTCTATAGTTATGCTCCTGGATTAAGGGCTTCTCTAGAAGCACGATTTTGCACTTGTATAACTGCTTGCACAAACCGCATCCCTTAAAACCCATTGAGTTTTACCGGTCCCCTCACATTGAGCATTTTTGCGCCCGCATTTCCGTCGGGTGAATATGCTATATATTTGTGCGCATCACCCAAGGCCCTATAGGAGTCCCAAACAAAATCACACTGAGCTGCACAATTTCGCATTGTTAACTGATAACACGGGGACTAATTAGACTGCCCCACCTATTAAATAGACCGTCCCGCCTGTTCAAACATCGCACAGTTGTCCCGCGCCAATGTGAACAGGCACGGCAGCACATAAAAGTACAGTAATCAGTGTGGATCCATTCGGAGCGCAATTACATCACGCTCTCACGTGTGAATGAATACGTCATGCCCGTGTGCAAGAGCCCTAAGGCTGCTTGACATGTGCGTATGCGCAAAAACGCATGTGGTAATGCAACATATTTGCAATCACAACAGAATCACTCCATCCCTAAACATTTCTTAACCCCTTAGTGACCACCCCATAGTGTTTTTTACGTCATGGCTTGCTGGCCTTTGATCCCCAAGGACGTAAAAACATGCAACCTCCGTACGTGACAGCTCCATGCTGCCGGTTACCGGAGGTAGCTGACAACCTGGAGCTGCCATCCCGGGCCGTGGACCCACCCGGTCACATATACCGAATGAATCAAATCCATCAGGGCAGCTGAAAGCACTCACCGCCGTCATCTACGGTGTCCCGTGGCCTTCTGGACTCCAGGTCCTGACGGTGCCTTCTGCACATGCACGCCAGATGTCATTTGTCGGGTGCGTGCGCAGAAGGGTGCGCGGCCCAGGAAATTTAACATCTGTCTGGCTCCTGGGCTAACATGTGTACCCAAGAGCAGAGAGCTATCACCGGGAGCCGCTGTATACGGTTTCCGATCATGTGATCGCTGCTAACTAATGGATAACAGTGATCATATAAAGTAAAAAACATGGCTTCTGCACACGTGCCCACCACCAAAATGACGGACGCATATGCAAAAGCTGCAGATTGCCAGGGTAATTTAACATCTCCCTGCTCCTGGAGATTTCACAGGGGGCTGCGGTCCCTGGTCACGACACCGCCGTTTTCAATAGAAAACGATCCGTGAGGGGAGAGGAAATTACTTACTTAAGGCCTCCAGCGATGTCCCCCAATGGGATCTTTATCCACGGACCTTTCTCCAACTTCGCCCATCAGTAAAATAGAAGCTGGGGAGGGCCTGGGAAATTTAAAGTCACCTTGCTCCTGGGTACTACAGGTAGCCGATAGCCTGGAACACTGACCGGCGGGCCATGGTGAGCAGTCCCCAGTCACGTGATCACCGTTATCCAATGGATAATGACGATTACGTAAAAGTTAGAACACGGTTGAAGTTTAATGCTCCTTTTAGTTTGGGCCCTGTTGCGCATATGGACATAATATTAGGGCCACAATTGGTATGTTTCTGAACACGGGACAAACAGCAGTAACCATTATGGGATGAAAGTCTTCATTCATGTGTGCTGTACAAAAAAAAAATGTTTTTAAAATGACACAATTGCCAAAATATGAAAATTGTAATTTTTTCCTTCTCCTTTGCTTAGATTCATTCAAAAACTGTGGGGTCAAAATATGCAGTACACCTCTAGAGGAATTTGTTAAGGGGCCGAGTTTTCAAAATGGGGTCATTTGTCGGGGTCCTCTGCAGCGACCGAGACACGAGGCACAGGCTGAGGAGATGGCGGGGATAGAGTTGGCACTTGTCACAGAGGCACTACCAACTCCTCCCCCGAGGAATGCGTGCGACCCCGGCCAAGGCACCACATGGCCTCTTCCAGGCAATACTGTGACAGCGGTTACCTGAATAAGTGGTGAGGTGGATTTGAAGAGATGTCACGGGTAACCCCACTGTTCCTCTATTCTGTAGGATATCCAATGAGAAAATAAGAGAGTCCACACACAGCTGATTTGATAACTTTAGTTACTGGGAACGGTCAGTGACTGGAACATTACTTTACAACTTTACAAATTCACACATCAGTGCTGGAAGAACAGGTTAAAGATGTCAGGGAGGAGAACACAGGATGAAACTGGTACTACATAAGTTGTATGACTCTGCTCCTGGACACGCACACTCCGCTGACAATTACTTGCAGACGGTTTTCTAAAAACTGTATGGTGGGCTCCTTCTCTTTCTCTCCTAGGTTAGTGGTCCTGGGACTAAGTCATCCAGGTACCTCTTATTTTCCTCTATTCTTCACCACATGAGGGTTGAAGATACCCCAATGTGGCCGGCACTCTCTCCACACTCTACCGTTGAAGCAATCAAATTTCTTTTTACCTTTCACTAATATATATATCTTACATACCCATGTGACATGCCAATTGGTTACAATTTCTAGACATATCCCAGACATTCACAGACATTAACTTCCTACATGCTGCAGCTGTGCGTTGCACATAACTAAAGACAAGGCAATTTGCACAGAGCATCAACATAAAAAACATGACATGTATGACAGTTATGGAGGGGCCAGAAATATGAACTTCGGGCCACTATACCTCCATCGTTTTGGCCGCTCAAGGGCTCTACAAGTGTACTATGGGGCCTAAAACACCTTCAAGCAAAATTTCTGTTCTGAAAGAAACTGGCTGCTCCTTTCGGTTTTGGCCCCGTTGTACATATGGACAGAAGATTAGGGCCACAATGGGTATGTTTCTGAAGACAGAAAAAACTGGGGTATCCATTTTCGGTGCAAATCCTCATTTTCATGTGCACTACAGAAAAAAATCCTGTCTTTTAAATGACTTATTTGCAAAAATATGACTTTTTTTTCCTCCTCTAAATTGCATTAACTCCTGAAAAGAAACTGTGGAGTCAAAATCCTCCTGAACCCCTCAAAAATATACATTCAAATGTGTATTTTTTAAAATGGGGTCATTTGTGGGCGTATCTATCATTCTGACACCTAGGAGCCTTTGCAATCTTGGCTTGGTGTAGGAAAACAAGGTGTTCCTCAAAATGCTAATAATTAATGTTAAATTTGTACGTCTCCTAAATGGTTAAAAAAACTGAAGTTTTTCCAATCTGCGCCCAGAATAAAGTAAACAGATGGAAATATATATCTCATCAAAAATATGTACAGTATGTTTGCACATATTTGAGATATTGCAGTCATGTTAAAAAATGACAATTATTTCAAAATGTTCCCAATTTTGGCGCTTTTAATAAATATTCACAAATTCTATTGTTCTATTTTTGCCACCTAAATGAAGTACAACATGTGGTGAAAAAACATTGTCAGAATCACTTGGATATGGAAAACCTTTAAAGTGACACGTCAGATTTCTAAAATTTGGCCTGGTCATTAAGGCACAAACAGGCTTGGTCACTAAGGGTGGCTTCACACGAGCGTGTTTTTGTACATGCATACACGCGCACAAAAACACGCTTCTATTAGAACCAATGCATTCCCTATGGTGTGTGCACATGTCCGTGCTTTACAGGTGCGTGCCTGTAAAGATAGGACATGTGTGCACTATATGGAATGCTGCATTGTCTTCAATGGAGCCGCGGCTGCTACTAGTGGCTCCATTAAAGACAATGGTCTGCCGTCACCCCTGCATTCTTTTTCAGGGAAGAGCTTTACATATAAGCTCTACCCTGAAAAACAAGAATTTTAGTGTAAAAAAAAATACTTACCTATCCCCCAAGCATTGGAATCCAACACATCAGATGGTCGCGTATATCAGCCAGCCATGAAAATGCGGCCAATATACGCTCGTGTAAATAAAGCCTTAGCCATCATAACAATCATTGTCGGCTCGCTCACTTCTGTTACGTTTAAAACACTCCACATAGCATGTGAAGCACTGAATGAGAAGTGAACAAGAAGTGAGCGATTCTCAACGATGATCTGCCTGTCTAAACGCTCTGCATGAGCGAAAACTACTATGGACAAATTAGCGGTGACGTTTCTCACTTGTGCGCTAGTTCAAATGTAAATTGGCTCGTGTAAAAGGGGCATTACATAAAAAAATCAGAGCAATTTTAATATATTCCATAGAGAGAAGCGTATAATCAATACAGTCAAGAAGCGGTTAATCGTGGAGAACGGGGGTGACCAAATCTGTACTGTTCTTTATCTGACTTTCTTACTAATGTCACAAAAATCATATCCATCCAGTGAGAACAGAACAGTCATGTCCTGGGTTTTCTCTTTCTATTTTTTTCAGGGACATTATGGTATTTGGATCCAGTTCATGCATATCCCAAGACACATTTTAGGGGATGTCTGTCTTGCCTCTAAGGACACAGACACTTATTCTTGGATTTCTGTCAAAATATCAACTTGCTTTCCAAGCGCTACTATAGACTTCGAAACGTGAATGTAAAATTAGAAAGATCTGTTTTGTCTCCGCACATGTTCACTTCTAACTAGGTGCAAATTTTTCACTGCTATGTTTTCACTCAATTATCCTGGGACCTTTGGTGAGGAGACACCTATGCAAATAATGGCACATTTCTCTATTTAACAATCTTAACGAAAAATATCAGAAGCGGGGCATATGACGGCTAAGAGATAAGTCACATGATTACATTGATGGGGGTCCCTGAACTAGAACCCCCACGAACTCCTCAAAAAATAGCCCTTTAGTTTTTCCCAAACTACACTGAATGATTCCCATATTAGAGCTGTCAACCCTTTCATACCCTCTATGGAAATTAGACCCGTGACCCCGGAGGGTGGCCTAAAATTAAGTGATGTTTTCCATGGATCAGTTTCAGTGCGAATCCACATTAGATGGGAAAATCCAGTGATCCGAGCAACTTCCAACAAAGTCATCGGTGCTAGACTAGCCATGACCAGGAGTTCACTGCCAACCTTATGGAGTTTTCTTATGCAGCGGTGTGGAGAATGATGTGAGGAAAGGTATCCAACGAAAGGATCCTGTGGATGTACACAATTCATCCATGATAGGGGTGAGAGGAAGATGTCAAGAATCATTCTGACGAATAGGTGGTGCACAGTCAAGCCAACTGCAGTCGAATGCAACAGTGGTGCGCCAACTAACATGCCTGAATGCACAAGCTGTCTTTCCTTGGCACAGTGGAAAAACATCACCTGGTCAGATGAATCTAGATTTCTGTTGCACCGTGCTGATGGGAGGTCAGAAATTGGCACAATCAGCATGAATCGATGAACCTTTCCTGTCAGTTGACAACAGTTTAGGCTGGTGAAGATAGAGTAATAGTGGTGAGGATTTTTTCTTAGCACACCCTGAATCCTCTGATACCTATCGATGCATGCTAGCACGATTTGCTTTGACTCTGAAAGCTAAATTATGTCCAATGTCCTTCTAGATGAGTATCTCCAGTAAAGTAGCCATTTAGTGTACTTAATTTTTGTTTCTAGACTTCTTCCAATTCGAATTTCTGACCAAGAATTACTTGATGTCAGTAGGTAGTCCATTATTGCACATGCTAAACATCATCATACTTTCGAGCTACCGAGAATCTCCATCCAGCATTCCAAGTGCATTACCAATCACTGGAGGCTTTTTGTCTGAGGATTAGGGGTATCACAGCTCATGGATCTCCATTATGCCTTAAATGGTGCATGGTTAGAGAATAGATATGAGCGAACGTACTCGTCCGAGCTTGATGCTCGTTCGAGTATTAGCGTGTTCGAGATGCTCGTTACTAGAGGCGAGCACCACGCGATGTTCGAGTTACTTTCACTTTCATCTCTGAGACGTTAGCGCACTTTTCTGGCCAATAGAAAGACAGGGAAGGCATTACAACTTCCCCCTGCGACGTTCAAGCCCTATACCACCCCCCTGCAGTGAGTGGCTGGCGAGATCAGGTGTCACCCGAGTATATAAATCAGCCCCTCCCGCGGCTCGCCACAGATGCATTCTGACATAGTTCAGGGAAAGTGCTGTCTTGCTGGAGTTGCTATAGGGAGAGTGTTAGGAGTTATTTTAGGCTTCAAGAACCCCAACGGTCCTTCTTAGGGCCACATCTAACCGTGTGCAGTACTGTTGAGGCTGCTTTTTGCACTGTTGCACATTTTTTTTTTTTGTATATCGGCCGTGCAGAGCATTGCGTCCTCAGTCTGCAGTAATTTTACATAGTATAGGGCCAGTAGTGCTGAGGCAGGGACAGTGAAAAACGTGAAAGACGTATACTGTCTATATAGGCAGTGGGCTTTTCCAAAAAAATTTGGGAAAAAAACATTCTATTTGGGCTGCCTGTGACCGTCCTGAGTGTACTGCGTCTCTGCTGGGGGTAGTTGTCCTAATTCATACGCAGCCAGCTAAGTGTTACAGCAGGCTTGCGCAACCCCAGTCTGACTGGGGCATGCAGTGTGGGCCGAAGCCCACCTGCATTTAACATGACATTACCTCAGCTGTGATGGGCAATGCAATGGGATATATTTATGTACCGCCGGTGGCTTCCTGGCATCCACCCATGCTGTCGGTCCAAACGGAGTTGTAACTGCATGTGTCCAATTCTAAAGAACCGCAGTCTGACTGGGGCATGCAGTGTGGGCCGAAGCCCACCTGCATTTAACATGACATTACCTCAGCTGTGATGGGCACTGCAATGGGATACATTTATGTACAGCCGGTGGGTTCCAGGGAGCCACCCATGCTGTGGGTCCACAGGGAGTTGTAACTGCATGTGTCTACTTCTAAAGAACCCCAGTCTGACTGGGGCATGCAGTGTGGGACGAAGCCCACCTGCATTTAACATGACATTACCTCAGCTGTGATGGGCACTGCAATGGGATACATTTATGTACAGCCGGTGGGTTCCAGGGAGCCACCCATGCTGTAGGTGCACACGGAATTCCCATTGCGGAGTTGTACCTGCCTGTGACTATTTATAAAAAAACGCGGTCTGACTGGGGCATGCAGACACCTTGACAGAATGAATAGTGTGTGGCACATAGGTTCCCCATTGCTATGCCCACGTGTGCAGCTCCTGATGGCGGTGGCACAGGATTATATTTCTCATTGCTTCTGTACAGCATTGTGGGCTATCGCCCCGCCCTTCTTAAAGAGGGTCGCTGCCTAGCCGTGCCAACCCTCTGTAGTGTGTGCCTGCGGTTCCTCCTCATGGCAGACGCACTTATAAATAGACATGAGTGTGGTGTGGCATGAGGGCAGCTGAAGGCTGGACAGGGACAGTTTGGTGTGCGCTGTGGACACTGGGTCGTGCGGGGGGGAGGGGGTTGGTCAGCATGTAACCCAGGAGAAGTGGCAGCGGAGTGTCATGCAGGCAGTGATTGTGCTTTGTTGGAGGTAGTGTGGTGCTTAACTAAGGTATGCATTGCTAATGAGGGCTTTTCAGAAGTAAAAATTGTTGGAAGGGGGGGGGGGCACTCTTGCTGCTATTGTGGCTTAATAGTGGGACCTGGGAACTTGAGATGCAGCCCAACATGTAGCCCCTCGCCTGCCCTATCTGTTGCTGTGTCATTCCCATCACTTTCTTGAATTGCCCAGATTTTCACAAATGGAAACCTTAGCGAGCATCGGCGATATACAAAAATGCTCGTGTCGCCCTTTGACTTCAATGGGGTTCGTTATTCGAAACGAACCCTCGAGCATCGCAAAATTTTCTTCCCGAGTAACGAGCACCCGAGTATTTTGGTGCTCGCTCATCTCTATTAGAGAACAAAATCTTTTTTTTTTCTCAAAAACAATGCCACTCTTATTCATAGGCTGTACCTGGTAGTACAGCTCAGCAACATTCACTTGCACCAGATACAGAAAATGGTAACACAGTAAGACTGGGACCCTTATTGTGGTCCACACTCGAGGCTGGTGTAGTAACTGTAATTGGGGACATCTCAGTGGATAAAGCCATACCGGTCATTGAACTCTCCTCCCAGCTTTGCCCAGCTGCTGTGTAATCCCCTGACTGGCCACCACAGAGCAGCACCCCAAAGGCTTATAAAGGACCTTAAAAAGATCTTTTTTTAGGGTTTCCCGCTGCCTGGTCAGCAGTAGATGCCCTTTCTCTTTTAATGGGAACTGTTTGTTTTCGACAGCCCTTTGCGGCCTGACATTGTGTCCAAAAACTACATGTATCTGCGATGTGGTCTTTTAAGTCTAGGGTATGGTCTCTGTGACTTACCTAGGCCTTTCTCAGCTAGGCAATATCTTTTGTAAGCTTTATAAGTCAGTCCATAACATCTTTGATGAATGTCTTGAACACCACCATGGGGATCATCATCATCATCCTTGGGTCCATGTCCTGCCAATTACGTCAAAATGGTATGATTGAGGCTATTGACTTTTATTGAGGGGCGCCACTTGACGATGGCATAGTAAATTAGGTGGACACTAATAGCAAGCATAAGAAAACTTTCTCCACAGGAGGCATAAAGCGTAGAAGTTACAGTCATACTAGGTATAAGCTTGCCGATTCCAGATATGGCAGATGCCACTACCAATAAACAGTCTCTAAATAGTATTGGAGCTCTTTCATCTCAAAACTTACAAACTATTTGCACAACTGGTGATAGGGGTTTGATGATCTGTGAAACCTCAATTTTTACACATCTAAAAGTACCTTTACATGGGACGACTGTTGGCCGCAAAAGCGATAGTCATTCTGTGAATGGAGGCAGAGTGGGCCGGGAATCGCTCCAGCCTGCCCGCCTCCATTCACATTCATAGTTCAACGACTACCTGTTTACATGGGCCAATAGTCAACTGGTTTTTAGCTCTTCTCGCTCAGTGCCCTGTTGGTGGCCATGTGTGCACGGGACGACTATCTCCCAAATTCACTGTTTCTAGCAATGATTCGGGTGAAAATCGCCCCGCGTAAAGGTACCTTAAGGAGCAACCTAAAAGTTAGGACACCGCTATGCTAGCAGTGAGCGGAATCCCAGTCTATAGAACAAGTTCACATATCTTTCTTCACTGAAGGCAGTTTCTGGCAATTAAATCGGAACATTTAGTACGACATAAGAACAGTGTGGACATATTGAAAAAAATTTGGCATATACCGCCTCTGAGTGTTTGTACAGTACACGACCCTCATTAATAAATCTGCCCTAATGTGCTAGCATGTTGTGCTCATATGCAATGTGCTGCCTGATTGCTGCATGCTTTTTGTTATGGCAAATCTGTCTGATAAAACCTCCGAGATGTTCCTGTCATCGGGACCGTTTGGAATAGATTTATCGCATATTACGCTATACGTTGTAATTACTTCTAATGCCCGCTGAATAATTCCAGTTAGTAGAATTAATGGCAGTAATTAGCCAAGTACAATGTAAAATGAAACAGATTCGGTAAAGAATGAATGTCTTTATATCTAAGTCATAACAAGGTTTTTATATTGATGCCGGCTATTATTGTTACTTACACAACGCAGGAACCATTAGCAGCTCCGGTAGATAAGATTTCAGCACAAGGTAAGTATATCATTTTGGTAAGTGTATGTGTTGGACGGCATGCCAATATTATATTGTAATTTTTGTAAAGACTGGATGTGTTCACATTGTCCCCCTGTAAGCTTCAAAGTGTATTTTATGGTTGGCTTGACCCACAAATGTTCTCCGTTGAGTTGAATGGTAACTGTAGTCTTTGTATGTATTGTTTACTGGCTTATACATATACCTGGTATCTGACTTGGGGACCTCTGTGGCAGGCACTTTGGGGCATATGTAGTAAGCACTTATGCACATCTATGACACTGTAGACACTTGAGAGGCATCTGAACCCCTATTGATGGACCTGTGGTAGGCGCTTTTGAGATACATTTGGCAGATACTTGGGGAGCATCTGACATAGGTATTTGGTTGGCTTCTGTAGTAAGCACTCTAGTTACAAATATGGCAGACACTAAGGGGACATCTATGATAGACTCTTTGTTGATCTTTGATATGAAAGTACTCTTCACTGGCCAATTATCAGGCACAAACATTCTTTGCCAATCGGAGTGTGTAAAAGGACAAATGATCAGCTAATGACCACAGACTAACAATGAGCATGTTGATCAGCGATTGTTAGCTCCATGTACATAAACCGATATCTGCTCTATGGGGACAACTCAACATTAGAGCCTCATGTTGCACAGAGTGTTAAGGCAGCAGAAATACAGTCCTACGCTCTCGCTCATGACCTGAAGGTTGCAAGTTCAATCCCCGTACGGTTCAGCTAGCCGGCTCAAAGTCAACTCATCCTTCCGAGGTCGGTAAAATAAATACCCAGCTAGGGGGGAGGGGTAATATATAAATTTACTAAAAGTGTTGTGGAATATGTTGGTGCTATACAAATAAGAAGATTTTTTTAATTTTTGTTTTACATTAATATGATCATTCATCCCTGTATACGTCATCGATCAACTGCACATCTCCCAATTTACACGAAGCAATGTGCAGCCAACCAGCGAGTATTTTTCTGCTCACCTAAACAACACAAAATAAACTGACGGTTTCTCCATTTAGACATCCCAACTGTTGGCTAAACGAGTGTGAGAGGGCACAATGTTCAGGCTCTGGGTTCCCCCTCCCCTCCAGAGAGTTATTTTGGGGTATGGTGAACCATTCCGTCTCTGAAGCCTGGAGTGCAAAGTCTAGTTCTTTTAGAGTCATTATGTGCCCCTCTCCACATATTCAAGCTGGGGCGCTAACAAGGATTAGTGTCCCACCTCTGGCGATACCGGATCGGGAGAAGGTCGGGCCTGTAAATAATTATTTACCAGTAGGCTCCAGGGATAGCTCTTATAGGGTCAAATCTGCTTGTAACTACGAACTTTAATGAAGAGTAGAAACAAGTAAATAGTTTAAGTCCTGTTCACAAATCCCTCACTATTATATATCGGTTAAGGTTATTGCTGATATTGTTATACAAGTCCAGTTCCCTTCCATCAGGCTTCACAAAGCTCCCACATGGTCACCGGAGACAAAAGTCTTTTCTAGCTCACTCAAACACACAGTTGAGTTCGAGAGAAGGAACGAGGATGAGGTAGACACTAGAGTTGAGCGAACATACTCTGGCGAGCTTAATGCTCGTTCGAGTATTAGCGTACTCGATGGTGCTCATTACTCGAATGAGCATCAAATCACGTTCGACCCCGCCTCAGCTTTTGGCTCCTCCCCACTGTGACGTGCCTGTTTTGGCCCCTCCCTGCCACGACGCAGCGCGCGTCATTTGAAAATTTTTGGTCTGGCAGGGAGGGGAAGGGGAAGGGGACGAGGAAGAGAGAGAGAGAAACACGAACCAAGAAAAAAAAAAAAAGGTCGTGACCCTGCGTTCCACATACAAAAATGCTCGAGTCTCCCATTGTAGCCAATGGGGTTCGTTACTCGAGTAGAGCTCTCGAATTTTACGAAAAGCTCGACTCGAATAATGCGGACCCGAGCATTTGGGTGCTCGCTCATCTCTAGTAGACACCAAACCATTGCTAACCCTGCACACTTCACGGTCGCCATATTTCCGAGGACTCTGTGCACGTAGGCCCTATGGTCTAACAGGAGAGACTCCACAACCCATCCTCTCACTTGTAGCGTCACCTCTGCCTCAATGTACCGCTCAGAAGGCCGCTCCTCATTACCATCTCCTCTTGAAGCCATAGTAGAAGTACAGATCTCTAACACTGCAAAATATAATACAAACAAATATATGCAATGATACCCTTTCCACAAGTGTTCGTAGGAAGATTTGAGTCCGATAGTCAGCCTGTATATATGGACCTTCAGTTTATATATATATATATTGCAGAACTGAAAAACATCATCTTTGTTCTGCGTGATCATCTATTTTCTCCTAAACACCATGAAGATGAAAGCCAACCAATGCCGCCTTCTTGTTCAGAACACGTCATGGCCGTATGATTGATAGCAATTTATCACAGAAGTTCAGACTCAGCAGTTGACTTTCTGATCCTCATACGTGGGCACCCCGCACATCACCCTCCACCACCATCACCACCGCCGTGTGCTATCTCCAGGCTACATATCATTTACCAATTTAAAGCAGCTGGTTCAAGTAAATTTAACAGAGTTTAATATCCGGGATAGCTCACCGAGGGGATCACTTATTAAATTATTGGAAGCGATCTTAGGTTTCACTTGCAGTTTATTGTTCTCAATTGTTTTGTCTTGAAAACAAATTTTAGTTTTTGACCTCAAAGAGATTGCAGTTTATAGTAAAATTCTGGAAGTTTATGAGCGTCATAAATATTAACTCCCCCCACCACCACGGCTCCTTCTTCAGCTTAAAAACAGTTATTATGTTTCTTGATAACAAATGACTTAACCTAGAAAAAAACATATAATTAATATGTTATGTGACCGTACAAGCCTTTTTATACTTTTATGTGTCTTTGGCTCTGATTTTTTGTTACCACAGTACAGATTTGTCATGTTAGACTTGGTTACTGCTTGATTTTTTGTTTTGTTCCTGCTTTTAGTCTTTGTTAGCTCTTATGTTAAAGAGCCATTGCGGTGATTTTTTAAATTCATTCACTATGTCGCTACCTCTCCAGTATATATAAGTGGGCTAGTGTTACATTGGTTAGTTATTTCTTTCTGTCTGAAAATCCCAGGCTCTTTTTTCTCAGATGGTCATGTGATCTTAATCCTGACCTGCTCAGATCTACTTGGGGTCGTGATCTGAAACTTGTTAGATTCTCACTTTGTGTGATGCTGTTTCATACATTCTAACACATAAACTACCCACAGGGGGATACAGACACTTCTGTCACAGTTATTGATGATGATCACACAGCTCCTGCCACACAGTTATAATAGAGGAGATCACAGCTCATCTCCCTGGCTGTATACTTATGGTCTGTAACTTATTAAGGTGAATACAGAAGTTAATGATAATTAAACTCTCCTTCCAGCAGGCAAAAATGGTATAACCTCAGCGAATGCTGTGCTAATACATCAAGGGGATAAATATGAAACTGAAAGTTAAAAAAAATCTTAGTCTCAAGATCATGGCTAATAAGCATTAAACAGGGGGCTGCACTGCAGGGAAGTGGCTGAAATATGCAGAGGAGACCACCAGAGTGTGCCAGGCAAACAGGTGAAAGGATCTGGGATGAAAAAATGTCATTTCACCTGAGTGGCCCTTTAAGTCCTGCATCATACAGAGTTGTAATATGACATTCACCAGGGAAGATGGTAGCACCTGGGGCTCCTTGAGACACTGGTTAATGGGCATGAAGGCTTCTTCCACAGTTTGCTGCTCAGGCTTCATGCTTTTATATCACATAACTTAAAGAACAGCCACAGATTGCTTCTATACCACAATGCCCCCTATGTCAGCCACCAGGTTTGCCTTAACCACCTCCCCTCCTCTCATTTGCTGTTGTTTGCACCTTGTTTCATGTTTTTAAATTCTGATTTTCAAGTGTTCTTCCCCATTTCTTTGTTGTTCTGCTGTTTGCAATCCACTTTCAGACAGGGGCATGTTGCAAGCCTACTAGTCTGCCAGTAGTTAACTGTCCTTTACTTCCTTTCACTTACTTTCCATGCTGCACTGTGCTGTATCTGGTCGAATCAGCAGGGAGGCAGTATCTGAATGCCATCCCTTTTTCTTTCCCCTGAGGAGCCAGGGATTCAGAGCTACTTTAGCCAAATGTCTGCAAATCGCTCAGCAGGGAGTGAATCTGTGAAGATAGCACTTCCCCCACATATAAGCAAACATCCTAGCATCCCTGTTACTACAGAAGCTCAGTACTTAACAACACGCAGTGAATCGTAGAGGGGCTAAATGGGAGACCTCTAGTGGCAGCCACCTCAAACCTGATTTACTGTATTAAAACAACAAAACTTTTAATGAAAGTATAGTACAAGGCTGATGAAACACACAGTCTATTAGAGGAGCATCAATTGTCTGAAAAGTTAGTGCCCCTTTAGGAAATGAAAGCTGAACCCTAATTGGTTGCTGTGGGCAACAAGGACGGTCTTACTGTTTGACAGCTAAATGAAGTCTATTATTTTTATAGCGTGTACTTTTTAAAACATTTTTATTTTATTCTATCATTTTATTTCATTTCATGATAAAGATTTTGTTTTGTTTTTACACTATATTTAACTATTTTTCTCCTTTGCTAATCCCTCTATGGGACTTATAGACATGCATTTTTTGTGGCCTTCTATAATACATTGCAATAGTCTCCAATACATGGCAAACTTGGGGGTCTTCATTAGGCCCCCACTGCCATGCAAACCCATCAGTACTCCATAATCACATCATGGAGGTGCCAATGGGGGACAGAAGGAGTTTTATCCTACTAGCTAATCACTTAGAAGTCATTATAGAAGATTTGAAGTTGCAGTTCTTCAAATACTATATAACACATTGCAATACTGTATTGCAATCACTGGCGTAACTATAGGGGACGCAGGGGATGCAGTTGCACCCAGGCCCAGGAGCCTTAGGGGGCCCATAAGGCTCTCTTCTCCATATAGGGAGCCCAGTACTATGAATAAAGCATCATAGTTGGGGGCCCTGTTACAGATTTTGCATTAGGGCTCAGGAACTTCAAGTTACGCCTCTGTGTTGAGGGGTTAAGAGAAGTCTGGGGGCCCCAAGATAAACTTTTGCACCCAAGTCCATGAGACTTTAGCTACGCCCTTGATTGCAATGAATTATCCCTGGTAGTTTCACACCTATTAGACCCTATCTTTGGCATGACCTGTGCAGTAACTATCTATTCCCCATCCCTTATTTTTACAGAGTAGTGCTGGAAGGAGTTAATCATTACTGGATTTTATATTGCACTAAAAAATGTCCATTTTAGGAAATCCATGAGTCAACACATGTAAATTCAGTATTGGGCTTCATCTTATCTCTGCCCGACCTCTATAAAGGGGTTAACAAATATTCCAGATTCTGGATTGCATGTCATAGATTATATGGGGTTCTCATGGCAGGCTCCTGATTAGCACAAGCGTGTTTCATGCTTCACCATTAAATAGTAGGTTATATAATGACACCACAAAGCTGAAAGAAAACAAATCACCTCAGAGAGCCAAGAATAATGGAAAAGTATCTGAAGAATGGAGAACAAGAGGAGGACATTCATCTTGAAGCATGTATTTGTACTAAGTGAAAAATTGGGCTGTAATTGACTTTAATTAACCTCAACCACAATACATAAGCCAGGAAAAAACATTTCATCTATCGCTCTGCTGAAATACACACGGCTTCTTTTCTTGCATCTGTTTTGTGCTGGCATAATGCAATCAGGATCTATCTATCTCATATTTATCTATCTATCTCGTATCTATCTATCTCATAGCTATCTATCTATCTCATATTTATCCCTCTATCTATCTCGTATATATCCCTCTATCTATGCATCTATCTATCTATCTATCTATCTATCTATCTTATATCTATGTATGCATGTATCTATCTATCTATCTATCTATCTATCTATCTCATATCTATATATATCATATCTCCTATCTATCCATCTATCTATCTCATATATATGTATGTATGTATCTATTTCATATCTATCTACCTCATATCTATCCATCTATCCATCTCTCCCATATCTATCCATCTATCTCATATCTATCCTATATATATATATATATATATATATATATATATAATATAAATCTATGTATCTTACTATCTCTCTATCTATCTCACATCTATACTATCTATCTATCTCATATCTATCTATCTCATATTTATGTATGTATGTATGTATGTATCTATCTCTATCATATCTCCTATCTATCCATCTATCTATCTCATATCTATCTATGCATCCATCTATATATATATATATATATATATATATATATATATATATATATATATATATAAAAGTCTATGTATCTATCTCACTATCTATCTCATATCTATCTATAATAAATATATCTATCCATCCATCTATCTCATACCTATCTATTTATAATACATTTATCTTTCTATATCGTATCTATCTATCTCATATCTATCTAATATCTATCTATAATAAATCTCACTATCTTATCTATCTATCTATCTATCTATCTATCTATCTCATATCTATCTCATATCTATCTATAATAAATCTCACTATCTTATCTATCTATCTATCTATCTATCTATCTATCTATCTATCTATCTATCCTATAGATCTTTCAGCCACACTACATACACTAGAGGCTTCATTGGTATTTCCTATCTGTAACAGGGTCCCCGGAAATAGATGCTTACACCTTACTGGTGGGGGTAATGATGGTTCAGTGATTAGGCTCGGAGGCCTCCTTACCGGTGTGGGGTACCGCTGGAAGAATGTCCTGCTGCATCCCTGTCTGGGGCTCAGATAGTAGGCTGCAATGGAAGGTGGAGGAGACCACAGTCTTGCAACAACACAGTCTTTATTTGGTAATGGTGTACAACCAATACAATCTTGTTCTCCTGTGGCGGTGGCACCTGGGCAACAGTGGAGACAACCTTTGGAATACTCTCCAGCTTGTGACATGTCCCACAAGCTCATCACCTTGTAGCGTAAAATGACCATCCACGGGTAACTCTGATACAGCATAGCTTCCTTCTCCCCAACAGACAACAGAACTACATCACAACCATTAGACCTTAGCGGAGTGTACTATTTATGAGCTATTTAACACCTCCTGCAATGTCAAGGCCACCACCCTAGGTTCCCAGGCTATTCTAACAGTGAAAGCACCAACTTAAAACTGACATAGATACAGTAGTCATAAATACAATATGTGGGGTAAATTCACCCCTCTTTCTCCTACATAGATGTGCATGTAGATCTCAAAGCCATGAATGATCCATTGGCGCAAATGATAAATTACAGATAAAAAATGTCTTTTATATTAATGCTTTAATGATTTATTATGTTATTTCCACTCCTTACAGCTCAGTGCTATACATTGTGTTCGAATTAGCAGATATGGACCCATTGTGCAACACACTGGTTGGGTTTTGTGCCAAATCCAGAGGCAACACCTAAGGAGGCCTGGTCTTCACCCTTGTACTCCGCCAGTTGGGGTCTGGGCTTTCTTGCGGAGTACCCAGGTTGTTGCACTGAGAGTGGTCCCGTTTATGTGGAAGCTGATGCTGCAATAGACATGGGCGTCATACCCCAGCGAGCGAACAAAGGCATAGTCAGATCAATCCAGGTCTAGGCAGGTAGCACAGCTTCAGAACGAGGAACAATCCAGAGGTCAGGACACACAGAATGGAGTCAGCATGGTACAAACAGGCCAGGAGTCGGGGCAGGCAGCAAACAAGAGAAGGGTCAATAAAACAGGCCAGAGGTCAGGAGCAGAGAATGCAACAAAGTCAGGAATAACCAAAGTCAGAAACTATAGCGTCGGCATATCCAAGATAGCACCTTAAGCTGGACCAAAAGACCCAAACTAAGGTGGCTTCCTTAGCGGGAGGGTGTCTGATGTAGCCAAAGATCTCTCATAATTGGCAGAGGAAGACTTGGGAAGGTGTGCCCTGGCCCTTTAGTAGCGTGAGCATATGCAGTACAGAAGGTCAGGGCAGATGGCGAAGGAGGGCGTCTGCAAGAGAAGCAATAAGAACACGTACCGCAACCAGAAGAGGAAAGATGGCAGCTGTGGCGGTTAATTGTAATACATTAAATGGCCACTTTATTAGAGACATCACAGTCTACTCTTCCACCTCTGGTTGCTGCGGCTACTACTTACCCCTCCTGGGTGATATTCACGTTAGGTCTCTGATTTTTATATGCCAGCCTGTCTGTTAGCTGGTGCATGGACTGTGCTAATATCTGTGGCTCTACTTGTTGTGATCCCATCACCAAGATTTAAGGTACCTTTACACAGAGCGAATAGCACAAAAAAAAAAGTGCAAATGAACCCATTGAAATCAATGGGTTCTATTCTTCGCGTTCCGAGGTCGGGATTTTCCCACGCGCAAAAACACGCTCGCTCATCTGACAAAGCCCTAACTCTGACACATCTGTATCCCAATAGAAGTCAAATGTCAGACAAATAAACACCAACATTTCCTCCTCTTCCCAGCTTGATGCCAAGCCGAAATTCCCACTCCTGAGACAATCACAAATAATCCGCTGATAAGGCTGAAATTAAAAACTCAAATAAATTTGTTTGACAATTCCAGCCGTATCTCAAGGACTACCATCAGTCGTCTGCCAGGTTATTTGTAAACTTAACACTCCCAATCTCCTCTAATGTGGCTTCTATCTCCTAAATTAAAAGCTGAAGAAACACAGGACTTTGATCCTTCAGACCTTCCTACAATACAGGGCTTCTGTTGACTTGCCAGATGCTCACTTGCCCTATCATTAACACCCGAAAAAGGATCTTAGTAAGATGAATTGCCGCAGGTCATTCATGTGCAGGTCACCATGTTTGCTGAAATGGAGCCAATGGAAATAGAAAAAAAATCCACAGCTTCTAGACAAAGAAAGTGATGTGCGCTGTAATTACACACATTTTGCATCTTGCTAGTAATTATTTATTTCTTTCCTCTCTTTCTTCATTCATTTCATCCATTCCTTCATTACCTCCATTCTTCTTCCCCTTCTCACTTTCAATTCTTTCCTCTCTCTCTCTCTGCTTTCTTCATTCCCCTCACTTGCTTTCTTCCCCATCTTTTCCCTCCTTTCATTTTTTCCCTCCTTACCTTCTTCTCAGCCTCCCTTGCTTGCTCCTTCTTTCCTCCCTCTCTTTCTTTATTTCCTCCATTCCAACCTCCCTTCTTCCTTCTCCTCTCTCTTCCATCTCGGTCCCTGGCTTCTTTCTTCCTCTCACCCTTGTCCTTCCCTATCTTCTTCCCTATCTTCCTCCTTTCACTTTTTTCCTCTTTACTTCCTTCTCAGCCTCCCTTGCTCGTCTTTCCTCCCTTCCTTCTTTCCCTTGCTTTCTTGTTTCCATCTATCCCTTCATTTACCTCCTTCCATTAAAGCAACACTCCAGTATTGGAACAAAATTCTGTACTGGGAGCGGAGGGTGGAGGGGATGTATTACCTGTAGATGATCTTCTCTGTGGTCTCTTTATTCTGTTGGTACCGAGTACCTTTTTCAGGTAGCCAAGATGTCTGCCACTATTTTTAGACTACCTAATAGTGTTTGGACTACCAATGCACTATACCGGCTATCTGATTGTCCAGCGCTGCTCAAGTAATCATCGATGCCCAATTACGGCCTAGTGCATTTTAAGAATATAGTACATACCACAGTAACATAGTATGTTAGGCTGAAAGAAGACGATGTCCATCCATTTCAGCCTGTTTACACCCCCGTTGTTTGATCCAGAGAAAGCAGAAAATTAGGCAGAAGCCAATTCAGCCCATTTGGGAGAAAAAAATTCCTTCCAGATTCCATAATGGCAGTCAGAATAATCCCTGGATCGACGTTTTGATTGTTACTAGAGATGAGCGAGCACCAAAATGCTCGGGTGCTCGTTACTCGAGACGAACTTTTCGCGATGCTCGAGGGTTCATTTCGAATAACGAACCCCATTGAAGTTAATGGGCGACCCGAGAATTTTTGTATATCGCCGATGCTCGCTAAGGTTTTCGTTTGTGAAAATCTGGGCAATTCAAGAAAGTGATGGGAACGACACAGCAACAGATAGGGCAGGCGAGGGGCTTCATGTTGGGCTGCATCTCAAGTTCCCAGGTCCCACTATTAAGCCACAATAGCAGCAAGAGTGGGCCCCCCCCCTTCCAACAACTTTTACCTCTGAAAAGCCCTCATTAGCAATGCATACCTTAGCTAAGCACCACACTACCTACAACAAAGCACAATCACTGCCTGCATGACACTCCGCTGCCACTTCTCCTGGGTAACATGCTGCCCAACCCCCCCCCCACGACCCAGTGTCCACAGCGCACATCAAACTGTCCCTGCCCAGCCTTCAGCTGCCCTCATGCCACGCCACCCTCATGTCTATTTATAAGTGCGTCTGCCAGAGGAACTGCAGGCACACACTGCAGAGGGTTGGCACGGCTAGGCAGCGACCCTCTTTAAAAGGGGCGGGGCGATAGTTCACAATGCTGTACAGAAGCAATGAGAAACCCAATCCTGTGCCACCTCCATCTGGAGCTGCACACGTGGGCATAGCAATGGGGAACCTATGTGCCACACACTATTCATTCTGTCAAGGTGTCTGCATGCCCCAGTCAGACCGCGTTTTTTTATAAATAGTCACAGGCAGGTACAACTCCGCCATGGGAATTCCGTGTGCACCCACAGCATGGGTGGCTCCCTGGTACCCACCGGCTGTACATAAATGTATCCCATTGCAGTGCCCTGGACAGCAGAGCTAACGTCAGATTAAATGCAGGTGGGCTTCGGCCCACACTGCATGCCCCAACCTGACCGGGGTTTTTAATTCATAGAGACAGGCAGGTACAACTCCCTATTGTGAAGTCCCTGTGGACCGACAGCATGGGTGGGTGCCAGGAAGCCACCGGCGGTACATAAATATATCCCATTGCATTGCCCATCACAGCTGAGGTAATGTCATGTTTAATGCAGGTGGGCTTCGGCCCACACTGCATGCCCCAGTCAGACTGGGGTTCCTTAGAAGTGGACACATGCAGTTACAACTCCCTGTGGACCCACAGCATGGGTGGCTCCCTGGAACCCACCGGCGGTACATAAATATATCCCATTGCAGTGCCCAACACAGCTGATGTAACGTCAGCTGTAATGCAGGTGGGCTAAAAATTAATTGGATTACACTGTAGGCGAGGGCCCCCAAAAATTGGTGTACCAACAGTACTAATGTACCTGAGAAAAATTGCCCATGCCCAACCAAGAGGGCAGGTGAAACCCATTAATCGCTTTGGTTAATGTGGCTTAATTGGTAACTAGGCCTGGAGGCAGCCCAGTAAAAATAAAAATTGGTTGAGGTGAAAGTTTCAACGCTTTAAAGAGCATTGTAACGTATAAAAATTGTTTAGAAAAATTATATGACTGAGCCTTGTGGGCCTAAGAAAAATTGCCCGTTCGGCGTGATTATGTTAGGTTTCAGGAGGAGGAGCAGGAGGAGGAGGAGGAATATTATACACAGATTGATGAAGCAAAAAGGTCCCCGTTTTGGATGGTGATAGAGAACGATGCTTCCATCCGCGGGTGCAGCCTACGTATTGTTTAGGTATCGCTGCTGTCCGCTGGTGGAGAAGAGAAGTCTGGGGAAATCCAGGCTTTGTTCATCTGTCGGCACTGTCGGCACTGTCGGTTGACAGGTGGGTACGCTTATCCGTGATGATTCCCCCAGCCACACTAAACACACTCTCTGACAAGACGCTAGCCGCAGGACAAGCAAGCACCTCCAGGGCATACAGCGCGAGTTCAGGCCACGTGTCCAGCTTCGACACCCAGTAGTTGTAGGGGGCAGAGGCGTCACCGAGGACGGCCGTGCGATTGGCTACGTACTCCCTCACCATCCTTTTACAGTGCTCCCGCCAACTCGGCCTTGACTGGGGAGCGGTGACACAGTCTTGCTGGGGAGCCAGAAAGCTGGCAAAGGCCTTGGATAATGGTCCCCTGCCTGCGCTGTACATGCTGCCTGATCTCTGCGCCTCCCCTGCTACCTGGGCCGCGGAAATGCGCCTTCGGCCACTAGCGCTGTCGGATGGGAAGTTTACCATCAGTTTGTCCACCAGCACCCTGTGGTATAGCATCATTCTCGAACCCCTTTCCTCTTCGGGAATGAGAGTGGAAAGGCTCTCCTTATACCGTGGGTCGAGCAGTGTGTACACCCAGTAATCCGTAGTGGCCAGAATGCATGTAACGCGAGGGTCACGAGAAAGGCATCCTAACATGAAGTCAGCCATGTGTGCCAGGGTACCTGTACGCAACACATGGCTGTCCTCACTCGGAAGATCACTTTCAGGATCCTCCTCCTCCTCCTCTGGCCATACATGCTGAAAGGATGACAGGCAAGCAGCATGTGTACCCTCAGCAGTGGGCCAAGCTGTCTCTTCCCCCTCCTCCTCATGTTCCTCCCGCTCCTCCTCCTCCTCCTCTGGCCATACACGCTGAAAGGATGACAGGCAAGCAGCATCTGTACCCTCAGCAGTGGGCCAAGCTGTCTCTTCCCCCTCCTCCTCATGCTCCTCCCCCTCCTCCTCCTCCTCAACGCGCTGAGATATAGACATGAGGGTGCTCTAACTATCCAGCGACATACTGTCTTCCCCCGCCTCCGTTTCTGAGTGCAAAGCATCTGTGCAGGGAACTTCTCAAGAGGCATAGCAGAGGAATGGTGACACTAATGATTGCAGCATCCCCGCTCAGCATCTGGGTAGACTCCTCAAAGTTTCCAAGGACCTGGCAGATGGCTGCCAACCAGGCCCACTCTTCTGTAAATAATTGAGGAGGCTAACTCCCACTACGCCGCCCATGTTGGAGTTGGTATTCCGCAATAGCTCTACGCTGCTCATAGAGCCTGGCCAACATGTGGAGCGTAGAGTTCCACTGTGTGGGCACGTCGCACAGCAATCGGTGCACTGGCAGATTAAACCGATGATGCAGGGTCCGCAGGGTGGCAGCGTCCGTCTTGGAGTTGCGGAAATATGCGCTGACCCAGCGCACCTTTCCGAGCAGGCGTGACAAGTGTGGGTAGCTTTTCAGAAAGCGCTGAACCACCAAATTAAAGACATGGGCAAGGCATTGCACGTGCGTGAGGCTGCCGAGCTGCAGAGCCGCCACCAGGTTACGGCCGTTGTCACACACGACCATGCCCGGTTGGAGGCTCAGCGGCGCAAGCCAGCGGTCGGTCTGCTCTGTCAGACCCTGCAGCAGTTCGTGGGCCGTCTGACTCTTCTCTCCTAAGCTGAGTAGTTTCAGCACGGCCTGCTGACGCTTGCCCACCGCTGTGCTGCCACGCCGCGCGACACCGACTGCTGGCACATCTTGATTGCGAGACAGAGGTTGCGTAGGAGGAGGAGGAGGGTGGTTTAGTGGAGGAAGCATACACTGCCGCAGATACCACCACCGAGCTGGGGCACGCAATTCGGGGGGTGGGTAGGACGTGAGCGGTCCCAGGCTCTGACTCTGTCCCAGCCTCCACTAAATTCACCCAATGTGCCGTCAGGGAGATATAGTGGCCCTGCCCGCCTGTGCTTGTCCACGTGTCTGTTGTTAAGTGGACCTTGGCAGTAACCGCGTGGTGAGGGCGCGTACAATGTTGCGGGAGACGTGGTCGTGCAGGCCTGGGACGGCACATCGGGAAAAGTGGTGGCGACTGGGAACCGAGTAGCGCGGGGCCGCTGCCGCCATCATGCTTTTGAAAGCCTCCGTTTCCACAAGCCTATACGGCAGCATCTCGAGGGTGATCAATTTGGCAATGTGCACGTTTAACGCTTGAGCGTGCGGGTGTGTGTCAGCGTATTTGCGCCTGCGCTCAAACTGTGGCGCTAGCGACGTCTGGACGCTGCGCTGAGAGACATTGCTGGATGGGGCCGAGGACAGCGGAGGTGATGGTGTGGGTGCAGGCCAGGAGACGGTAGTGTCTGTGTCCTCAGAGGGGGGTTGGATCTCAGTGGCAGGTTGGGGCACAGGGGGAGAGGCAGTGGTGCAAACCGGAGGCGGTGAACAGGCATCGTCCCACCTTGTGGGGTGCTTGGCCATCATATGCCTGCGCATGCTGGTGATGGTGGCTCCCCAGCTGATCTTGGCGCGACAAAGGTTGCACACCACTGTTCGTCGGTCGTCAGGCGTCTCTGTGAAAAACTGCCACACCGTAGAGCACCTTGACCTCTGCAGGGTGGCATTGCGCGAGGGGGCGCTTTGGGAAACAGTTGGTGGATTATTCGGTCTGGCCCTGCCTCTACCCCTGTCCACCGCACTGGCTCGGCCTGTGCCCACACCCTGACTTGGGCCTCCGCGTCCTCGCCCGCGTCCACGTCCTCTAGGCCTACCCCTACCCCTCAGCATGGTGTATTACCAGTAGTGCAGAAACAGAACGCTGTAATTAAATGTGCCGCTTATTGGCCTGTGGTTGGAGGCTGACTTCGCTTACGGAATGCCAGGAAATAATTTTGCACAAGCCTGCTGTAACACTTAGCTGGCTGCGTATGAATTTGGAGAACTACTACACCCAGCACAGACCCAGAACACTGAGGACACTCACAGGCAGCCCAAATAGATTTTTTTCCACAAATTTTTTTGCAAAGGCCCACTGCCTATATTCAATCAATATGTCTTCTGTCCCTGCCTAAGCGCTTCTGTCCCTGGAGTATTACTGCAGGGCGCAATGCTCTGCACGGCCGATATACAAAAAAAAAAAAAGTGCAACACTGCAAAAAGCAGCCTCCACAGTACTGCACACGGTTAGATGTGGCCCTAAGAAGGACCGTTGGGGTTCTTGAAGCCTAAAATACTCCTAACACTCTCCTTATAGCAGCTCCACCAAGATAGCACTTTCCCTAAAGTATGTCAGAACGCATCTGTGGCGAGCCGCGGGAGGGGCCGATTTTTATACTCGGGTGACACCTGATCTCGCCAGCCACTCACTGCAGGGGGGTGGTATAGGGCTTGAACGTCGCAGGGGGAAGTTGTAATGCCTTCCCTGTCTTTCAATTGGCCAGAAAAGCGCGCTAACGCCTCAGAGATGAAAGTGAAAGTAACCCGAACATCGCGTGGTACTCGTTACGAGTAACGAGCATCTCGAACACGCTAATACTCGAACGAGTATCAAGCTCGGACGAGTACGTTCGCTCATCTCTAATTGTTACTACCTGACTCCAAAACCCGGATCAAGAACTCGCTGGTTATTTAGTCTATATCATGTAATATCGTAGCACTCTAGAAAGACATCTAGTCCCCTCTTAAACTCCTCTATGGATTTTGCCATCCCCACCTCCTCAGGCAGAGAGTTCCATAGTCTCACTGCTCTTACAGTAAAGAACCCTTTTCTGCGTTGGTGATGAGATCATGGGAGAGATCCTTGTATTGTCCCCTAATGTATTTATACATAGTTATTTGGTCGCCCCTTAACCGTTTTTTTTCTGTGGTGAATAATCCCAATTTTGATAACCTCTCTGGGTATTCCAGTCCTCCCATTCCATGTATTAATTTAGTTGCCCTTCTTTGAACCCCCTCAAGCACTGTAATATCTTTCCTGAGCACTGGTGACCAGAACTGTACACAGTATTCCATGTGGGGCCTGACAAGTGCCTTATATAGTGGAAGGATAATGTTCTTGTCCCTCGCCCCTATACCTCTTTTAATGCCCCCAAGACTTTATTTGCTTTTGCAGCAGCTGACTGGCATTGATTGCTCTAGTTGCGTCTACAGTCCAATAGCCCCCCAGGTCTTTTTCCATATCACTTTTCCCTAGCAGTACCCCATTTAGTGTATATGGGTGACATCCGTTTTTCCCGCCCATGTGCATAACCTTATATTTATCAATGTTGAACTTCATTTGTCACTTTTCTGCCCAAGCCTACATTGTCCTCCGTTGTAGTTAGAAAATAGGGGCCATCTTGGCAGTCAAAAATCAGCATGCGGAAGGGAGGGGTGGCTGAGAAGATCATCCACATGTAATACATCCACTACACCCACCGATGTAGGGACAGAATTTTGTCCCGAACCAGAACCGGTATTCCTTCCTTCCTTCCTTGCTTGTACAACTAGTGGCCTGTAGATCACAATCCATTTTGTTTACTTGAATAAATTGGCTATTGTGTGTAACCATTCTGCTTGTCAATGGGGCATGTTGTCAATTATTTCATACACTACCTAGAGGAATAGTAGAAGTCTGACAGCAGTCAGATTTCTAAGAGAAGATGATCCAGAATTGTTATTCCTCTTTAAGATCCCATTAGAATCTGTTTACACCTCCAGGTAAGAAGGAGATTTCCATCGATAAGCCTGTCTGTTATTAATGCTATCACTTAAATACAAATTCTGGTTATCTACATTGCTGGAGCAACTCTTTATATTCTATAGTGGTAAGTGCAGCATGTTGGTCCAGAGGTTTGTAACATGCCGTCGGTGATTATAAATGTCAGGCATAGATATGAAGAACAGAGTGGGGTTAAAAATTTTAAAAACAGGTTCCCTATTTACCTGACTAAAATATGCACTGCCCACAGCATACGATTATCCCTAAACTAATGATCGAATAAAGCAATCACAAACATATATTCTAAAATTGAGTTCATAGCATATATACAGCACTGAAACCAAGCTTATAGCATAAATACAGTACTTGTAACACAGATACAGCACCAGAAACCAGCTCATCACATAAATACAGTACCATAACCAAGCTTCTAACATAACTACAGCAATTCATAATATAAATACAGCACCAGAGCCAAGTTCATAGCATGTGCAGCACTAGAATTAAGCTCATAACATAAATACAGCTGCTCAATTAAAAATAGCCACTAATAGTCACTAACAAGAAAATTGGACCGGCAACAAAATAAGAAATTTAGTCACCTCCCTACGCTTCTGCGATGACTTCTTCCCGCGGTTGCCTTTGCCTTTTCTGGCCAGCATCGTGCAGGACAATACAGGCGGCATTATGACATCATTGTACACCCTATATCACAGGGTAGGTGCAAAGCGGTGGGCAGGGACCCCTAGCAGGCCTTCCAGAAGCTCCACTGCCATATTTGTTTGTATCCACATCTTAAAGATGCAAATACAACTGATTTGGGGGAAGGAGGACCACAACAGCATCTTCCCCATTCTGCAAACCCGCTGGTAGAACTGGGTGAATTCCACAATTTAATTCAGTTGCTCCACAGCAAACACCACTCACTATTCTGGGACAGGAGACTCCTTTTCTGCCCACTTTACAAATTCAGGATATTAATACCTACAACTTTTACAGATGCCAATAACACATAACAACATTTTCTGCACTTAAAATGGTTTTCCGAGGCTAAACTAGGATAGGTTAGTCATAGTTTATCGATTTGGGTTCAATACTCAAGATTCCCCCTGATCAGATGATTGAAGAGGTCGCAGTGCTCGGTTGAGTACTGCAGCCTCTTCTCAGGCCTGTAAAATCATGTTCATAGATCACATGGGCTCAGTGCAGCTCAATCGCATTTTAGAATTGAGCTACAATAGCGGGCACGACCTCTATACAATGTATGTCACTGTGGTTGATATAGACTAAAGTGACAGCAGACCTCATCTGCACAATGTCACTCCAATCAGCTGATCGTCGAGGATCCTGAGCAGCGGACCCCTGCCGATCAACTATTGATTACCTATCCTGTATAGTGTTGAGTGAACCGTACCAATAGAACCCTGTTTCAGCTTGAACTTTGCTAAAATTTCAGTTTGACACAAACCCAAATGAACTTTTAGCAAAGTTCTACCAAAACAGGGTTCTACTGGTTCCGTTTGCTCAATACTAGTCCTGAACACTGGTATATAACACTGTCTAAGAACCATAGAGTCCTTTATAACGGTACTGGTGTATCTTGATGCCACCAGAAGGGGTTGACCTAGCGTTGTTGTAGTTAACGCCCCCTGTCAAGCCTCTATGTTCCAATTGGCTGCGGCATCAAGATGCAAGATGCAAGACCCTGATTCCCGACAGCGGGGACCACAGACCACAGGGGAGATAATCAGGGAGCGCAGCCGCCAACCCAGTTTGCCGACAGCGGGGAACACGCGGCAAGAGGATCACAGAAGGTGGGGGGGGGCATCAGGGAGCGCGTCTGGCGGCACCTTACACTCACAGCACCCTGGCATCAGGGAGCGCGTCTGGCGGCACCTTACACTCACAGCTGCTGTCCTGCTGCTGAGTCTTGAAGCTCCAGACACCTGGGTGTCAGCTCACCTCGCAGGTCGGCTGTCACACTACTCCCCTGCCGGCCTGCCATGTCCACTAGAGGCCAGCCCCGCTCTCACAGTACCGCATGGCCTAGCGCACAGTCTACCCCACAGCCCCGACAGGCGGCCTACCCTTTGCGCTCCCAGCTACCTCCGTGCAGCATTGCCGGATCACTGCACATGGCCTTTTCACAATGCTGGAATCTCTGCTTCTGCCGACGGTCAGTCTCCTGCTCGCTGCTCTGCCCTTTACTCCTGTATCTTGGCAGCCAATCCTAAGCTAGGGGCGTGACAGGCGTCTTTACTCCTGGGGACAGTTGTCACACCCCTAGCTTCCAGTGGCATCAAGATACACCAGTACCCTTTATAACACTCTCAGTGTTATACATGGCTCTTAGACAGTGCTATACAATTTCAAGGGTTTGGGTGACCTTCTGGTTTGGTTCAAATTAATTCTGACCGAACCAACCCTTTTATAAAAGTTCGACAAACCGGCCAAACTGAACTTTTTAAAAGTTCACTAACTACTACTCTCGAGGATAGGTGAGCAATAGTTTACTCTGAAAAAAACCCTTTAACCTGTCCTGGTCACAGATGCCTCCACTCTACCCTGTCTTCTATGCTTTCTATCCAAGGTGGTACAAATGTACCTATTGTGCCCATACCATTTAAAGTGTAGACTCTTTATCTGATTGTTTGCTCATTTACTTTGATTCTTTGTCGTTTTACTTGTTACTTTCTTAATTGGAAGGCATTGTGGACTATATTAATACTATATAAATAAAGATTATTAGTAGTACTGTAGTAGTATGTGTTACAAAAGCTCTAAACACGGTAAGACGCTAACTTCCTCGCACATGACATTCAGGAGATCTGCCCTCTCTTAGGACTTTTTGGATCAAAAGCAGAATTTCCTTAGGGAATGTTTCCCTTCTCTTTTATGCTGAGATCCATTCCTCTTTGTGCTCCAAGAAGACATACGGGATACCAGATATGCTGAACGTGATGTGCGAGCGGCCAAGGAAGACCACAATTCTCATAGAATAGCAAAAGTATCACAGGCCTAGACTTTTCTCCCATAGAGCATTGCCTCCTTTTTACCCTGCTAGGGAGCAGCCACAGACTTTTTGTCATAGTTTTAATAGATTAGATAAGGAAGAGAAATGAATTTCCCCCGACCTTAAAGAAGACAATTTTACACACTCCTCCTAATATATTGAATTTCAGACTTTTAATTGCAGGAAAATTAAAAATGACATCGATGATAGATAGCGGTCTCCTGTGGCTTCTATGCTGGATTCATATCATAAAACATCTCCAATGAAATATTTCTCATATAGCTTATTAATAATATGAATAAGAACATTTGCTGTAAGGTAATGGAAACTAAAGGAGATAAGCAAATTGAAAATTAAAAACAGCTACCCGGAGGTAGAGCAGAGGAGTAAATCACTCAATTCTCTTACCTAATGATAGATAAATGTGACTTACGATTTACAATTGTCTTGCTCCTTGATGGGTTCATTGTAAATGTTCCTTCTGTCAAATTTAGACTTAAAGAGGAAGTACTTTAATAAAATTTTCAAAAATTCCATAAAATATCTCTCCAAGAAGAGCAGCACAATTTTCTATGACTAGGGTATTATACACTGAAGGATCACTGTATTAGGAGCGGCTGACATCTTGTGATCATTAACGTAGTGGCGAGTGTTGGTATCTCAACAATGACGTGCCACAGTGGACCAACTGACTCACAGTTGGTACAACAGTGAGGAACTTTGACAGATTTCCACAATGACTAATGTGGTGTACCTAGCATTGACTGGGGTGTAGTAGCCAAAGACCGACAAGGGTTTCCCTGAGGACTCTTAGTGATCGCCAATAATGCCTTGAATGGGCTTAGGAAAGATGCCATTGAACCTTGGACACATGGTAGAAGGTCATCTGGAGTGACGAGTCCCATTGCCTGCTGAACCATACTGGGTGTGCATCCAACATAAACAGCATGAAGCTATACCCCATTGGTGCACCATTAGGGTTTAACATGCCAGAGGTGGTAGTGTCATGGTCTGGGAACTGTTGCTCATCATACCACAATATCTTCAGGAAGTCTTCCTTGACCACAGCGCCATCTTTCAACAGAACAACATTCCATGTTATCAAGCTCGGATCACTAAGGAATGGTTGTAGGAACAAGAGAATAAATTCTCCACACTGCCTTGGCCCTCAAATGTACCAGACTGTAACCCCATTAAACACATTTGGGATATGTTGGAAAGGGCTGTGAGATCTGCTCCCACTTAGCCACAAAATGTGCAGCAACTGATGGAACTGTTGCAGTAAGTGTGGGTCTTGTTGAGTATGGAGGATGCTTGCCACCTTGTCGAAACATTTCCCTGAAATTCTATGCTTGCCAAAAGAGGTGGACCAACTCATTATTAAGTAGGTGTTCCTAAGGCCTCATTCAGACAAGCGTGTTTTTTTGCGCGCCCATGTACACAAAAAACCCTGCTGCTCGCATGAGCGGAAAACACGTGAATGGGCAAAGTTTGTGCATGAAACTTTGTCCGTTCACTGGAGCAGCTGCTCCACAAAAATCCCATCATCACTGAACACTGTGACAGCAATCTCACGGTGTTCAGTGATGAGGGGACTGCAGCGGAGACGAAAGAATCCGCTGCTACAGCTGTCACAGCTGTGGCATAGGAGCACGATACCATCCAATCGCTTTTAATGGGGCCAGCGCTACTGCCACTCCATTGAAAGCAATGGGAGCAGATCGCTATCCCCTGCTGCGACTGTGACATCTGCAGCCGGGGATTCCTTGAATGTGAAACATCTGGATGCTGTCCCATTGAGGGGCTTCACCTTGTTGTCAGTGGGGCTGTTGTCAGTGGGGCTGTCGGTAGAGGAGCACAATGCCATCCCATTACTTTCAATGGGGCCGGCGCTGCTGCGGCCCCATTGAAAGTAATGGGATGAAGGCAACCCCTGCAGCAATGATTTTCGGGGGGAAGGGGCTTGAAATATAAGCACTTCCCTGAATATCATCCCTAGCTGTAAAAAAAAAGAAAATAAAATTAACTCACCTAGAAGCACTGTTCGTCTCTTCTCCCCGTCCCCAGCAGTCATTCAGTGGCTGAGCGCTTTCTCTGATTGGTCAATCCCCGGCCACCAGAATACAGAATATGACTGCTGGGGATGGGTAGAAGAGCCGGACAGCGCTTCCAGGTGAGTTAATTATTTTTTTTGCTTTTTTTCTACAGCTAGGGATGATTTTCAGGGAAGGGCTTATATTTCAAGCCCAGGCAGCTATTCCCTGCACAGGAGTTTTTATTATCTCATGCTCCCTTGGCAGCCAATGGAAACTCCTGCAAAATGCACACCTGTGTCCTATCTTTTTTAGGTGCGCACTGTTTTACGCTTCGAATTCCATGCATATGAACGCATCTATAGGAACCCATTGGTTCTTTTAGAAGTGTGCATTATGCGCGCGCTAAACACACACTCGTCTGAATGAGGCCTAATGCAGTGATCATTCAGTGTATATCTGTTGCAATGTTCTCTGATCACTAATCCTTGGCCAGAAATGATGACACAGACATGCTGCGTGATGTTAAAATAACATTAAAAAAAATCTTGTTATTTGTATAGCGCCAACTTATTCTGCAGCGTTTTCAGGTAATTTATTACCCCCCACCAAGCTGGGTACTAATTTTACCGACTTTGGAAGGAGGGAAGGACGAGTCAACCTTGAGCCGGCTACCTGAACCACACAAGGATTAAACTTGCAACCTTCCGGTTGTGAGCGAGAGCTTAGGACTGCATTTCTGCTGTCTTAATACTCTGCACCACACAGGGCTCAAATATATGATGTTGGAATATGTCAGCCACAGAAGCCTCTTTATTTAACAAAATTAGCAGAGCAGTTATCCCAATAACTATATACTATTACACATTCTCCAAGAGAATGGCAATTATATATATAGAGGTCTGGAAAGTCCTTATTTATCAGCGCTCAAAGAACCTTCCCAGTAGCAGCAAGTCGACTCAGAGTTAGCAAATACCTCGGGATACCACAATTACTGTTTTCCTTTGCGAACAACCACCAAACCTTCCTCTATGACAGCAGGGTCCCATACGTCTGATGTGAGGATAAATGAGAAAGAAGCAAAGATGATACCTCTATGGACATTGACAGCAACCAGGACCTTACCTGGACACCACTGGACAGTTTTCCAGCCTCTCTGATGAAAAGACATATTGCCTTGAAATGTGTTACATTGTTAGTCTGAAGATCAAGATCTTCCTTATTATCACTAATGTCATTGAAAGCCTATTTCCAATCACAAAGGTCGCACTGGATTCTAGTGTGCTTTCTTACCATCACTCCATACTGTATCTATACCTTCGATGGACCCCAACCTCTCAACAAGTACCATCCAAGACATTCTCACCGTGAACAGTGACTTAAAATAAAAAAAACCTTACCCTACTGACCGACCAAATCAGAGCACAAAATAAGGACTGGCAGAGTTGTTAACAGGTTCACGCAAATTAGAGGAGGGATGTGTCACATCCAATCAGGACGTGCTGGATCCGAAAACCTGAAAAACACGCGGGCTGTGAATAAACAGACCGTAACTGCACACAAGATAGGGGTAAACAATAAACAAAACAGACACCAGGAAAACACTGTCCCTATAAACCCTTTACCCAGGTAAGGGACCAGCCTATACACAGATAACCCGCCCTAACAAGGGCAAACCTGACTATGTACCTAGACCACTAGCAGACCCTATGTGGGAGAGGAGAAAACCACAGAGAACAAGATATTAACTATAGTAACTTCAGCACTTAGCTTAGTGAACAATAAGGGAAACAGGAGATCCAGCACCAAACTCTAACTTCCACCACCGTCAGAGGGAGACTGAATTAAACAGCAATGCGCTAAGCACAAGGCCAGGTTAAATAGTCTTCCCAAATCACCCACAGGTGAAACCAAGCAAGTTTTACCTAAAACCATTCCCACCAGATCAGAAGATGAAGAGAACCAAGTACAAGACCTGATCCAGACTACTAGAAAGGAACAGATCCCAGAACCGCCACAAAGTTATGGCCCCTCCCTAACATAAAGATAATTCTGTTCCTCCTCCTCAAGCTGACCCCATGCAATTTTATTTGTTAAACTACCCCTTGGCTCCACCTAACACCTTTTAACCCTCTAGAAACTGGGTACTGCATACAAACCCAATACCCAAGCCTACACTAGGGCTTTGCCCCCCATTCTGTCCATTCCCTTTTTGTACCACTAAACCCTCCTCAATGAGCATCATGTCCCATACCACTGATGCAAGGATAGGTAAGAAAAAAGTAAGGGTTCACACTCACTAGCGATAGCGTTTTTGCAAGAAAAGAAAATCGCAGCGATATCGCAGGTGTGAACTTGCGTTTTTTGTGCGATTGCGATGCGTTTTTGTTCTCTGAAAGCTTGCATTGCATGGTAGGAGTATTTAAGGCCTCTCTTGCATTTTTTATGGTCTTGCTGTTTGCCAAATTTAAATTATGTAGTTCTACACAGAAAACATAGCACCATTGCATCACATTCTCACACGCGTTATGCGTTTTGCGATGCGATATTACAGCACTCCATTGACTTACATGGGCGAGAAGAAAATAGCACATTGCAAAAAAATAGGACCATAACATGCGAGAAAAAAAACGCAGCCTCGCAGACGTGAAAACATCGCAAATGAGCACTGCTACATTAGACGCAATGCATTTCAATGTCATCCAAAAAATGCAGCCTTGCAACATCGCAAAAACGCTATTGCAAGTGAGTGTGAGCCCTAAAGCAGGGGTCCCTAACTCCAGTCCTCAGGGACCACCAGGTCATGTTTTCAGGATCTCCTCAGTGTTGCACAGGTGATGTAATTATTATGCCTCAGACATTGCCACAGGTGTTCTTACCATAGGATATCCTGAAAACATGACCTGTTGGGGGTCCCTGAGGACTGGAGTTGGGGACCTCTGCCCTAAAGGAGACACCTCTTCAGACGTCAGCAGCTACTAGGACTTCTCCTGGCCACTGCTATGCACTTCTCCATCTGTCTGATAAAAAGGCATGGGACTCACATCTAATACTCACCCAGTGTGTACTTATAGCCACAGGATAAGAGATAAGTAGATGGTGAGGGTCCAATCACTGGGATCACCATGGATCATGAGAATGGGGGTTTAGCATACCATTGTATGAATGGGGTGAAGGTGAAGCAGGAGGACTGCTACTATTAATCTTAATGGGAATGACAGAGACAAGCACTTGTACTCAGCTCCAAAGGTCTGAATAAAATGGATGAACCGCTGTTGTATTCCTATTGGAGAGGGTGGGGGGGGGGGGGTCAGAGGTTACCACACAGATATCCTTCTATTTTCATATAAGTAATACCTATATTAAAATAAACTTTAACTAGTGCTACTCATGGTTCTCTCCAAATACTCTATAACAGTGCAACTAACAGCGTCCTCCGAGTCATAAATAACAAGCTGCATTGTCCTTCTGTAGAAAATAAGGAGCCATACTGTCCTCCAGTAATAATAAAAATCTGTACTTTCCTGCTGTCGTACATGAGCAGCCGTACTGTCCTCCTGCAGTAACAAATAGACATACACCACCCCAACAGTCATACTGTCCCCCAGTATTAAAAAATAGCCATACTGCTCCCTGTAGGAATATATAGCCATACCTAAGGTAATATATAGCTGCACTGTTCCTCTGTAGTAATAACCATAAATACCCATAATGTTTCCCTGTAGAAAGATATAGCCATTGAGTTCCCCCCTGTAGTAATATATAGTCATAACGTCCCCTTATAGGGCTATATAGCCATAATGTCCCCACTGTAGGAATATATAGCTGTAGTGTACAGAAGTTGATGTGCGGAAGTTTCTGGATGTTTCTGAGTGATCTAGTTTGTCTTGTGCTTATGTGTATTGTCAATTTATTCCATGTGAGTAAATGTGACATGTATTGCCTAGCTGTAGCACTGAATGGGTTACTCTCTGGGTTATGTCTGGAAAAGTATCTCTTTGTATGTCATGTGACCTTGTTTTATATATGTGGTTGCAAGGTGCATGATTGGGTCTTTTTCCTGTCTGTCTTTCCTGAGAGGAGCTTGTCTACACACAGACACCTTCAGTCTGTGTGTGGAAAATATGGAAGAGACTGAAAGGATAGAGGACGTGTGTTGTGGACCCCCTTCCTCTTGTGTACATGGAGGGATAAGAAAATAAGAAGACGCAAGACCTGCGAGTTCCCACTGTGCCGCGCTGTGTGCATTCTTCTAATCCGTGGGTGTGTATCGGTAGAGAGTCGGTGAGTTTTTGTGAGAAGGTGTCCGGGAACAGAGGCCCACAGATAAATTGGCCTCTGTAAGCCACTCTGTCCTCCCGTGTTTCCTCCCTGTCACACAACGTGTTCCCCTGCTCTACCTATTCTGCCAGTTGATGTCAAGTGTGGACTGTAGTGGATTTTATTCAAGTTGTGTTCAAGTAAACGGCTTTATCGATCATTCCCGATTCTGCCTTTAAAGGGGTTGTCCCGCGACAGCAAGTGGGGTTATGCACTTCTGTATGGCCATATTAATGCACTTTGTAATATACATCGTGCATTAAATATTGGCCATATAGAAGTTATACACTTACCCCCTCCAGCGCTGGCGTAGCCGTCTCCATGGCGACGATGAAGCCTCTTCTCTGGTCGCACGAACAGTCGCGCTTGTGCACTGAAGGATTCCTCTTCTGTCTCCCTCCGGGCTCACGAGCTGCGTTCTGGCTCCTTCCTCTTCTCCGCGTCATCGTAGCTCCGCCTCCGTCACGTGGTGCCGATCAGCCAATGAGATGGCTGTAATCGGCAGTGGAACGCAAGACTGGAGAAGAAAATCCACGGTGCACCATGGGAGAAGACCCGCGGTGCACTGTGGGAGAAGACCAGTGGCGCCATCTTTGAAAGAAGAAAAGAAGAATCTTCAAAGCTGCAGAACGGGGATGCAGGTAAGCGATTTTTTTTTAATTTTTTTAAATAACAAATGGATTCTTTTTAACTGTGCACAATGTGGGGGTCTGTTGAAAAAAAAAATTTTTGATTTCGGTGCGGGACAACCCCTTTAACCCTCAACTCTGCGTGTGGACTCTTTATTTCATTATCGAGAATTCACCGCGGAGGAGAAAATAGTGGCGTCACACGTGACAAACGGACTAAGGTAAACCACTCATAGGTCAACCTATTTAATAGCCTGCTCTTGGCCCCTTGGGTGTGTCCCTGGTTACCCTCTGGGTGGGAGATGGTAGAGCCACCATGGCAAGGCCTACATCTATACCCCGCTGTCTCTGGGGCCCGCTCCTCGGATGCTGCATAGCATTACTGCCCTCTGTAGTAATATATAGCCATAATGTCCCCTTGTAGGGATATATAGTTATAATATCCCCCACTGTAGGAATATATAGCCGTACAGTCCCCCTGTAGTAATATATAGTCATTTTATCCTCCTGTAGTGATATACAGCCATAAAGTCCAACTGTAGGAATATATAGCCAAACTGCCCCCTGTAGTAATATTTAGCCATACTGATCACCTCTATTAATAAACAGCCATACTGTCCTCCTGTGGGAATAGATAGCCATACTGTCCCCCAGTAGTGATATATAGTCATAATGTGCCACTGTAGTAATACGCAGCCATACTGTTCCCCTGTAGTAATATTTAGTCATAATGTTAGCTGTATTAATATGTAATATATGGTCATGCTGTCTCTCTCTAGTAATATATAACCATGCTGTTCCCCAGTAGTGATTTATAGCCATAATGTCCCACCCAGGAAAGACTAGAAGCAATGGGCTGGAACTGAAAGGGAGGAGACACAAATTAGATATTAGAAAAAACTTTCTGACAGTGAGGGTAATCAATGAGTGGAACAGGTTACCACGGGAGGTGGTGAGTTCTCCTTCAATGGAAGTGTGCAAAGAAAGGCTGGACAAATATCTGTCTGGGATTATTTAGTGAATCCTGCACTGAGCAGGGGGTTGGACCCGATGACCCTGGAGGCCCCTTCCAACTGTACCATTCTACGTTTCTATGATACGTATAGTAGTATATAGCCATACTGTCCCTCATCTATAACCATAATCTTCCCCTGTAGGAATATAGAGCCATACTGCAACAGGGCCCCCAACTATAATGCTTTATTGATAGTACTGGGCTCCCTATATGGAGAAGAGAGGCCTTATGGATCCCTAAAGGTCCTGGACCCCGTTGCAACTGCATCTCCTGCATCCCCTATAGTTATGCCAGTGCTCATTTCCTATCCTATGGACAGGTCATCAATAGTAAAAGTCCTAGATGACACTTTTAGGCCGGACGCATATGAGCGTATGCGCATTTCTGCGCACATGAGCCTAGCGCCTTTGCAGAACTAATGTTGTGCTTTTCAGCACATCAGCGTATTTTACTGTACTTTTTGCTCACGCATGTCATGCGCAATTGCACGCGCAAAAAAATATGCGCCCAATCATAACTAGTCTAGTAATTCAAGATGTGTTCTTTTTCCCCGTGCAATTAGGCAGTGTTTCACATAATTCCTAGTGTATCTTGCGCAAATTTGCACATCCTCATTGACTTCTATGGGGACTTTTGTTGCGCAAATGTGCAGGAAAATAGAGCATGTTGCGCATTTATTTGCGTGGCCGAAAGGCTCAGGAAAAAATATGCGCATGTGAGGGAACCCATTGAAATCACTTTGTTCTATTCACTGCGTATTGCGCACACAAATACGCTCATGTGCTGCCAGCCCTAAGACTGCAGTATGGATTGTACGATTAGGATATGCTCAGATGTGGCAGATCATTTCTGCTGATGATTTTTCCACAAATATGTCAGGATTTGCTAAAGATTTTACCCTTTCTTAGGTCGCTCTCACACGGGTGGGTTGAATTCTGCATGTGGGAGACCTGCAGCGATTTCCGGCTGTGAGCCCCTCCGCTGACCCTGCGCACCTCCTATAACTGTACTGCGGGTGACTGCGGAGGCTCGTAGGCGGTCATGCACGGTGCAGTTTATTTTCTGTTTATTTGTATTTTGCTTAGCGATGACTCAGATACCCGCAGCCCATACTGAATCTTAATTGTGTACGGGCTGTGGGTCGGATGCCCCCATCGACATCAATGGAGGCCGTCCATGTTGATTCTGTGGCAAAATAGAGCAAGCAGTGATTTTCTTCTACTTGTAGAAAACAGAATTCATATCCATGAGTGTGAATGAAAAATCGAGAAAGCAAGCTTTTCAATGCCTGAATTTTCTCGTGGATCATCCACGCAGATGGCGATCCGCAATACAAACCTGCCCATGTGAGCCCGGCCTAAGGCAAAGGGAGAAATTTGATACAAAAGTCTCTGAGCAAAATCCACAACGTAATAATAAGGCTTTTTCACAACTGCGTTGGGGATTCCACTTTGCTGCTCTGTCCGGGGGACAGGAAAGGGGAATCCCCGCGGCCAAACAGCTCCGTCTCTGGCCAGAACAGAACAGCGCTGGGCGGATCCCATTGACTATAATGGGGTCCGCCTGCTTTCCGCTCAGTATCTTCAGCTGGATTTGTGACGGAACCTCCGGCTTAGGCCCCCTGCACGCGGGTGGAAATTCCGTGGCGCGATTTCCCGCAGAATTTCCGCCCGTGCCCGCCTGCATTGGATAGCATTACAAAACGCAAGGTGAGACCCGCACTGGTCATTGCAGGGGTGCGGGTCAGATCCCGCTGCGAAAATTCTCGCAGTGGGATCCGACCCGGCCGTCTGCAGGTGGCCTTAGGGTTCCAATGCAGATGTGAATCCGGCCTAAGCTTGCTCTAAATTGTAGAATTTGATGAATGCCCTCAAATCCCCTGTGTGCAGATGTGGTCTGAGAACCTCATTCACATTTATTGTACTGCACTTTGTTCCAGAATTGCAGTGCTGGATCAATATAGAATATCTGCAACAAATCCGCAATATCTGAACGTGGCTTTATGGTTATGGGGTTTTACTGCTATGTTTTAGTATAGGAGCATTAGGGTTCTTATCTTTGTAGGTGGAGCATCTGTGCTCATTGCAATAAATTATAATACAATGATTTGGTAAATTATTGTACAGATTTTTATTTGTTCTGACTAACAGAACCTATATTATTATAGACTAGCTTATATATCCGGCATTGCAGCTCATGTTGTACCGAGGTCTCTGCAGCCCTTGAGGTCTTGGTTCTTTCTCACTCATTCCTAAGTCTTTGGTGACGTTGTTCGCTTATCTCACTCGCTCACGGTCATTGTACTCTCTTTGTTTTCAGCTGGACTTGTCCGATGGGTTTCCGGTTTATCGGAGACATTCCAGATTCACCGAAAGTCTAAATTATTCACCATGCTGAATCACAAAGCGTCTTATTTGACCATAAATTATACAATAGGCCTCATTTATTAAAACTGTATAAAAAACTGTGGCATATAGGAATCAATCTCCATTCCATAAGCAACTCTAGTACAATGAAAGCTGTAGTATGACTGACTGCTATGAGCAGCAAATAGTTGATAACCCCCTGGCAGTATTTTAAGTTGGATCATGAAGACTTTGCATACAAAGTTTGGTTGGGATTAGAGATGAGCGAACGTACTCGTTTAGGGCGTTTTTGCACTCGAGCACCGCTTTTTCTGGGTAACTGACTACTCGGACGTAAAGATTCGAGGGCCGCCGGGCGGCGGGGGGACGGCGTGGTGGAGCAGGGGGTAGCAGTGGGGAACACCCCCCCCCCCCCCCCCCCGCTCACCCCCGGTGCCCCCCGAATCTTTTTGTCCGAGTAGTCAGTTACTCTGAAAAAGTGGTGCTCGAGTGCAAAAACGCCCTAAACGAGTAGATTTGCTCATCTCTAGTTGAGATCCATCAAGACACGTAGGAACTTATAAAGAACACAGGAATGAATATACCAACAATTTTCACTTTTATACATACATATATGCTACATTAATATCAGCTTTATCTGTTCAACGAAACTAAGTTTTCATGTCGCACATCTCATCAGTGCTGCCGTTTTTTCTGCAATCCAATATCTTTTAAAGATCCTTTAAATCTCTTTTATTCTGTTAACGCCGATGTGAACGCGGTGCTGAGAAAAATATATTTTTCAGTGTTATCTGTTTTCTTTGACGCCTAAATGTGCTCAAATTGCTGTTACATAGCGCCCTCTACCAGCCATACTGGGAACTGCTTCTTTTACAAGAATAAATTGAGATTCGCTGAAATGTGTTTCAGCAACTGAATGTTAATTGTTACTTTATCATCATTCACATATATGCTAGATCCACGTCTAGTGAGTTCAGACCTTCATAGACCTTGATATTTGATCCTGCAGAAAAAAAATCCATTACGCTCCCTTAAGGTTTGTAAGGTATAACTTCCATGAATCGATATTAAATCATTTTCCGCTCTTCTTAAAGGGGTGGTTCGGGACTTTTACTATTGATGATCCATCCGCAGGATACTTGACCAGTAGTTAATTGGTGGTGGTCTACCGCTTGGGATCCCTGACGATCATCTGATCTCCAAACTGTTAGTGCGAACAGTCCTGGAAGCAGATAGTGCTGTCTGTATAGCAGCAGCCTTGTTTGGTTCTACAGGCAATGCTTCCATTGAATTCACTAGGTGCTTTGCCAGCAGTGCCAAGCTGGTCACTACAATGTTGTCAACACTATCTGCTTCCAGCGCTGTCCACATTGGCAGCAGGCCCGGCGATCAGCTGATTGGCTGGGATCCCAAGCGGCAGATCCTTGCTGATGATCTATTGAGGATAGGTCATTAATATTAAAAGTCTTGGACAACCCCTTTGATGACCAGCACAATGTTTGCAATTTTTTACATTGACTAGTCGAATGGCTTTTTTATTTTTCCTTTTTGAAGCTATTTAAGTGATTTTTAGCAACCTTTTCTGTGCAAACGTGTGCTTGTCTTTTTTCATAGAACAGAAGCTAATGACTGACATATGTGATCGGAATACTTTCCTGCCTATGAAGTAATATGCTGTGTAGAAGTGAACGGTACCATGCGGACATCAATAGCATATCATACAGGATGGACAGCGTCCAACTGTGTAATATAAATAAAGTGATCAAAGCCGAGATGTACAAACCCATAAAGTTATTGTAAAATCATTCACAAAATAGTAGCTGAGTCAGATCTCTGTAGAGAAATATACTCCTCACAGTTCTGCACATGGGGGGTCTGGATAGAAACATTAGACCCCCTCCTCCAATGTCCAGCCCTAGTATTGCCTGTGCACTCTGCAGATTTTCACTAAAGTCTATAAATATATATATTAGGAGGATCTGTAGATAGATAGATAGATAGATAGATAGATAGATAGATAGATAGATAGATAGATAGATAGATAGATAGATAGATAGATAGATAGATAGATAGATAGATAGATAGATAGATAGAGAGAGAGAGATAGATAGAGAGAGAGATGACATAGATAAATGACATAGATAGATAGATAGATAGATAGATAGATAGATAGATATAGATATCAGATAGATAGATAGATAGATAGATAGATATCAGATAGATAGATAGATAGATATCAGATAGATAGATAGACAGATATGAGATTGATAGATAGATATGACATAGATAGATAGGAAATAGATAGATAGATAGAGATAGATAGATAGAGATAGATATCTATCTGATATCTATCTATCTATCTATCTATCTGATATCTATCTATCTATCTATCTATCTGATATCAGATAGATAGATAGACAGATATCAGATTGATAGATAGATAGATATGAGATAGATAGATAGATAGATTGATAGATATGAGATAGATAGATAGGAGATAGATATTAAATAGATAGATATGAGATAAATAGATAGATAGATAGATATGACATAGATAGATAGATATGACATAGATAGATATGACATAGATAGATATGACATAGATAGATATGACATAGATAGATATGACATAGATAGATAGATAGATAGATAGATAGATAGATAGATAGATAGATAGATAGATAGATAGATAGATAGATAGATACATAAATATATATCAGTGCAAACATAAAAAGTCAGAGTTGTCCTTAAAAGAACACAACCTTGAAATGAATTATATAAGTAAGCAAAAAAGTTGCTTATAGTTGCCCCATTGACGCAAATGCGATAACGTTGCATCACTCTAAATAGTTGCTACAAATATTACAGCATTTTGAGTACAAACAGGATAGTAATCACAAATTAATACTGAATCGGTTGCAGAGCTTGCATGAGCGCCACGGCTCCTTCAATCAGCTGATCGGTGGGAGTCCACTACCCGGGTTTCCTGCCAATCAGTTTGGAGGGACCACGACACTCGTGTGATTCTGAGGATAGGTTATCAATTTATAAATGCTAGATAGTCCCTTAATTCTTCAGCTGGTGGTTGGCTAAGCGGTGAGGCTAATAAAGGGGTGTGGCTGATTTTTTTTTGTCTAAGTTTGGAGGAGGGGGGGAGGCTCCTGCTGCAGTCAGTTGCCTTACAGTCTCTCACAGGATTGTGAAGGGGACATGGCTGAGCAACAAATATGCACACCCTAAAATTAATACTTTGTTGATGCACCCTTTTGACTTTATTCAGTCTTTTTGGGTCGGTGTCCATCAGCATGGCACATTTTAACTTGCCAATCTTTGCCCACTCTTCCTTGTGAAAGCGCTCCAAGCCTGTCAGATTGAGAGAGCATCTTGTGTGTAGCACCCTCTTCAGGTCAACTCACAGATTTTCAATGGGATTCAGGTCTGGGCTCTGGCTGGGCCATTCCAAAACTTTGATCTTCTTCTGGTGAAGCCGTTCTTTTGCTGATTTGGCGGTCTGCTTTCGGTTGTCTGCTGAAAGGTGAAATTCCACTTCATCTTCAGCTTTTTTAAATGGACTAATATTTGAAACTATTCAGAAATCCCTCCACTTTGTCTAAAGCCCTGGTTACAGCAGCAGAAAAACAGCCCCAAAGCCTAATGCTGCCTCCAAATGCAGCCCTTAGGCTGGGTTCACACGGGGCGGAAATCTCCCGGAATGTCCGCAGCGGGACTGCAGGGATATTCCGCGAGATTTAGGCAGCTGAAGTCCCGCAGGTTTTGAAAGCGGCTTATTCCACTGCAGCAATATTTCCCCATAGAGAGGACAGAGCAGCAGAAATGGCGATAAAATTGACATGCCACGGCTTTGAAAGTCACTTTCAGCGCGGACTGTCCGCAGCATGTGGACGAGATTTTTGCAAATCTCGCACATTTTTTTTGTTTAGTCTCGGGTTTAAGATTGCCAGCAGACTCTCTGTGCAGAAAGTCTGCACGGAACTTCTGCAGCAATTCCGACCCATGTGAACCCAGCCTTATAGGGTAGAGATCGCTCTCTATACCAATTGTGTAAAATCACAGAGGTGAGGAAAAAGAAAAAAAAACACATTATTCACTGAAAAAGCCAAAAATACAACACCTGAAGGTCAGCAAAGCAGACACGGTCGCCATAGGCATGATCGCCATAAGGCAGGCACAATCGCCGTAGGGCAGGCGCAATGGCCTTAAGCCCTGAAGATATGTAGTCAGCCAGACAATAATGTGTAGAGGAGCAGCTTGTTCCTGGCAGGCTAATATGCAGTCACCCACTCAACCCAGCCCAGATTGGGGAGGAGTGACTGCATATACTAATAGCCTGCACATGTGAACGATACCAAAGATGTCAGCCATAGATGGGTGGTGACCCACCATACAGGATATCAACCAAAATGGCCAAAATGCAGCACCAACACCCGCATTTTATTAGTATGCATTAGTATTTTTGTATGTAGTTTGCTAGTTGGTGGGGGAGCCCAAGATGTCAGCCAGTGTGGCCCACCTTGGAGATACAGGGCAACCCGCTGTCATATCAGCCAGGGTTGATATCCTGTATGGTGGGTCACCACCCATCTATGGCTGACATCTTTGGTATCGTTCACATGTGCAGGCTATTAGTATATGCAGTCACTCCTCCCCAATCTGGGCTGGGTTGAGTGGGTGACTGCATATTAGCCTGCCAGGAACAAGCTGCTCCTCTACACATTATTGTCTGGCTGACTACATATCTTCAGGGCTTAAGGCCATTGCGCCTGCCCTACGGCGATTGTGCCTGCCTTATGGCGATCGTGCCTATGGCGACCGTGTCTGCTTTGCAGACCTTCAGGTGTTGTATTTTTGGCTTTTTCAGTGAATAATCTATACCAATTGTAAAATACTCTCCTAATTGGTGATTTTACACCAGTGCGCAGCAAGATGATAGCACTCAGCAACTCTCCCCAAGCAGGAACAAACCCTGCATCTGCAAGGACACAAGTTGTTGCGTGCCAATAAAGTTCCAAGCTAGCCAGCAACAAAAAAATGTGGCCTGCTGATGTGACTCACAAGCTATACCGGATGCGGATAAGAGATACTCCGAGCTACCTCCAGTACCAGCCTGTCATTGCATTGCCACCCATCGACCCATTATTCTAGATGTATATAATGGCGCCCCTCGTACTTACCTGCAGGTGACTGATCCATCAAACCAGGGGACATATTTACAATGCAGCAGGCAGTCAGTGTGTGACTAACAACCAGTTTGTCTCGGTAGATTCAAGTAAATCTTGACCTTTTATAAGGTGACCAGATTTTCCCAGAGCCAAAGCGGGGCAAAAGGGTGTGGTCAGGGGCGGGGGTGATTTTATAGTATGAGGTGCTCCCCCTCACCTCCTCCAAAGGCTTCCCACTATTAGCGCTCCCCGACTTCCAGTTCCCAGCATGCTGCAGTGGCCTCACCTGATCAGCATCACCTGACCAGGGGTGCCACACCTGACCAGAACACTGGGAACCGGAAGCTGGGGAGCGCTGACAGCAGGAAGCCTTCGAAGGAGGTCAGGTGGAGTGATACATACTATGAAATCAGCTGCAGATACGCAACTGATTTCCAATCATAATGCTGACTGTTTTTTGGATGTGGAAATGCTGCGTAAACATAGCCTAAGTCATCTAGAGGTATGCTGCTACATGCAGAGTGGTCCCAGTAGTAATAGTGACCCCCACAGTGGCCTGAGTAGTAATAGTGGCCCCCACAGTGACCTCAGTAGTAATAGTGACCCCCACAGTGACCTCAGTAGTAATAGTGACCCCCACAGTGACCTCAGTAGTAATAGTGACCAGTACAGTGACCTCAGTAGTAATAGTGACACCCACAGTGGTCCCAGTAGTAATAGTCTCCACAGTAGCCCCAGTATTGAGCGTGTGCCCTATATTAGCCCCAGTAGTAATAGTGAACCCCAGAGTGGCCTCAGTGGTAATACTATTACTACTGGGGCTTATATAGGGGACACTATTACTAATAATGTCCCCTATATCGACCCCAGTAGTAAGTGACCCCTACAGTAGCTTCAGTAGTAATCGTGTCCCCCATAGTGGCCTCAGTGGTAATAGTAACCCTCCCAGTAACCTCAGTAGCAATACTATTACTACTAGAGCTGATATAGAGGACACTATTACTAATAGTGTGACCTATATCGACCCGAGTAGTAACAGTACTAATAGAGACCCCCTGAAACCCATATACTCACCCCCTCCTGGTCTTCAGAGCACTGCTACCCCTCTTCTCAGCGCTTTTGCGGGCAGAAGTGTGTGCTCCTGCAGCAGCGCCTCCTCCCTTCATCCCTCTTCCTGCGGAATTAGGCACAAGAGGTCGGGTAGGGGGTAGGAAGATTCCGGATGAACACACTGCCGCAAAGTGATTACCGAGTGGGGAGCTGTGGCCTGCCGTCTGGTAATCACTTTAATGGTGACCCCACATCCAAAAGCAGCAAAGATATCCCGAAACCAGGACAATTGGCAGTCCCGCTTGGGTCCCTGGGGAAAGCGGGACTGTCCTGCCTAAATCGGGACGTCTGGTCACCTTACCTTTTAACATCACTTAGTTTTTAGGTCTACAATTCTGTGTTAATTAATTTCCTAAGATATCTCTGTAGAGGTCTGACTCCCCGTTTTCTGGCACAGATCTCAAAATTCCCTGTATTGACAGTGATTTTAATAGGATTCTCCTGTCTGTCCACAAACCCCACTAGAGGGAGCTTACTAAGAACAATGTATGAATAGTATGCAGTAAGCTACCAAGCTCCCTCTAGTGGTGGCTGGAGACAGCCAGAAGTTTACAACTTAAAAGCTATAGACAACATGACTTTTGTTTTATTTTTCATCCGTCTATGTATTTTTACATGTCTGTTTCTAACTGTTTCAGGACGATGTAGAATGTGCATTAATTATCTCATTCCAGAAGATTTGGTTAAAATAACTAAAAAGTGCTGGGTGCGCTATCCTAACTGCCTGTCATAAGACATCCTGGCTGCAAGGAGCTGCTTTTTACTGTGAACGATGAAAGCCAGCTTCCACTAAAGGTCAGCCAAGCTGGGTTTACCATCGATGAAGGGGTTCCAGTCTGCTTAGTGGAATGCCAAATACTAGTGAGTTACAACAGCCTAGGTATAAGGTGTTCCTTGGGCACCTTATTGTATGTCCCCTTGAAGGGTAACTAATAGAGATGAGCGAGCACCTAAATGCTCAGGTGCTCGTTACTCGGGACGAAATTATCGCGATGCTCGAGGGTTCGTTTCGAGTAACGAACCCCATTGAAGTCAATGGGCGACCCGAGCATTTTTGTATTTCGCCGATGCTCGCTAAGGTTTTCATTTGTGAAAATCGGGGCAATTCAAGAAAGTGATGGGAACGACACAGCAACGGATAGGGCAGGCGAGGGGCTACATGTTGGGCTGCATCTCAAGTTCCCAGGTCCCACTATTAAGCCACAATAGCGGCAGTAACAGCTGTGGCAGAGAAGAACGCTGTTAGCCCATTGAATTCAATGGAGCCGGCAATACAGCAGGTTCCACTGAAAGCAATGGGCTGCCGGCGTGCGCGGGATGAATTGTCAGGAAGGGCTTAAATATAGAAGCCCTTCCCTGCAATTCATCCAGAAATGTGTAAAAATAAAAAAAATATACGGTATATACTTACCTTGTCCCGGCAGACGGAGTTCAGCGCGGCCGGCCTACAGTGGGTGTGAGTCAGACCTGCCCCCTGATTGGCTCAGCGCTGAGTCTGACTCACACCCCCTTCACACCCACTGCCGGCCGCCGCGGCTGAACTCCGTCTGCCGGGACAAGGTAAGTATATATATATATATATTTTTATTTTTTTTTATTTTAACACATTTCTGGATGAATTGCAGGGAAGGGCTTATATATTTAAGCCCTTCCCGACAATTCATCCCGCGCACGCCGGCAGCCCATTGTTTTCAGTGGAACCTGCTGTATTGCGGGCTCCATTGAATTCAATGGGCAAACATCGTTCTTCTCTGCCACAGCTGTTACAGCTGTGGAAGAGAAGAATGATTTGTCTTCTATATGTTCTCAATGGGGTTGGCGCTGCTGCCGCCGGCCCCATTGAGCGCATATAGAGAAGAGAACAGGAATCGCAGATCGCAGATAGGTGCGATCTGCGATTTCTATGGCCTAAGAAGGACGGTTGGGGTTCTTGAAGCCTAAAATCACTCCTAACGCTCTCCCTATAGCAGCTCCGGCATCAACAGCACTTTCCCTGAACTATGTCAGAATGCATCTGTGGCGAGCCGTGGGCGGGCAGATTTTAATACTCGGGTGACACCTGATCTCGCCAGCCACTCACTGCAGGGGGGTGGTATAGGGCTTGAACGTCGCAGGGGGAAGTTGTAATGCCTTCCCTGTCTTTCTATTGGCCAGAAAAGCGCGCTAACGTCTCAGAGATGAAAGTGAAAGTAACTCGAACATCGCGTGGTACTCGTCTCGAGTAACAAGCATCTTGAACACCCTAATACTCGAACGAGTATCAAGCTCGGACGAGTACGCTCGCTCATCTCTAGTAACTAAACTTTTTAAAAACTTCTGACATGTCATAATGGCATGTCAGAAACTTTCATCAGTGGGCTCCGTGGGCTGAGAACTCCACCAATCACAAAAAATGAACAGGCAGAAGCATTCATCTGAGTGCTGTGCCCATTTGGCTGTTTCTGTCATTGCTCAGAGGGGTGTACGGCTCCATAGAAGGTCTATAGGTCTGTACAGCGCTCACAATAACAGCCGAATGGGTACAACCCTTTACGTTTGAGATATGCTGTAGAGATGACATCGCAGTAGAGAACATCGGCAGAAATTCTGGTGGAAAATCCCAATAGGATGTATAATAAATCCACTGAATCCATTATCAGGGTCATTTTGTACATTAGATAGTGAAGGCAATTTGCCCATAACCACTTTTTTCCTCCCCAATATGCAGCCTTGCTATTTTGTGTGTCAATGTTTCTCCATCTAGACGTACAGAAAAGAAAGTAAAAAAGATCATTCCAAAGGTTGGTGGCTACAGTTCACTTCATAACCATTTGGGAGGTTGGCACAAACACAGCATCCTTTTCTGGGACATGTGACTGTACCATGAGATTGACTTGAATGTTCCCCGGACATTGTATTCAGTGTCTGTGTGGGCAGCTGAAGGCAGGAAGTTAAAGTTTTAGATGTAACTGCAGTTATCCCCAATATCCTGTTCTTGGAAGCTGAAGTATGGGGATTTGTTTGGTGGGCTTCATACACAGTGAAGTTGTTGGGTATTGGTTGTTATGTTTTCTTCCTTTTGAAGTCTCCGTCGTAGATCGGTCCGACATCCCAGACAACATAGTGCAGCATGCTGTGCAACTTTTTCCATTAAAATGTCAGGCAGCATGATGGAAAAATGATGGAACCTGTTATAATCGATGGAGCCCTTCAAGAGCATAGCTAAAGGCTCATGGGCCCAGGTGCAAAAGTTTATCTTGGGGCTCCCCAATTTCTCTTAACCCCTTAACGCAGAGGCATAACTTGAAGCTCCTGGGCCCCAATGCAAAACCTGTAACAGGGCCCCCAACTATAATGCTTCATTCATAGTACTGGGCTCCCTATATGGAGAGGAGAGACCTTATGGGCCACCAAGAGGCTCCTGGGCCTGGGTGCAACTGCATCCCCTGCAGTTACGCCGATGCGGTCTACCATGCACCATTTGTGCCTGTGATGTACCAAGTGCAGCACTTTTTTGATCAAGCAGACCAACGGAAATCATATTGGAACTGAATCTTGAGGTTACTTTGCACAAGATGCCTGTTTGGCGCATAATTGCCCGACAACTATCCTGCGGACTGCCAGCTGACTATCACTGCTATGCTTATACAGGAGTGATTGTCATTCAAGTGAATAGAGGTGGAGGAGGCTAGGCTGCTCTCTCCCCTCCATTCACAGTAAACAGAAGTCACTGACACATTGGGTGGTTCCTGTTTACAGGGCCCAACTGTTGCTTGGTTTTTAGGCAAGCTAAGAACAAGCAACTCCAACAAGTGAGACATTTCTCACTCAGTGCTCTGTTGGTGGCCAAGTGTACACAGGAAAATTATCGCCCAAATTTGCTGTTTTCAGTGGGATTTTTAGCAATAATCACCCCATGTAAGGTGCCTTTTACAAAATGTCAGCTTTGTAGAGCTAAATCCAATGTCAATTACTGAGTGAATTCTCTAGATTTACTGTTCCAGTTCCACTTGTCAAGGGAGTAGACGGACACATGCTCTGATGTTACTGTCCATTATTTTATTTTTGTTTTTACCATAAAAAGCTGTTTTAAAAGTTTGGCGAAAAAGTGTTGCCAGTGACCTCCAGATCCAGTGTGAGTCAATCAATCAGCCCCCTATATCTCGAATTTCAGAGCTATTAAGAGATCTAGGGGAACTCTACTCCAACTTTTACGAGGTGCATTGATGTTCTAAGGTCTCTCAAAAAAAACAAAAAACTACCTACCCCAAAGAACTGGAAGTATTGTCACTTTTCAACATAATCTCCCTCTTAACGTACACATTTTTTATAATGTCGACACCATGATTGCCTGGTCGTAGCAAATGCTTCTTTAGGGGTTTGTTGTGCCAACAAAAAAAAATTGCTTATACAAGAGCGGAATGACTAGAAAATGTGTGAGAAGGTCCTTCCTCAATGGAAAAAGCCATAAATTGCTAGGTGCAAGATGAGGTAAGTAGAGAGCATGAGGAACCCCTTCAAAGTTGTTGACATGAAGACTTCCCTAAATAAGGACTACCCGATAATCAGGAGCGTTATCTTGATAGAAGAGCAGATGTGCACTTTCCGCATCATCATGTCTTTACACAGGATGGTGTGCACAGACTTTGCTGGTAATCTCTTCCACACTCAATTGGTGGTCCTCCATAATCACTTGCTCCACTCATGCAATCATGCTGTTGGCCCAGCTGGTGTTTGGCTGAGGCTCCTTTAGTTCTGAGACATGAGAACTTGAATGCACCTCATAGTAGAAGTAAAATTTAAAAATGAGGACTTTTCACTAATTGCTCTTCTGCATTTTCATCTTTTCATAGTGTCCCTCTCCTGCCCCGTGGCTTATCGACCATAGATGACCTAAACCAGAATGGCAGATGTTAACAAAGGCGTAGTACAACTGAGCTCTCGGTAGGGTGTGGGGACTTTTAAGCATTGCTATGGGGTCCTATGTACTTTATGCCTCTGCTCCTACCTAATAACCTAATTTTAGCTTTCAATTGAATTTTTTTTGCTTCTGCCAGCAATGTATTCATGTTTCTGTCTACAAAAAGCTAAATTATTTAAATGCATGTTAATAAGTAGTTACAGAAATTCAGTTTTCTTCCATGAAACATGCCCTCCTTAATCATTTTCGAATGTTGGCAGCACTCAACCTTTGAATAGAGTTCAACCAAAACCTAATTCAGACATCTCATTTAGACTTCATTAGCATTTCAGTGTTTTCGTACCCATGATTCTGGATGTCAGCTGCTTGACAAACTCTTATTATTAACCCTACGTACCATGACATACATATACATCATGGTGATCATGCGGACACAACAGCTGTGGTGGCGTGAGTGTGGCTACGACTGACTCCAATCCACCGGTGCAGTCTAATTCACCAGTGTGCCAAGAGCTCTCTTTGTCCTGTGCCCATCATTTCCGGCCTCATGATCAACAAGGCTTGGACTAATGAAGCCTCCTAGAACTGTCCCATATTAGTGAGCAATATTTCTGTTTTCTTTTGCGCATGGGCTAGCAATGGAAAAGTTGAGAAGGTAATGAAAATATTTTAGCCTTATAGGGGTTGTCGCTGAACCTTTTTTGAAATGATGTTGAATTACAAGTCCTTTGGTGATCAGCTGCTATCACCAGGGTAGTTGAGACCAGCCACACATATCAGCATCACATGGCAGCCATTCAAATACGTGGAAAGTTGGCCAGCTTTAGCTACATGCAACCCATGCAGTCATACAGAGCGCACGCCACCAGCAGGTGAGCACTAGGCAGATAGATGTAAGCTGGGGATGATCTCCACCCTTAGGTATGCCTGCCAGATCCTCCGTGCAGCTGTGTCTAGTGGAGCCACTTCCTTGTGGCTCCGTTTCCTCCTCTTTGATGTTAAGGTACAACTGTCAGCTCATCGGCACCCCTGCAACACAATCACTTAGTTATGTTACTCTATTTATGTTTTGAACTTTGGTCTAGCATTGTATTTATGTACTGGGGTTAGGTAATGCTATATTTATGTTATGAGCTTGGTTCTGGTGCTGTATTTATGTTCTGAGCTTTGTTATAGTGTTGTATTTATGTTATGAGCTTTGTTATGGTGCTGTATTTATGTGCTGAGCTTGGTTCTGGGACTGTATTTATATTATGAACTTGGTTTGGGTGCTGAATTTATGTTATGAGCTTGGTTCTGGTGCTGTATTTATGTGCTGAGCTTGGTTCTGGGACTGTATTTACATTATGAGCTTGGTTTGGGTGCTGAATTTATGTTATAAGCTTGATTCTGGTGCAGTATTTATGTGTTGAGCTTTGGTATGGTGCTGCATTTTTTATTATGAGCTTGGTTCTGGGACTGTATTTATGTTATGGGCTTGGTTCTGGTGCTGTAACTATGCACTGAGCTTGGTTCTGGGACTGTATTTACATTATAAGCTTGGTTTGGGTGCTGCATTTATGTTAGCAACTTGGTTCTGGTACAGTATTTATTCAATTAGCTGCTCTGCTGTGGGTATGCTGCTATTCTGCTGCTTTCCGCACAAGCCGAATACAGTCAGACTGCCCATCAATATATATCATTTAATTATTATGAAGGAGCAACCAATCTAATTCCACACAGGGTGCCATCTAACCTAAAGCCAGCGATAAATAGTCAGAATGAAAGCTACTGATACTGAATGATTATCATTCTCATATAGAAGGTTTTATTTTCCATTTGGATTGAGATAAGGGACAGAACATTATAGAAGAGAATTTCACAGTATGTTTTATTTATTTCTACCGGTTTTTCTTTGGTTTCCTTATGCTTTAAAAAAAATGACAGCAAAATAATTTACTTCTATTAAAAAAATATTTTTGTAGGAATTCAACCAAGGTTGCCCGGTTGGAAACTATTGATTATCCTTATAACAGTCATCAATAGTAGATTGGTTTGTGTCTGCTGTCTGTGACCCCCGCTGATCAGCTGTTTGCCTGTGCATTGAGCTGATTTCTGCAGGAAGGAGACAGCTTTGTTCCCACTGCAGTGGCCAAGCTTAGTACTGCAGGCAAAATTTCCATTTATTTCAATGGGAACTTGGCCTGCAATACCAAGCCTGGCCACTAAAGTAAAGCTGTCTGCAGAAATCAATTCTGTACACAAGTACACCAGCTTAGCAAACAACTGATCAACAGTGGGCCCAGGTAAAGAACCCTCACCAATCTACCATTGATGTCTTATCCTGAGGCTAGGCCATCAATAGTTCAAAGTTTCTTAAAAGTAGAACTTAAATAACAGGAAGAACTGTGTGTGTTCTGATTAGCTTCTGGTTCATCCACTGGAGGTGAAAGCCAACGTTTAGACTCACACACATTAAGTTAATGATACATGTGTGTGGTGTAGCCAAAATATCACATTACCAGGAGATAGCATAACTGCTATCAGCAAAACTGCATGATTAAAGAAGCGTCTAAGGTGGGGGAAACATTTGATGAGCTGTGAAGTATGGATTAGGAATTTTTAGTAGGTTATATGCTGTATGATTTCTATTAATGGAATTAAATTAAAAAATAGCTTTTTATAGGTTATATAAACCTTTAAAGTAGAGGAAAAAGTTTTTACATACTTTGAGGTTAAATACAATAGTTTAAGTGTGCAAGCTTTATTCTACTGGATTGAAACTTGGCTCATAAGACCATGTTCTTCGAAGAAAGACATTCTGGACATAGACTGATCAGCCATAACAGTCTGGCTTAGGGTAGGTAATAATAGGCTGCAAGTGGAAAAAATAGACAAGTGTAAAGATCTGAGCGAATTTAATAAGGGCCCAACTGTGATGGTTAGATGACGGGGTCAGCTCCCCAAAATAGCAGGTCTTATGGGATGTTCCTGGGATGTAGTGGTTAGCACCTACCAAAAATTGTCCAAAGGAAGACAACCAGTGAACTGGCAACAGAGTCATGGATGTCCAAGGCTCATTGATGTGTGTGGGGGAATGAAGGCTGGCCCATCTGGTCTGATCCCATAGAAGACCTACTGTAGTACAAATTGCTTAAATAGTTCCTGCTGGCGATAATAGAAACATGTCAAATCACACAGGATATTGCAGCTTGCTGCGTATGGGGTTGTGCAGCGGTAAACTATTCAGAATGGCCCTGCTAACTCCTGTCTACCACCGAAAGCACCTACATTAGGCACATGATCAGAACTGGACCATGGAGCAATGGAAGATGGTGGTTTAATGATGGTGGAATCATATTTTCTCTTGCATAAGGCCTCTTTCCTATGGACAACAGCGATAGTGTCGCTACAAAATCGTGGCGATATCACAGCTTTGTCCCCGCAATTATGTAGCGTCAGCAATGCATCCCATTGTTAAAAAAACAAAAAAAAAACAAAATCGCACATCGCATTGCTGCTGCCCGTGATAAAATCGTGCAATAAACTCACGTGACATTATTACAAGAACGATAAGCCCTACCCTGAGAATAAGCCCTCTATGCACTCAAAAAATAAATAAAAGAATATTTATCTAAAGGCTTAGGCCGGGTCTTCCTGCTACTCTACAGAGCTCTACCACGCATCCTACAAACCTCATTTGTCCACAGAAGATCACTTCCTGGTTGCAGGATTAATAAATCCTGCCTCCAGGTAGCGATGCTGAGATTGGTTCTTCGGCCGCTGCTCAGCCAATCAATGCAGCGCTGGATGAAACAATCAGAGCCATCGCATTGGTTCATCCAGCACTGCATTGGTTGGCTGAGCATCGCTCGAGAACCAATCAGAGCCATCACTTCCTGGATGTAGGATTTATGAATCCCACAACCAGGAAGTGATCTGCAGAACGCGTGGCAGAGCTCTGGAGAGCAGCGGGAGGACCCAGACCAAGCCTGCTAGTTAAGTATTACTTTCTTCTTTTTTTTTTTTTTTTGAGTGCAGCTAGGGTTTATTTTTGGGGTAGCACTTATTTTCTAATGTTAAAGTCGGAACGCACTATAACCGTGATTTTGTGTGATGCAATAAAAATGAAGGCCTCATAGGGAAACATGGGCTACAAAAAAAAAATCGCGAATGTGAACGAACCCATTGGAAAGCATGGGCTTCACATACATGCAATATGTAGAACTGTCACATCATGAGAAAACTGCACGATTTTGTTGCCTGTGCGAAAGCGGCTCCATGGGAACAGCCAGGTGCGATTGCATCAATTACCTGGTGAAGAGATGGGACCAGGATGCACTGTGGGAAGAAGACAAGCCAACATGAACAATGTGATGGGCAATGTTCGGCTGGAAAGGCTTGGGTCTTGGCATTCATATGCATGCAACATGTACCACCTTCCTACACATTATACAGACAAGTGCTCTCTATCAGTAGGATAATGCACCCTGTTACACTACAGAAATTGGTCCAGAATGGAATGGAACATGATAAAGAGCTTAGGGTGATGACTTGGCCTTCAAATTCTCCAGATGTGTTGGAAAAACAAGTCCGATCCATGGAGGCCACACCTCATGACTTAAAGGACTTAAAGGATCTGCTGCTAATGTTTTGGTGCCAAATACCACATGACACCTTCAGAGGTCTTGTGCAGTCAAGCCTTCAACAGGTTAGAGACCTTGACTGCACAGGACCTGATTTCCCTTGTGCCAACTGTTTTAGTGGCACGAGGGGAATCTATACAATGTTAAGCAGGTGGTTTCAATTTTACGGCTGACCTATGTACGTTCTCTCAATCCAGAATGCTTCTATCTTCACTAGTTCTCATCTACCTGCAAGTCTTTATTCCTGCACTGCTTTCTTCTTCTAGAGTGCATAAGAGATTGTGTCGGCAGAGGGGTAGAAGCAAACGATGATGGAGGATATGAACATCTATAACAAATTCTAGGTCCTACCAGTTGTGTAGTGAGGAAGCCATATGGGCCCCCATTATTCGGAGTTCGAAAAACAGTGTTTTAATAATTGTTAATAGCAATGCTGTTCATGATCTGTACCTGACCTCTTGTGGTCAAGTTAGGCCACTGTATTCTTTGTGTATTCAGTATGTAGTGTTAATGTTGATTGGCTGTGGCATTCATTGGTAGAGAACATACAGACTCTAGGACACAATGCACGCCCTTGGTAAGAGTGTAGAGATGAAACAGAGGACCATGGCAGAAGGGTACTGCATCATGTGCTCTGTTTACTGAACGGCATCACTGCCCCATTGCACAGTAGTTTCCACCGAAGGGTTTGTCTATAAACCAGTTTTAGTAGAAGCAATTTATGCGAAAACAAGCCCAACATTTGCTTATGTAGAGTCCTAGGGTTGGCCAAATCCTCTCCTTATGGTTGCCTGCACGCCTTCCAGAGACTGTTGCAAGTTTGCTGTTTTAAAAAAGTTGGAGTATATTCAGCATGTGGACTGTCTCCGAGGGTCTTCTCAAAAACCCGCTCCTGATGAGCACTAACCCTGCAATCAGGCTTCTCTATATACACTCCTCAACATTGGAATTGCAGAACCAAGAAGGAAAAGTCATAGAATTATGGAAATCACAGGCATGTTAATGATATGCAAATGATATAAAAATGGAAACAAAATCTTCAAAGCATCTCTATTTATTTAGTAACATGTATGAGAGCCACGCACAGAAATACATGGACTCACACCCATTGGCAGGCTCTCAATTAGGTTATCAATGGTTGCCTGAGGAATGTTCTGCCATGTTAAACGCACTTGGGCACACAAGTCCTCAAATCCTCAAGATGACCTGTTGGCAGCTTCTTTGGCAATTGCCGGCCAATAAAGTCACCGATGTGCTTGATGGGAGTGATGTTCAGAGACACTGCAGGCCATGGTACCACATTTAGGCCATGCTGCTCACAGTTGCACCAGCAATATATGGCCTCCTGGGTCACTTTGGGGAAATAACCCTACCACTGGTTCCACGAGCAAATCAACATAATGCTGAGTTATTGTACATTATGCCACTCCATAATCCTGAGGGTAGGACCAGTGCGACACATTCCTTCATAAAGGCCTCTTCATTGTGACGCCCTTACGATCTCCAAACAAATCATTATCATTACATCCAAGACAAAAGCGGGACTCATCGCTTAAAAGGATAGAACCTCAATCCCAGACCCCACTGCTGTCTTTCTCTGCTGCAGTGAGTTGAATAGAACACCGGTCGCTGGACGTCTGGTTCATACCCTAATGTCGTGTAAGCACCTTCTGATGGTTTGTGTAGACACTGCTCAATGCCCTAGGCTTGAGATAGGATGTCTAATTTCACTTGTATACAGAATGGATCACTATGTGCCATTCTTCTGATCTGTGCAAAGGTTCACCTCTGTACACCTCTTGCTGTCATTTGAATTCACCATTGTTCCCTCAATAAATGGGACACGCAACATTGAGCAGTGCTAACATTTTGGCCTACACATGTAGTCATCCGCTGGAGTGATACACCGAGGTCTCTCTGTTCAAGGATTCTGTCCCTCTCAGTTTACCAAAGTGGCGCTAATTGGCACATCGGCGAACAGGAGGCATCGCACAATCATACCACAAGACTTTATCCGATTTTTGCAGTTTCACATGGCTGAAAAGATTTGCTTTTGCTCTGGCTTTTATACCATTGAGGCCCCTCCCACATGCCACGGATTGGCGCCAGGTGTCTGAAAATTATCTTAGCGACACCTTCTACACCCTTGTCCTTTTTGGTGGCACAGTTTCAATGTTGAGGTGTGTATAAACCGGGGACACTGTGCTCTCAAGGCCCCTTATCACAGCACCTGCCTGTGGCCCTCAACCCTACCCAGGGCCAGTTTCAGCTCTATCGCCACATAACCGGTGTTGGAACCTCTGGTTGGAGGTTCAGACTTCGATCCGGCATAAAATACCCAAAGAAAAATTGCTGCATGCAGGGCTTTTTTCTTTCAACTAAAAGACTTGCAGCTGAGCAAAAAGCAAACGGACTCTATTATAGTCAATGTGGTCCATCCGTCGCTGTTCGGTTACACCCTAAAATGTTGCCATTCGGCCACAGGGATTCCTCTTTCCAGCTCCCCATCCAGCAAAGTTGAGAGGGATTCTACAACATGTTCTTCTGGAGTCCTGCTAATAAGGAATAAGGGATGGGTTCTCCGCCTTTCTGTGCCCCCGACTGGCACTGTGTAAGACCATTTAGAGAATGCAATGACTCCATGACTTCATTTCAGCTAGGGAATCCTACAGAAGACCTAATCTAAACGGACTGTATCTTATGTTGAAAGGGTTCCAATAAATAAATTAGCTTGTGCGTCCCATTAGAGACATACACAGACGCTACATGCGTAATCACTACCGGCTTTGTGGCATGTTCTGGATTCATGAACATTATAACTAGGAATGATATAGGCATCTTAATTCTCTTGGAAATCCTCAAGAGTCTTAATTTAATCTTGTACAACAAATTAAGTGTATTATTTAAATTGTCTTATCGGGATAACAAGTTTACAATGTGTTCGCCTACAATTATAGTAAAAATGAACTTGGGACTCTTTCAAGTCTTGCTCTGTTTCTGCTAATAGGTTTTTGGAAATAGTATTGTTTTTCTTGAACAAAAGTAGCTTTTTTTTCCCAGAAGCTGTCTCCCGACCTCTGCCAAGGTGCTGGTCTAAGTAGAAGCTGGAAACGCAAGAATCCTGTCAGTCTCAATTGTAAGAATTAGACCAGTTGGTATTTTCCCACCATTGTAGGAATCATGTTGGCTCATAGAAACCCAATGTGTAAAGATGTGGATGTATGACTAATACTACCTTATAAGCCTAGGAATCTGGGAACTGTGGGGTTCAATCCTCAAAGGGTTTTCTGTAGGGAGCAATTAGTGCTTTTTTATGCGGGGCACGTGATGCTGATGGTATTTATGATGAAGTCACTCTGCATTTTTTGGCTTATTATTTGTACATTTTATTAGTCTGATGGATGGGACTATTTGTAACGCCCATGTATAGCTTGTAAAGGCTTGATAAAGAGCCAGAATTATGTATTCTGGATGCTGCCAATGAGGCATGACAGAAAAGTGTTAGGTGAGGGGTCTGACTGTCGGACCCTCCACCAATCCCGAGAACAAGGGAATCCTAGTTTCAATTCATAGCAGAGAGGTGATAACCTTTGACATATATGGGAGATATGGGAAATAATGACTGAATACGATCACAAGATGTTGGCTGTTTAGGTTTTGCTCACAAAACAGTTGAAGCAGGGGCGTAACTATAGAGGATGCAGGGGATGCGGTTGCACCCAGGCCCAGGAGCCTTAGGGGGTCCATAAGGCCTCTCTTCTCCATATAGGGAACCCCGTACTATGAATAAAGCATTATAATTGGGGGCCTTGTTACAGGTTTTGTATTGGGGCCTCTGACTCTAAGGGATACCCGAGTGATTGGAAGAGGTAGAATAAGTTTGGGACCTTTAAGCCACTGACTTTCTGGATTTAGCTGTGATAAGAAAAAAAGGAGTAGACCAGCATACGACCACCTGATCCAATACTTGTAGAGGAGGTGCAGAGAAAGAAAAAGTCGCACGGGTGTAGGCACAAGAAATCCAAAATTCGTAAAAATCTTCCAGCACTCAAGCAAATATATAAAACGTAACTTTTATTCCAACCTTCGGGCTCCTACACACTGGCGATCACGATATCACTGCGTTTTTTAATGCCAATGTCAATAGGACTTCCTAATGTTAAAAACGCATCGCAGAAAAAAAAATCGCAAGTTTGTGCTTAGAGATTTTTCTGGGATGCGTTCTTAACATTATAAAGTCCTATTGACATTGATATTTAAAAAAACGCAGCGATATTGCGATCGCAAGTGTGCAGGTGCCCTTATAAAAGCACAAATACTACAAGAACAGAAAATAAACACAGGAAAACATTTAGATTCAGAAAAATGTGTTCCTCAGGGCTTCTACCCACCAACGTTTTTTTTAACGCTGCGATATCGCTGTTTTTTTCAATAGGACTTTAAAAATCGCGTTGCACAAAAAAAACCCGCAAGTTTGTGCTTATGCCATTTTTGTGTGATGCGATTTTTACATTAGAAAGTCCCATTGAAAAAAACACAGCGATATCGCAGAGCTAAAAAAAAAAAGACGCTAGTGGGTAGAAGCCCGTACAATAAAGTTGCAAAGTATTGAAAGCACACAAATTACTCACATGCTCAATTATTTTAGCCAACTATTGGCCAATATATCATAGAAACAAAGTACACTCATTGTCAAGACAAAAATCTATTCCTTAGAAGAAGTTGCCGGGATGGAATGAAACTTTCTGTGTGTAACGTTGATATAAGTAAGTGATTACAATATCAGCGCAAAAGGATCCATATTGGGAAAAACACAAAGACTTGAAGGAAGGCTCTAGTACGCTGCTGTACTGCCTCTAGCTTGGATACAAGATGTGATATGGGTGGGCATGGAGGCTCTAGTACCCTGCTGTACTGCCTCTAGCTTGGATACAAGATGTGATACCGGCAGGCATGGAGGCTCTAGTACCCTGTTGTATCATCTCTAGCTTAAATATACAAGATGTGATACGAGGGCATGGAGGCTCTAGTACCCTGTTGTATCATCTCTAGCTTGGATACAAGATGTGATACGGGGGGCATAGAGGCTCTAGTACCCTGTTGTACCACCTCTAGCTTGTATACAAGATGTAATATGGGCAAGCATGGGGGCTCTATTACCCTCTTGTTCCACCTCTAGCTTGTATACAAGATGTGATATGGGCGGGCATGGAGGCTCTTATATCCTGTTGTTCCACCTCTAGCTTGGATACAAGATGTGATACGGGGGCATGGAGGCTCTTATACCCCGTTGTACTACCTCTAGCTTGGATACAAGATGTGATACGGGGGCATGGAGGCTCTAGTACCCTGTTGTACCACCTCTAGCTTGCATACAAGATGTGATGCAGGTGAGCATGGAGGCTCTTATACCTTGTTGTTTCACCTCTAGCTTGGATACAAGATGTGATACGGGGGCATGGAGGCTCTAGTACCCTGTTGTATCATCTCTAGCTTGGATTGAAGATGTGATACGGGGGGCATAGAGGCTCTAGTACCCTGTTGTATCATCTCTAGTTTGGATTGAAGATGTGACACGGGGGGCATAGAGGCTCTAGTACCCTGTTGTACCACCTCTAACTTGTATACAAGATGTGATATGGGCAAGCATGGGAGCTCTATTACCCTCTTGTTCCACCTCTAGCTTGTATACAAGATGTGATATGGGCGGGCATGGAGGCTCTTATATCCTGTTGTTCCACCTCTAGCTTGGATACAAGATGTGATACGGGGGCGGGAGGCTCTTATACCCCGTTGTACTACCTCTAGCTTGGATACAAGATGTAATACGGGGGCATGGAGGCTCTAGTACCCTGTTGTACCATGTTAGCGCAAAATTCGCTATTTTCGATATACTGTGCGTTTCCAAATTAAGATAATATGTGCAGGCCTGGAGAGCCTTTCAAAGACCACACGTCTACATCATGTGCCCCAAAAGAATCCCTAACTTTATTAAGTGCGGGTAAAACTTAAATAAGTTTCAACACAGGAAGTGTACAGTTACATTATTTAGCGTGCTGATTGGTTGTCCTCAAAGGGAGGTATTTGTGAGGTAGCTTGTGATGTCATCCATCTGGGAGGGACTTCAGTGAGCACGCTCAGTTCATTCTTGAATTTGGTCTCATGAGGAGAACATCCTGTTTCTCCTCTCTGCTGTCCAAGACAAACATTCCTAGATAGGTGTCTGCCAGTTAGAACCGGTTTAACCAGTATTGGAACAATAGGCACTGCTCCTTAAATTCTTGTGGAGGTGGGGGGGCGATGTTCCCTTCCCCCAGAGGTTCAGACCGGAAACACAACATAGCATCTTCACAGTTTACAAAAATACATATAGGATATCTCCCACAATTCCCTCCTTTGTTGTGCGTATTTTCATTCTCCTGGATGATTTTATTCTTCCTATTTGTGTTCTCGGGCCTTTCCCTACCACCTACAGGGGACCCTAGCTGTCACCTCCGCCATGGGAAATGCCTCCTGCCTTATCCCTTCCTACTGCTGGGTGATATCCAGGATAAGGAAAATACCACACAACACGTTACAGTTTCCCAACGGTATTCTAGGTAGATGGCTCCTGAAAGATTGATCTTTTTCACATTTTCTGCATAAGCCACCTTGTTCATAGTTTAGATGACATACAACATGTTGAATGTGACTGGCTTTCCAAGTGTGATTTCAGGTTATGTTGTTTGTTACATGTTAACATTGGTCTGATTACACAATATGGCTGAAACATTGGTACACTTACTGCTACCTTATTGCATCTGTTGACATTTTTCTGATCTTTGACACATTACCAGGGGCGTAACTATAGAGGATACAGAGGATGCAATTGCACCCGGGCCCAGGAGCCTTTTGGGGGCCCATAAGGCCTCTCTTAGGGAACCCAGTACTATGAGTAAAGCATTATAGTTCAGGGTCCGGTTCCAAGTTTTTCATCGGGGCCCGGGAGCTTCAAGTTACGCCTCTACATATTACATATGAAACAGTATAACCCTCTTCATAGGATGTACGTCTTCTGTTACCCTTATGAGGAGGAAGAGAAATGACAGCCCAATGATCGCAAGGGTCCTATATATCACAAAGGATTATGGGCCACATTTGTCTCCTTCCTTGATTATCTTTATTCAATGTCTGACATGAACCCAAATTAGCTTTTCTTGAGGTTTCACTGTGATCGTAGTGGTTAACAGCACTTGAAAGGATTCTTTGCATTTTGATCTGGAAACACGGAGAATACACATTTATGAGTGACAGTTGATATAACTCCTGATGTAAGGCACTCACATGGGAGGTGAGGCCCTCCTTTTTGGCCTGGAATAAGCATAGGCCTATTACAGCAGCATTACCAAACAAAACCTTCATAGGGCCTCAACTTAGTCTTACAATCAGGCGTGGTTCTAACCAAGTAGATGACAAATAAAATGTTTACCTTTTATTATTTACTATGACTTCTGGTGTACCCAAATATTCAAAATTATTTTCATAAAACATATTCTTAGGTCATATTTTTGGCGTGTTAAAAATTATTTTTATTTTTTTATTTCTCAAGCCACGCCTCCAAATAACATGAAAAGAGGTCTATGCAAACCAACAACTCCAAACACCTACCTGTGGTAGCTGTATGCTATCATTTTGCAGTCACTGATACAGATAGTCTGGCTCGCACCGAGAAGGTACCTTGACCAATTGGCCTGGATTGTAACGGGCGCATATCGTGCATCCCTGTACAAACCCTATTGCAGCAGTGTTGAACCCTGGGGTAAGCCAAGCAGAAGACACCATACCACACATTACCTCCTTGGATGAATGGGTTAGCTCAGGGATCAGGTGTGACATCATAGAGTACAGCGTGCAGGGGAGGCACAGGCATTTACCTTTCTGCCAGGCCCCAGTAGCATTCCGTTCGCTTTTCCACTCCTCCTTTTTCTTCTTTTGAGGCCTGTTCCTGTAATTCAAGCAACAGAGAAATATCTACACCTGTTTCAGGTGCAAGCAGGTTACCAGCCGTTACCTCATTCAAGGGAAGTCAGGCTGCTGCGGTGCCTGCTCTCTGGTTCCTTCCAGCCTCAGTAGTTGTCTCTTTGGCATAAGCCTGGACTTTGATGATAAGTCACCTGTGCGGAAAGAGCTAAAAACTTGTAGAACAAAGACATTGCTTCTGCATTCTGGATTGGCTTACTCAAGGACCCCATGAAACTTCCACTGTGCCATATAAGATGTGAAATCGTGTACGATTCCAAATGTGTACCTTAGGTCGGTGCAGACATAAACAGTCTTACCTGCAGCCAGCTTACATATTTCAGTGAGCGCCATCACCTTTATTTCCTGAGTAACTGAGTGTCTCAGGAGGAAAAGAGTGGTTTTTGTACAATTACCTCTTTCTGTCGGTTACCACTGCATAGCCTGTTTTGCTTGTCCATTTTGCCGATATTTGGAACCATCTATGGGTAAAACTCAAGATTTACATTAACCATGGCAGTTACAACATTATTGTTAGGACCCCTTGAGGAAGCATGACGTTAGGGGGCCCAACACCATCTCTGGTACCTGTACGAAAACGTACTGCAAACAGGAGAGGAAATATTGTTATTACAATCTGCAACCATGACAACTGCACCAATGATGGTTAACTACTGGTTTACTAAGGGACTAGTATCCCTGATACCATTCGGGATATACTCAAATTCTGTCATTAAAAATTTACTTATTTTTCAAATGTAACGATTTTCACGTAAAATACTGTTGTTAATTGAAAATGAGATACACTCTAAAATAGAACTTTTGTTATTAATTTGACTAAAGTACTTATCAGGTGTCTCAAGTACACAATTATCTCATTTTAGTATCTTAATTCAATGATATTCAAAATAAATACAACTCAATATTTTTAAAACTCCACATACTTCAAGAACATATATTATGTATAATATATATATATATATACATACTGTGGCAATCCTGGACTATTATCTCACACAACTACCCTCAGGAATAAAATTAGATGCCCCTCCTTTGGTCACCTACATTTGTTCAAGTGAGAGACTTAACATGGAGTCTAAGAGTGACCTTCCCTCTATACATTACCACAATATACATATATATACCAACATCCACTTAAATGGAAACACACTTCTCTCCTAGGCTGATCTGTGTTGAGGGTGGAGCAAAACCTCTTCTTATTGTTCTTCCCTCCCATCTGTTTACATCACCTAGCTCCACCCCCTGTGGCCTGGCTCAGCATTTGGTCATTCTTGCCTCATTTCATTTCTAGCCATCGGACAGTACACATACCATATAACACAATCTAACTTTCATACGGGCCCTTCATTTATACACACAAATTCACACTCACTGGGGTTTTCACTCACTCATACACAGACTGATAAGTATCTCATGTGAAGTAGAAACTGGGATTGTATTTACTGTTCATAGGACTTCCCATATTGAACAAAGTATATATATATAAGAAAAACTCTTATGTACCGCGGTTTTTACATATTTTGTTCTGAATAGGCTATCCAATGACAAACACAATACAACTTATGCCCATTTCCACGCACATACTTATATTTACCACTCCAGATAGCAACCATTATCACCGTTCATTGTTAAACCTTCAACCTTTCTCTTAACTCATTGACTTGCTTTTCCTTTCCCATTTTTGTGTGTCCAGTTGTGTTTACAAACATCATCTCATTGAATTTGCTTGCGAGTCATTTGATTTTTCCCACACCTCACGACACAGGTCTGGCTTACCACTAATAAGCACTTACAATTTCACCCCTGCCCATCTTGTCGTAATTGGAAAAATCCTTAATTAATTGAGATTCTCTACTCCTGCACCTCATGGCACAGATCTGTACTTTTGGCACCACATTGTGGAACCTCAACAGCCTGCTTGGCCAAGCCATAATCGGAGCAGAACCTCTGGCGCGCCCACATCTTTACTCCAAGCCCAAATTCCCTTGAGTTGAGGTATGCCAACATGGCAAATACAAGCATTCCATGTGCACCCCTCCCCCCACATAACAAAGGGAGACCTCATCAACCACATGTTGAACAATGAAAACTCTCTCACCGCATGGACACTCTCAGCAACTTTACTCACTACTATAACCTTCAGCTAAAATTGCTTATATCAACTTTCCTTTTTGCTTTCTTTTAACAAGTTATACTACACTTTCTTTGTTCCCTATTAACCTGCACAGTCTGTTCACACCATTCACTACTACAGAGACAATACAAAACCCCCCATAGCTCACACCTTCTTACACTCAGGACATTACTTCACAGACAACATAAAAACCACACAGTATGTCTACTTATTGTTCTTTTGATACAGACTTATCATATTTCAACTCACCCGGCCTGGGGCGGATCATAGCAGAGAGGGAGAGATGGTACAGGTATAAGAATAGCTTATTACCTTGTTTGAGCTCATTATCTGTCCGTCTCTGCTTCGAAGTCCCCTTGTGTCCGGATAACAATGAAATATCTTCATATCTGTATCTTCATTATCCCAGCGGTGCCTCCAAATTTGTTAGCGCAAAATTCGCTATTTTCGATATACTGTGCGTTTCCAAATTAAGATAATATGTGCAGGCCTGGAGAGCCTTTCAAAGACCACACGTCTACATCATGTGCCCCAAAAGAATCCCTAGCTTTATTAAGCGTGGGTAAAACTTAAATAAGTTTCAACACAGGAAGTGTACAGTTACATTATTTAGCGTGCTGATTGGTTGTCCTCAAAGGGAGGTATTTGTGAGGTAGCTTGTGATGTCATCCATCTGGGAGGGACTTCAGTGAGCACGCTCAGTTCATTCTTGAATTTGGTCTCATGAGGAGAACATCCTGTTTCTCCTCTCTGCTGTCCAAGACAAACATTCCTAGATAGGTGTCTGCCAGTTAGAACCGGTTTAACCAGTATTGGAACAATAGGCACTGCTCCTTAAATTCTTGTGGAGGTGGGGGGGCGATGTTCCCTTCCCCCAGAGGTTCAGACCGGAAACACAACATAGCATCTTCACAGTTTACAAAAATACATATAGGATATCTCCCACAACCACCTCTAGCTTGGATACAAGATGTGATACTGGCAGGCATGGAGCCTCTAGTACCCTGTTGTATCATCTTTAGCTTGGATTGAAGATGTGATACGGGGGGGGGGCATGGAGGCTCTAGCACCCTGTTGTACCACCTCTAGCTTGGATACAAGATGTGATGCGGGTGAGCATGGAGGCTCTTATACCATGTTGTTTCACCTCTAGCTTGGATACAAGATGTGATACGGGGGCATGGAGGTTCTAGTACCCTGTTGTATCATCTCTAGCTTGGATTGAAGATGTGATACGGGGGGGCATAGAGGCTCTAGTACCCTGTTGTATCATCTCTAGTTTGGATTGAAGATGTGATATGGGCAGTGATGGAGGCTCTAGCACCCTGTTGGGCCTCCTGTAGGTTCGATGCAAGGTGTGATACGGGCGGGCATGGATACTCTAGTACCCTATTGGACCATCTCTAGCTTGGAGACAAGATGTGATGCGGGTGAGCATGGAGGCTCTTATACCCTGTTGTTCCACCTCTAGCTTGGATACAAGATGTGATATGGGGGCATGGAGGCTCTAGTACCCTGTTGGACCATCCATAGCTTGGATTAAAGTTGTGATATGGGCGGTGATGGAGGCTCTAGCACCCTGTTGGGCCTCCTGTAGGTTCGATGCAAGGTGTGATACGGGCGAGCATGGATACTCTAGTACCCTATTGGACCATCTCTAGCTTGGAGACAAGATGTGATGCGGGTGAGCATGGAGGCTCTTATACCCTGTTGTTCCACCTCTAGCTTGGATACAAGATGTGATATGGGGGCATGGAGGCTCTAGTACCCTGTTGGACCATCCATAGCTTGGATTAAAGTTGTGATATGGGCGGTGATGGAGGCTCTAGCACCCTGTTGGGCCTCCTGTAGGTTCGATGCAAGGTGTGATACGGGTGAGCATGGATACTCTAGTACCCTATTTGACCCTCTCTAGCTTGGATACAAGATGTGATATGGGCAGACATGGAGGCATACAGGTTCGGCATGGTATCCTGTGTCATAAGGGTCCACATTTGCTGTGATTGTGCAAACTCAAACGTTGATGAAGTTGGTGTCCCAGATGGTCCAATGCATGTTCTTTTGGTGATAAATCTAGCGATTGGGAAATGTCACGTTGTGTTCCTGGGACCTGTAGTTCTATGGGTTTCCAGGAGCACATTTCCACAGATGTGGGATGATTGAGTTGGCTGGGTGTGTATTGCTCCTGTCAGCCGATCACCACCAGTTTGTTGCACATGTACTGCTTGTATGCCGTTTACCATCTATGGTGAGCCAGGCCCCTAGGTTCCAGCGTAGGGCCATCTGTTTTGAGACAATCGTCCTGCTTGCAGGCAGGACTCCCTGGGGTTTATGTTGCTTTGTTAGAGTAGGAACTCATAAGACAACGAGGACCCTTGTCGTTGGCTCGTGAGCTTAAGTATCTTGGCCAAAATATGAATCAATACCTTATACATACTTTAGCTATTCCATCTGTTTATGTGTGTTTGTATTCTAGGAAATGTTTTGGTTTGTCAATCGTGGTTAAATGTCTGCTCGCAAGTCCTGTTTGCTATTCATGTTTGTCCTGGGCATGGTGTGCATTGCACTAAGGTCAGACATGACATGAAGAGTGGCAATATTGTGAAGGTATTCCTGTGACTCCCTTTGTGTGTGCAGCTGAGCATTATCCTCCTGGAAAATTCCCCGTGGAAGCCGCCATGAGAGGAACACATGTGGCTGCAGGATGTCCTGAACATATCGCGGAGCTGTCATTGTGCCTTGTACTACGACTAGGGGTGCCCAGCTGTTGTATGCGATGGTCCCCCAAACCGTCACACCAGCAGCGGGGGCAGTGTGCCGCTCCACAGCAAAGGCAGGATTGAGGCGCTCACCCCAAGGTCTTCAGACATGAACATGGTCGTCAGTGCCCAAAATAAACCTGGATCCAATGCTGAAGCATGGAAGAAGAGGAGAGATTTCCCGTGCCAAGTATGTTTGGATGTTAATGGAGTGAGCTCCAGAGAGAGAGAGAGAGCAAATTGTAAGTAACTACGTCTTCTCAAGGCCAGAGGTACTATCTCGTCTATTTTTCCTACGCAGCCCTCTTGAGCCTCGATCATCGCGTAGAGGTACACCCTTTAATTGACACACCTATGTGTCTCCCGGACTGGGTGGAGGTACTGCAAGAGAAATAATCACTGTTCACACACGTGCGTCTTTGAGTTTGTGAGAGCCGTGTGGAGGTACTACGTTTTGAATATCAGCCTTTTACCTGCACTGTGAAGTCTATAAGTGAACTTCCTTGTAATAATTGTTCAAAGTTTTCAAGTAAAATTTGCCGGGCTCTAACCATTCCTAGGGACCCATGGTACCAAGAAACTGTCTGAGACTTTGTTTATTCTCCGCCAAGGTTCATACTGGTGTGTGAAGGAACAGTGGCATCACCTGTGACAACTACAACCCCCATTATCCTGTGTGATTGGCATTCCCTATCCTAGAGGTGTCTTTGGTGGCCTGCAGTGATACTCTGTCCTTCGCTGCGTGTGTTCCTCTGGGAAGGAGTTGGTAAATGTCACCGTGACACGTCAGCACTATACCCTCCCAGCTCCCCACATATGTCGGGTGTCCAGGGTCTCCGTATGAGATGCTGCAGGAGCCTGCGTCTGCATGACAGAGCATAAAAAAGCATACAAAAAAACAAGTGTGAATAAGAAGAAACAAAAAACACAAAAAAAATGCATGGGTGAATGGGACAAAGAAAAGAAAAATCTTGGAATAAAATATTGTGAGTGTTTCATCAAGCTCTTGCAGCTAATTTTGGGACAAAAATGAATGTGCTTAAAAATGCCCTCAAAATGCATTTATTTTATCCGTCCTTTTCCATATCAGGCCGTATTCACATGGCTGATGTTCTTGCGCAAGTTCGCACGGAAAATGAACCCATTCATTTAAATGGGTTCATTCGGATCAGGAATTTTTCACTCAACCTGACAGTCTCACGCAGGAATGGGACATGTAGTGTGACGTGTCAAGCAGATCGCACAGCACACAGATGGGGTGTCCACGTGTTGTGCAATGGGAGCTGCGACTGAGAATCTTTGGTGCACCTTGCTGTGTAAATGCAGCCTGAGGACGGCTTTACAAAAATTGCGCACGCATTCTGCAGGATATGGAACCGGCTGTTTTCAATTGGTTCTTTCCCATTTTCGCTTTTGAATGCGCATTTTGTACATGCAAAAAAGAAATGGAGCATAGGAGTCTATGGGGGGTGCGCAAATGCTTACCTGCACACCCCTCATAGACTGCTGCGCAATTTTGCAAGAAATTGGAAACCTCTTGTTAATTAGGCTGCACAGCCCTTTAAATCATGGTGCATGTATGTCCCGTGCCCATGTGAATGGTCGCCATATGTGCCTAAAGTACAGTAAAATATACAGATATGTGCGTGATAGCATCACGCTCAAGTAGCAAAAAAAATCACGCTTCTGTGTGCCTTTTTTTTGCACGTACGCTCGTGTAAAGCGCCCTTAGTGGTTATTTAGATGACTGTATGCGCAAATATGCTCGCTGCAGGGCAACATGTTTGAACATGAACGAGGAAGTAGGAGGTACATTTGTGTGTGTGTCTGTGCATAGTACTGTACTTTTTGCGCACGCACGAGTCAGTTCACACAGGTGCGACACACCCCTTCCATGGATTCAAAAGTTATTTAGTTTATTGAGGTCCAGATGTGTTCTTTTCCCTGTGTTTGTGCACCTCCCATAGACTTCTATGGGGCTTTTGCTGTGCTAAGTGCAGGAAAATAGAACAGTTCCTAATTTTTTCTGTGCACGCGAAATGCGTGCGCAAAAGACATTTGTGAGAATGAGTCTATTGAAATCAGTGGGTTCTATTCAAGGGCTTCTTCACATGGGTGTGTTTAAGTCTAAGTGATAATGATGGCCGCGCACTGGGAAGAAACAAAACCATTGATCTCAATGGTTTCGTACGGTGTAAGAGGAGATAGTACTTGCCCTATCGATCCTGCATGTAGTATTAACTACGTGCGGGAAAGATAGAGCAGGACCTATCTGCCCGCGCTTTAAAAAAAATTTGTGTGAAACTGCGCAGAGTTTGAAAAGTCCGAGAAGAAGGGGAAAAAACATTCATGTGCAACTACTATATACACCACTATCAATATGGCCGTAGACCCCCAACCTCGACTCCCCCGTAGTAGCAGCTTTCCTACTCACAAATGCATGAAAGTCGTCATTGACGTCACATAAATCGAGAGGTGGTCGAGCATCACCATCAACAAGTGGCTTCTCTCCTGCTACATTACACTATGCATAACACTTCCATAATAGCATTAACCCCCCGCTCGGTCTTACTGGCGTCATACTAACCCTTTACACTAACACAGTCCTGTGTGTCCATCACCCCCACCATGCCCAAGGATTTTACCTCGTGCAATAAAGGGGGATGTAATTCACTCACGCTCGCTGACATCATATTACGCCCCTATTTCACGCTTCCGGCATCCGGTGCAGGTCTTCGGCACCGCCACCACGGTGTCCATCAGGGATGGAGACTCCCTCTCCTCCCATGCGCTGCAGGATGCTTCCTCCCAGGAATACGGTCTGCCTGGCACAGTTTCGTAATCCCCTTGTCTTTTTTCAATGGCTACTCCCCAGCATGGGGACACAGCCACTCCATTGCTCCCTGCAAATGCCTGCCACTATGGTAATGATGCTGGCTCGGCTCCGCACCTGCCTGCAGCAGCAGCCATTTATATCAGGGCCATGGGGCGCCAAAGTCTCCCTCGCCCAGCACTGTGCTTTCGTATAGTTGCGCCTATGAACCTTTGCTTGCACGGGTGATGGAATCTTCTCCCATTCCTTTGCATGGGCCCCTTCTACACATTCATTTAGAAAGTGATCCCCAAGAACACAGTTCAGGCCTGCAGTCCACACAAAGTTACCCCAGCTGTAAGAGCAGCACTTCACCTAACAGGGAATAACAGCGCCATTCACACCTCTATTGATCTGGGTTTTGGATGCCACTTGCACAATTGACTACTTACGGGAGGGCAACTAGACACGCTGGTACCGCTGCAGTGACTCACTAGATATCTGTGGGAACGTTCCCTTGCTTGTCCAAACATAGCGCACACTTTCTCGCAGTCTGAGTCTTGTAATGATCATGAGCAATCAGTCCTCATGAGAAGCTGAACTTGTAGGGGCTAATTCAATGCCCCCAACACAATGTGCGGTCACTGGCTCCTTTGCAATAGTCCCTGAGACTCACCAGCGTCTTCTTGGGGGTTCTTTATTGAAAGACTCAATCACCTCATGTGAACTTCTATTACCGACCATCGAGATGATCTCAGTTCAGTCCTGGATCATTAATGGCATCTTCTGGTACCTACAAAGACACGTGATTAGTGTTTTCTTACTGGTAACACCCCCTGCAACAGCTGCGATCAGCACACACTCTGATTGTGGCTGTTAACCCTTTAAATGCCACAGTTAATTCTGACCGCAGCATTTAAATGCTCCAGTTAGGGCTTGGGGTTCGCGAATGGTCCCCCGCAATAGGATGCCATTCAAGTGCCAAGGACATTGTGAAAATCCCCCGGTCTGCCATTGTGGATTACCTTTCAAGCTATGCCTTGATAGATTGCTTATCAGGGCTCCTGCACACTGGCGCTGCGATTTGGGGCCGCAAATCACATTAGCATTTTTTCGCCCATGTAGATGGCTGACAGCAATGGGAGGGGGGAGGGAGGGGGCGATTTTACGCCCCCCAAAATCATCCATCTGAACACATTGCAAACCAATGCATCAGATGATCGCGATTTTTGGCCAGCATTTTATCGCGGCAAATTTGCCATGATAAAATACTCGAGTGAATAAAGCCTCAGGCTGCGATATAATGTAACACTATCGTATTACAACAAACTGCAGGAACGATCAAACCATCACAAGTTCATGTTCCCTATGGCGACTAAAAAAAAAAAGTAAAAATCAGTTTTAAAAAGTTTTATTAATTAAAAAAACAAAAAAGTAATAAAAGTTTTAAAAAAACACCTCATATTTATAAAAAAAAACTCTAAATAAAAAAAAAAAATTCTGTATTGTCGCATTCATAAAAGTCCAATATACAAACAATATATCAAAGTAACACATTATTTACCCAGCAGCGTCTTTAGAAAAAAAAATACACATTAGAATTGCGCTTTTTTGGTCACCTTACCTTCAATAAAAAAATACAACAAAAGCAATCAAAAAGTCATATTTACTCCAAAATGCTACCAATAGAAACTGCAAAAACTCACAAAAAATGAGCCCTCACACAACGATGTCAATGGAAAAATATAAAGGTTATGGCGGTTAGAAGATGGCGGCAGAATTTTTTTAAAATTTTTTTCCAAACAAATAAATTTTATTTTTTAAAGGTAGTACAGCAAAAATTAAGGGTGCATTTTCACACCGAGCCGATATACGGCGTCCCTCTCTGCAGGGGGAGGAGGCTGGAAGAGGCAGGAGCAGTGCTCTGAGCTCCTGCCCCCTCTCTGCCTCCTCTCCGCCCCCCTGCACTGTTTTCAATGAGAAGAGGTGGGATGAGGGCGGAGCTAATTCCTGGAACTTAGCCCCGCCCCCGTTCCACCTCCTTTCATTGCAAATAGTGGCGATGGCCGGAGAGGGGGGGGCGTGAGCTCAGCGCACTGCTCCCGACTCTTCCAGCCTCCTCCCCCTGCAGAGAGAGACGCCGTATATCGGCCGGCGTGAAAACCCAGCCGATATAAGGTCATCTGAATGCGCCCTAAAACTGTTTAAATTTGGTATCGTAATAATCGTACTGACCCATAGTTATCATGTCATTTTTGCAGCAGTGTGTACCCTGTAGAAACAAGACCCCACCAAGATGGCAGAATAGTGATTTTTTTTCCGACTTCAGTCCACTTTAAATTTTTTAACATTTTTCAGTACATTATATGGTACTTTAAATGGTAACATTGAAAAATATAACGCGTCCCACAAAAAAACAAGCCCTCATACAGCGACGTCGATGGATAAATAAAAGAGTTATGATTTTTTTTTAAAATAGGGAGCAGACCCCAACCTCCTCCCTCAAAAAAAAGTCCACATCATTAAGGGGTTAATAGTCAACATGACATCATCTATAACTCAAAAATGGTTGTAGATGTTGAAAAATGACTCACCTATAGAGATGAGCGAACGTACTCGGATAAGCACTACTCGTCCGAATAATGTGCCTTATCCGAGTATCGCTGTACTCGTCTTGAAAGATTCGGGGCGCTCCGCTGTTGACAGGTGAGTCGCAGCGGGGAGCGGGGCAGAGCGGGCGGGAGAGAAGGAGAGAAAGATCTCCCCTCCGTTCCTCCCCGCTCTCCCCTGCAGCTCCCCGCTCCGCAGCGCGTCCCGAATCTTTCAGGACGAGCGGGGAGGTACTCGGATAAAGCACATTACTCGGACGAGTAGTGCTTATCCGAGTACGTTCGCTCATCTCTACTCACCTATCAATTTCTGATGAAATGCTACCCTTAAATCATGTATCCTACTATCCCCTTTCCATTGACGTTTCTTAAGTTGGCACCTCCGCTTGGCGAAACAGTTTTCCTCTACCCATCTAAGTGGCACTCGTATATCTGTTCCTTCAGAAGATATGGTGGGTGGCCCCGACTTTTGAATCACCCTGTATATATCGTATGCGCCCTCAAGCCTCAGCTCTCCTATAGGTAAGCGACCAGAACACAACCGCTGACAAAGGACATCTGCTTTAAATAATCGATTTCACCCCTCTACTAACCTACAGCAAAAAGCCATGTTTAATGAGTTTCAAAAATGTCGCCATTAAATCTACTGCTTGACTGACATTTAGTGAAAAAGCAAAAATCCATTATACCTCCTTTTAATACAACCCCAATAAGACAGCCGGTTATTCATATAACACGGACAAGCCGACAAATCCACAATTTCCCCTACTGCGGGGAGTTGCCATGACATGTTCTGATGACTTGTGACTCTGTAGGATTACGGCACTAACCACATCAGGTTTTTTCTTGACACTTTTATTGGTGATGTAAGCCTAGAACGCTCCGCTCCGTGCCCCCTCGTAGGCTGACAAGCAATATAAATGATCATGTTTTTTGTTTAGCGGCATACAAAGTGACACTAAATAAAATGAGGTTCAGCTCACGGGAGGCTCCCAGTTTATGATTTTACTCTAGTTTTAATTAGCAGCTTAGCAAGGACATTTATATGAAAAGGTCTTGCATTCTTCAATAGCACGATGGAATATGCGGCCTCCCTGACGTAGCCCGGTATTACCTTGTGAAATCCCCTCCTAGCTCTAAGATACGGATCATCTCCTATGAAGCCATGGTGGGACCTAGCATACCATTGGAAAGGTATGGGTATGATCTAGACAGAACATAGGGAAGCCCTATAACAAGAGGTTAAAAAAGGAGCCTCCAGTATGGTGTTACGGTTTAGCTATCCCAAGAGTCTAGTGTAAAGTTTGCAAAAATGATGGAAAACAGTAGGAGATCTTGTCCAAGGGACTCATGGTGGCATGCAGAGGCTTGTGGGCCCGGATGCAAACCTTCAGCATGGGGGCCCTTCCACAACTTTCCTCCCTCTGCATTTTTGGGACTCTTAAGAAGCCCATCAATGCAATCCTAGCAGGCGGGGGCATTGCTAGAATCTTAAAAGATGAGGCAGGGGCTAAATGTAGGGGGCCCCAATGCAAAATCTGTAACATGGCCGGCAATCATACATGTGCCATTCATAGCTACGGCCCTAGTGGCATGGTCTACTTCTGAGACATGTACAACTTTGGATCTAGATACTATATATTGCTTTGAATACAGGAATTTACAAAAAAAATGCTAGAAAAGGAGAAAAGATGGGCACATTTTAATCTCTGTGGCCCTGTTTCTCCAGGAGACCCTTAGCATCTGTATATTCCTTCTCTAACGTATGTATACTCTTGGATCTGTGTTACATATCTATATTTTTGCATTTAATATATAATTAAAGGACTTGTCCGGTTTCATTTTGACATGCAGGCAACGGCGCATGCAGAGTTTCAGAAGAAACAGACCCCCTCCTCTGAAGACGTTATTGATGATGCACCATTTGGAGTAATGGTCACAAGCCATGTACTCTGAAGCAGGGGCGTAACTATAGAGGATGCAGGGGATGCGGTTGCACCCGGGCCCAGGAGCCTTAGGGGGCCCATAAGGCCTCTCCTCTCCATATAGGGAGCCCAGTACTATGAATAAAACATTATAGCTGGGGCCACGTTACAGATTTTGCATTGGGGCCCAGAAGCTTCAAGTTACGCCTCTGCTCTGAAGTTAAAGGATATAACCATAGGATAGCTGATAAAAGTGCTTGTTAGGTGCTCACTTCTGAGACCACCACCAATACCAAGAACAGACGTCTCATGCCCCTTCCTTTCCTAATTGCAAGCTCACCCTCACACACACCACAGTAAGGAGGAGACTGAATGGAGCGGTGGTTGCACATGGGCGATGCTGATCCATTGATCTTCAGTGGGATTGCCAGAGGTTGCTGAGTGCTTGCACTCAGCTGTTTCCATCAGCCCTGTAGAAATGAATTGAGTTGTGCAGTGCATGTGAGACCACCACTCCATTCAATCTCCTTCACACTGCAGGGGGTGTAGTGAGCCCAATTTTGAGAAGGTGAATATAAGACCCCTGTAGTTGGGATCAGGAGGGGGGTTGGGGGGGGGGGGGGTCCCAGTTATGGTAAAAGTCAATTTTGGTACAACCCCAATAACTGCTAGTCAGCAGAAAAAACACCATATGGGAGAACTGGATCATGTGGCCAGCCGGCAAAACACAACAATGACATGTTATTGAGATAGAATCAGGGGCGTAACTATAGAGGGTGCAGGGGATGCGGTTGCACCCGGGCCCAGGAGCCTTAGGGGGCCCATAAGGCCTCTCTTCTCCATATAGGAAGCCCAGTGCTATGAATAAAGCATTATAGTTGGGGGCCCTGTTACAGGTTTTGCATTGGGGCCCAGAAGCTTCAAGTTATACCTCTGTGCAGCATGGTTTAGGTATGGGTACGGGTACAGATACAGATAGAGGGGGGGGCCCAGCTCCCCTTTTGCATCAGGTCCCTTGAGCCTTTAGTTACGCCCCTGGATAGAATGTATATTAAACAGTACTATATCTCAGGGTGAACGTTAGAAGGACATTATGTCAAAATGTACCTTTACAACCCCTTACAACCTACAGTATCACATGGGAGACAAAACAAGGCTGCTAAGTTACACACAATGGCAATGCAAACAGATTATCCACATTTATCATCTCTTTTTATGATACAACATTAGGCATTTAATTATAACTCAACTTGTACTATTCTATAGATGGAATATAAATATAAGGCTTTGGAGGCAAAAGGAGCCACTACAGGCTCATATGAGCGTTCAGGGACAACTGAAGACCAAGACTCGACCAATTTGGGGCAGCCTTCTCTAGATGGGCAAATCAGGAAATAAGAGAGGTTGGCCACATTCGTTGCTTCCAGAGTCAAACAGAAAATGTTGCAAACTCACAATCACTTTGGATTGTCAGAAGCAGCAGCGGGCTCACTTGGACCTGAGACATTTCCCTCAAACATCTCCACTTGTGAGGCATCATTCAAAGCTTGTCTACTCACTGCTTGTGTCCCTATGGGGAAACTTTCTTCCAGTTAAGGAATGGACAGCTTCTCCCACACTGCCCACTCTGATGGGACATCACATCACTATTATGCCCCAGCTTCAACACGCTACAGATCGTCAAGCTACGCACACAACTATTGCGCACCTCTTATGGGGTAAAGAAAGCCACATTCCATGTGAAATTTAATTGTTTTTAAAAAAAACTTGCCTCCATCTCAGTCTGTCCGCTGCTGTGCCATCATGTATCCTGCCACCCTGGTGCGTTACCCATAACCCATTTCAGCCTTACAAAATGGATTGTCAAGGGGACATTCCTTGATATCACCACACCGACCATTGCTCTACTTGTTTGGCAGTTCGGGTTTGCCCCTAGGTTAGAACTAGAGTTGAGCGAACGTACTCTGGCGAGCTTGATACTCGTTCGAGTATTAGCGTATTCGATGGTGCTCATTACTGGAACGAGCATCAAATCGCGTTCGACCCCGCCCCAACTTTTGGCTCCTCCCTGCTGTGACGTGCCTGTTTTGGCCACTCCCTGCCACGACACAGCGCGCGTCATTTGAAAATTTTTGGTCTGGCAGGGAGGGGAGGGGGAAGGGGAAGAGAGAGAGAGAAACACGAACCAAGAAAAAAAAAAAGCTTGGGATCATGCGTTCCACATACAAAAATGCTCGAGTCTCCCATTGTACTCAATGGGGTTTGTTACTCGAGTAGAGCTCTCAAATTTTACGAAAAGCTCAACACGAATAACGCCACCCCGATCATTTGGGTGCTTGCTCATCTCTAGTTAGAACCTGCACGAATTCCAATGGTAGATAACTAGGGTCCTTACTAGGGTCATTGACCTGATTGAGAGACTGGGCTTTAGTCTAATGGTCCTTTTAGACAAGCCAATTCTCGTTTTAATGAATGAGTGACATTACCGCTAATTCGTTTACATTTGTGCGGTCTATGCATCATTGGCTCGTTCCAACGAGAATCGTTCAGTCCATGAATAAATGAATGAGAGGGACTGAACGAATGTTGTTTAAATGGAACGACAAGTGCGCGATTATTTTTATGCCTGCATAAAATGAATAATGACCGAAAAGCGAACGATTCTTGCTCATCGTTGAATCGTTGGCTCGCGTTTAGCCCGGACGATTATCGCTCACTTTCGCTCATTCGAACGATTTTTTGAACGATAATCATTACGTCTAAAAGCCCCTTAACTGAATGCTTTCGCTCAGTTCTCTCTATGTCTGATTTAGAACTACAATATTTCGCCTTCAGCAACTCAAACACAGAGGAAGCAATTTGCACCAGAATCCGGGTAGAAAAAAGTTTTGATGTACGCCACATTTGTGCGAAGAATGTGTGACTTTTGTGATTTTTAAGCCGATTGACTTACGAACGCTGTGGGCCTTCTTCTGGTAATGGGCCAACAGACAGTGATCTAAAACCCACATGGTCACTACAGCCCCTTTATTTGTCTCCACCGGATTTTTAGCACTGAAGACCCATTGGGACACATAAATGAGACCTAAAATGACCCAACAATCCCGATCCTCTGCCATGAGCTCTGCCCCCTTGTGTGGACTCATCAGACTTTCATTACATGAACTTGTAAACTCATTACATATATTTTCTTGTAAAAAAATTGATTCCAGACTGTTTTATTTCAGTAATTTCTGAACAACTGACTATTACTCCAATTTTAATTTGCCCATAGGTATCTATATCACCGTGGTCGCACAGGCTTTTATGTTAGCAGATTTACAGCCCCGCGATGACAGACATAAACTTTACAGCCGGTTTCCATGGTGCTAAATCAACATTTTCTTTACCGGCCTATTAATGTGCAACTTATAAATGAACAAAGTTACATTGTGATTACTTGCATGCTTTTATGAGCACCGAGCAATAATATTATAGTGAATGACAGGTCACAGAGAAGTCACCGCGCTCTCAAAGACGGGAAGCTAAACACAAAATATGAATTTTTTTAGAATTCGGCACTGCCTTGTCCTGGTGCAAAGGGCTTTTACTACACTGGATAGTCTCATCTAGTCACCTCTTGCACTAATGTTGATGCATTTTCAATAAGGCATTTGAAATTTCCATTAAACTTGCACATATATAAGTTGTTTTACGCAACCCAGGTTATCATTGTCCACTTTCGCCATTCATATCAATAGTGAGGTGGCTGCATTTAAAGTATATGGGAGTTAAAGTGACCCTCCACTCCAGAAACAAAGATGGCCGCACCAGCTTCTCTGACATTATTAGGCATTATTAGTCTAAGAAACCTGCTTTGATTGATCAAGTTGAGGGGCATTTCCAGTCACATCAGCATGTAGTGTCTTAGATTACTGATGCATGCAATGTACATCAGGTAGTCAGAGAAGCGGTTCAGCCATATTTCCCGGGATCGGAGGGTTGCTTTAACCCCTTCACAACCAATGACATACTGGTAAGTCATGAAGAGTCGGGGTTCTTCAAACAGTGCGGGTGTCAGCTGTTTGTAACAGCTGACACCCGCAGGCAATAGCCGTGAGCGGCCGCGCGGCCAATCGCGGCTATTAACCATTTAAATGCCAATGTCAATTCTGACAGCGGCATTTAAATCCCCCGAATCGGGGGTACCGCACGGCCCCCTGCGGTGAGATCGGGGGAGCCGTGCAGGTGTCATGGCAGCCGGGGGCCTAATGAAAGGCCCCAGGGCTGCCTTAACAGACTGCCTATCAAGCCATCCCCGTGGGGTGGCTTGATAGGCTGCCTGTCAAAAAGCAGTATGACGTAATGCTATAGCATTACGTCATACTGCAGGAGCGATCAAAGCATCGCATGTTAAAGTCCCCCAGGGGGACTTCAAAGTAATGTAAAAAAAAATCAATAAAGTTTTTTTCAATTGAAAAAGTTTCCGTATCTTTTGCCAAAGCTATTATTAAAAAATCTAAATAATAAATTTAAAAATATGTATTTGGTATCACCGCGTCCGTAAAAGTCCGAACTATCAAATTAGTGCATTATTTTTCCCGCACGGTGAACGTCGTCCGAAAAAAAAAAAGAACGCCAGAAATGCACTTTTTTAGTTACCCTGTTTCCCAGAAAAAACGCAATAAAAAGTGATCAAAAAGTCGTATGTATTCCAAATTGGTACTATCAGAAACTACAGAACATCCCGCAAAAAATGAGCCCTTGCTAAACTATGCCGATGGAAAAATAAAAAAGTTATTGCGCGCACAAAATGACGGCAGAAAATAATTGAAAAAAATTAAATTTTTTTGAAAAAAAAAGGAGTATAGTAAAAAAAAAACTATACAAGTTTGGTATCGTAGTAATCGTACTGACCCATAGAATAAAGATATCATGTCGTTTTTTGTTGCTGTTTGTGCGCCGTAGAAACAAGACGCACTAAATGATGGCGAAATGGCGTTTTTTTTTTTCATTTTACTCCACTTAGAATTTTGAAAAAGTTTTTCAGTACATTATATGGTACTTTAAATAGCACCATTGAAAAATACAACTTGTCCCGCAAAAAAAACAAGCCCTCATACAGCGACGTCGATGGATAAATAAAGGAGTTACGATTTTTTTAAAGGGGGGAGGAAAAAACGAAAATGGAAAAAGAAAAAGGGCCACGTCATTAAGGGGTTAAGGGAGCACATGGCCATCTCTCTGATTTCAAGCTGCCTACTCACCAAGGCATGGACTTCACAAGACATGTGAAGGTTCTCCTGTGGTATCTAAGCCTAAGACATTAATAGCGGATCCTTCAAGTCCTGTAAATTATGAGGTGCGGCCTCGATGGATTGGACTAGTTTTTCCAGCACATCCCGCAGATGCTTCATCGAATTGAGATCTGTAAAATTTGGAGGCCAAGTCGCTTTGATCGCTTTGTCATGTCCCACAGATCATTCCTGAACACTTTTAGTAGTGTAGCAAGGCGCATTATCCTGCTCAAAGAGGGCACTGCCATTAGGGAATACCGCTGGCATGAAGGTGGGTACTTGTTTGTACAATGGTTAAATAGGTGGTAGGTGTCGCATCCACATGAACGCCAGGACACAAGGTTTCCCAGCAAAATATTGCCCAAAGGGCCACACTGCCAGTTATCTCTCCAATGTGTATCCTGGTGCCATCTCTAAAAGAAAATGATCATCAGGCCGGGCCACCTTCTTCCATGGCTCGGTGGTCCAGTTCTGATGCTCATGTGCCCAATGTAGACACTTTTGGCGAGGACAGCGGTGGAGTCAGCCTTCACACAACCCCATTCAACGGAAAAATAAAAAAGTTACGGTGGTCATAATCTATTTGCTATCGGTATAAGGCCACTTTCACTTGGGCAACAACGGCATTGAAAGGCTGTGATTGGTCCATTGAGCACTGCAGAGATCGGCTCGGGAACCAATCAGAGACAGCTCTTCCTGGAGACGGAATTTTTTAACCACTTCACCAGGAAGCTCTGGCTGAAGACTACAGACAAGAGTGACAGAGCTTTGGGAGGAGAAGTGCAATGGAGCGGACAGCGCCTGTTAGGTAATGTAATGTTTTCTGTTATTTTTTTTAAGTGTAGCCATGGCTTATTTTTGGGTTAGGCTTATATTTCAAACCACCCCACCCCCTGAAAATCTCGTCAAAAGAGCGCTACAAAGTCCCACAACTTTGTAGCGCCACAAAATCGAGAAAATGCAGAGATATCGCACAGAACACAGCTGCAATAACAGTATGATTTTCTCGCGGTGATATCATTGTTGCCCGTGTGAAAGACGCCTAATTGTACTGACCCACAGAATAAAGCTAACAAGTAGCAAACGTTAACTGGTGCATCGTGGTAGCTTGATCGACAACATTGTAGTACTTCGTAGTTAGTCATAACACGTTAAATGTGAAGTTTATGTTTGCTACATCTGTATCATTTTGGCCACCCAATGTACACCTTAAACAAAACTCCACAAAAATTGAACAAGAGCAATAAATATATGTATATTTAAAAGGGGTTGTCCCGCGCTGAAACAGGGTTTGTTTGTTTTTCAATAGCCCCCCCCCCCCCGTTCGGCGAGAGACAAACCCGATGCAGGGGTTAAAAAAGAAAACCAGATAGTGCTTACCTGAATCCCCGCGCTCCGGTGACTTCTTACTTACCTTGTGAAGATGGCCGCCGGGATCTTCACCCACGGTGGACCGCAGGTCTTCTGTGCGGTCCATTGCCGATTCCAGCCTCCTGATTGGCTGGAATCGGCACGTGACGGGGCGGAGCTACGAGGAGCCGCTCTCCGGCACGAGCGGCCCCATTCAGAAAAGAAGAAGACCGGACTGCGAAAGCACGTCTAATCGGGCGATTAGACGCTGAAAATTAGACGGCTCCATGGAGACGAGGACGCCAGCAACGGAACAGGTAAGTGAATAACTTCTGTATGGCTCATAATTAATGCACAATGTACATTACAAAGTGCATTAATATGGCCATACAGAAGCGTACAACCCCACTTGCTGCCGCGGGACAACCCCTTTAAGTAGCTTTTGTACTTTTATATATAATGTAAAAAAAAACATATATATATATATATATATATATATATATATACACACACACACACACATATATTATTTTTTTTTACATTATATATAAAAATACAAAAGCTCATTAGTCCAGAAATTTGTAAGTGCTCTAATTAATGTCCCATACTAGGATGATGTAATCTCTGACAATTTTCTCATAATGCTATCAATCCCTAGAGACAAAATCAAAAAAACCTTCAGTAACCTCATCCGGAGATATCAGAGCTGCTGTCAATGCTGCGACAAAGATAAATACTAATTTAGAAAATCTGGAAAACTGTAGCGACGCAGTACATGTAATGCATCACATTCTAATATTGCTTTATGTGGAGGTTTTGCTGTATGTAAAACACAATTAAATAGCAACTCCTGTAAGGGAAACATAGAAGGCTGGCAGCAAAAACAATAACCCCCGGTCCATCCAGTCTGCCCTTATATCATTTCCTTTTTACAGTATTTTTCTGTTCTTAGGACAGATATAATAAAGCCTTTTTCCTATAATTCATGCAGGCAAAACTGAGTTATCAGTAGACACAGGAGACCGGTGCCTATCGGTGGTCTTGAAGGAAATTTAAAGAAAATTGCCTCTAGCTGCAAAGCAAAAAATGGTAAAAAGAAGATGTCTGCTGCTGAAGGAGAGATTAACTTCATGCAATAAATCATGCATTGTGAATTGGTAAGGTCACCCAGCTTTTCTTTCTGCTTAGGTCAGTACTGCCATCAGTACTTGAACCGTTAGGTTATTTTGGTTTTGGGTGATATTAAGTGCTTACTCAGATGTATTCCAGCATATTTCTCTTTAGTGTGCGGTGCATATACTCAACAGAATTCACGTAGACCCACAGTAGTCAAGGAGGCTATTCACACTGTGAGGGGATTAGATTGGGATTGCCATTGCCGGAGTCAAAGGACACATATCTCTTTTCAGCAAACAAGTCAACAGCCAGGAATAGATTTCAAACTAAAGGCCCATTTAGACACAACGATTATCGCTCAAAATCCATCTTTTGAGCGATAATCGTTGCGTGTAAATGTGCCCATCTTTCAGTTTTCTCCCCAATGATGGATCTCAGTTCGGCATGAAATCCATCATTCAGCAGAACAACTGATAAGATGGACCGCACTCTGTGCTATGCCCAGGGACTGCTGAGAACAGCTGATTACATTGTCTCAACTGTCAGCCCCCTGGCAGAACAAAGGGAATTTATTGAGAGAACAGCGGGTGGTCTGTTCTCTCAATACAGCTCCCGGCGACTAACACACTACTAATTGGTACTAATAGGCATTAGTACCAAGGAGTAGTTTTATGCAAAATGATTGCTCCAAAGCCATCTTTTGAGCGATCATCTTTGGGTCTAAATGCACCTTAAGGGCTCCTTTCCACTGGCGATAGTGATATCTCTGCGAGAAAATCACAATGTTAAAATCACATCACAACGCTGCAAAATCGCAAGCTTTTGCGTTGCGATGCGAGAATCTGTTTTGCCATTGCACTGTATGAGCGACAGAAAAATGCAAAACGCTGAAACAATCCTCCTGCTGCGATTTTTAATCCTCGCATCGCAGCTTGCCCTTAAACATCGCTAGTGGAAAGGTTGTCATAGAACAACATGTGTGGGACTTTCCTGCGAGCGCTCGCACTATCGCATCGCCCTGAAAGCGTGCGATTACCTCGCCAGTGGAAAGGAGCCCTAACACTTGGCTAGCTGTATAAGCATGGTTACAAGTAAACAAGCAAAAAATATGTCCAGCTGGAATTAAAAATGTGCTACATCTGTATCATTACCTGTCCTGCACTAACCAATACAGCATAGATACTTCTATGCCAGTTTACAAAAACAACAGGCTTTAGCAACTGTACTCTCACTTTAGATGAGAAATTCACACAGACCAGCTTTCTGTGTTCCCAGTTAGCTGATTCTTAAATATCCACCTACTGGCTTACATGATTAATTAGCCAGAAGATAATACTCTCCCTGTTGCTTAACATAAGAAAGGAATCTGGAAGAAATATATCTTCCCATTTAACCCCACTAATATGTTTGTCACAATACCTATATTATATTTGCACAGGGACTGATGGTCATTTTGAAAAAAAAGTAATTACATGCAATTTCCTGATCCGATTTCTTGGATAAGACCAGCTCATTGAATTTCAACAGCTCTGTGAAATATAGATATGATAAGGAACACACATGTTATGGCACCGCTGGTCATACAGGCACCAACAAGGATCGGGCACATGCACGGGTCAATTATAACACCATTATATCAACACTGGACCATGTGATGCGCTTGTCAGTGGTATTTTAGCATCGGACGTGGAGGGACAAACGTCTCCCTTTTGTGGTAGCACTGACAGACTGGCTTAGGTATCGTGTCAACCACCCTATCAGTGGCTTGCTTAGGATATTTATTCTGGCTTGTCTTTGCAGAGTATGCTGGTAATATATTAGTATACTAGCCCAGCTCAATTGCTTGGTGAATTTGCCTTGGTGTCTCTGGGTATTACTTTGAGTGTGTGACTTTGTGTACTTTCTGTTTCGGACTGTGACTTTTTTCTCCTACTTTTGGTGCTGCCTGCAGCTGCTCACGAGTTTTGACCTCAGCTTGTTTGTCTATTCTGTTCCGCCCCGTCCTTGAGTATTCCCTCTCCCTCATATTCCATCTATGGATATATAGGCAATCTATCTAGGTTGCAGATGCAGGGTTGCCCTCTTCAAGGCGAGTGCTTTGCTTTATAGGCTTCCATTGGGGTTCCATTGGGGCAGATCCGGAAAAGATCCTAGGCCTCACCTATGTCAGTTGCCTTGTTATCTAGCAACTCAGCAACCTCTTGTGTTGTACATATCACTTAACCTGTCCCTGCTCTTTAGATCTGTATCTGTTGGTCAGTTACCTATACAGGACTGGATGGAAGTGACAACGCTCATGTGGGTAAGCTTGAAGTTGTCAAGTTTCTGACAAAAACTATTTCACATCCTGGAAATACCTTTTTAAGGGATTATACCAAGAGCACAGCCCTTGTTCATATCTCATAGTAGAGTGGGGTCCCCCACTTGGCAATCGAATGGAGAGGTACTCAGTAAGAGCAGCTCCTGTGCCGGCAGAACTTCTGATGCCATGATATTACAGGATGGCCATTCATCTGATGGCCGCAGCAGCTGCAAGTGAAATGTGTAGCAGGCCTTGGCCCTGTCTGGTGAAATCAGCTGATTGCTAGAGGTGCCCAGAGCAGGACCTTTGATTATCAGCTGTTCACCCCAGGTCCCGCATTCTGGCACATCCCCTTTAAGAACTTACTCTACAAGTATCACTACAATTCAATATGTGTTCTAGCCTGGTCATCTGTTATGTATGGGAGTGCATAACTTCAATGGGACTAAGCTGCTCTTAGGCCATATGACCGATGATTGTGATTTCACATGTCTGAAAAGAGGCCACAGTGCTCAATCAACTGATTGACAGGGATCCTAAGCAGTGGACCCCCGCTGATAAGATTTCTCCTAAGGATAGCTCACCAATAGTTTAGTCCTGGAAAAGCTCTTTAAACACCTTGTATTATTTTCCTGCCATTCATAGTGTTATGCCTGCAATGATAACACGAAAGCAAGGTCATAGCTATAGGACGTAGCCATTGCACCCGAGCCATGAAGGTAGAGAGGCGGTCCAAAGGTAGCTTGCCACACAAGAAGACACCAGTGCAATAAATGTCACACAGTGACTGGTGCCCATGTACAGATTTTGCATTGTTGCCCAACAACTTTAGTTTACACCTCCGCACAGAAGACATCAATTAATAACTGGAACCAAAAAGATAATGAGCATGGCACTCGCCATATTCTTTTTATGGCTTTATTGGATTCCAGTCCATATCAAAGTGGCAACATACAACACAAGGGTTGTAGCAGGGCTCCTGCTCCAAGATCCGACATGACAACTGTTTCATATCACAAGTGATGCTTCATGCATGGCAGTTTTGACTACTTTTTGTGTACTGTACTATTCTAAAGAGGGCCTATGTGTTTGAAACAAGGTCAATAAATAGGCTAATCGTGTAGAGTGTGATAATGTGGGAAACAGGTGGCCAGACTGGGGTACAACTGTGGCTGCGCACAGGGAAGCGTCCTCTCCCAGGTGCTCCTAAGGTAGTGAAAATGCATAGATGAGGTAAGGAGGCATACGGAAAAGGACCACCTTAGGCATTCTCCGACAAAGTTGAATTTTAATAAATCGCCTGACTTTTGTTGCAAAGTCAAATTATTCGGCCTACAGGGCAGTGTGCACCTTTAATAACTATATAGCAGCAATATTAGAGCAGTTCCTCTACTACTCAGCATAGTGGAATTCAATGAACAGGCATCGTCTCTTCTTCCCACAATTTTTATCTTAGCGTAGCCGCATCTCCTATCCCGTGGCTCCACAAACTAGGCATAGACCTTGCGTTACCATCAGTGTCCTGCCTCAAAGTTACCCGTCTGAACTTTTTTCTCAGAGATGAAAAGCCGGTCCTCTACACCCCGCCACTTCTTAAAAAGACTATCAACCATATCACAGTTACAGTAAGGAAAAGGTACGAATATAAACAAAGGCACGACTACCACCATGCCCCACTTCTGTGTTCCTTATTCTGTTGATATACCTAAAAGCGAAACAAAGGGCCAATGTTCCAATTCCAGAAGACAAGATTTATGGAAGGCTCATTGTACCTTGGAAATGCATGGAAATGAGATCCCTTCCCCAACCAACCACAATACTACAATAATATTTCTTATCTTAGTGAGTTCTAACCAAAATCCATTGTTATATTTCAGCATGAGTTATGCTTTCAATACGAAATACCCAAATATATCCTCTGCAAAAATTTACATTTATGTGGTTTCCATAATATGTAAAGCTGAAAAAGTTGATTAATACTCAGGAAAGCCAGCTCACATCTCCAGGGTAATAGTGAACAGGATGATCAAAGACTCATCCGCTGCCAAAAAGTAGTTAAGCCATTTTTCACATCTATGTACAAAACCTCTAAGTCTCTTATTTAATTAGCCCAAGAGCAACTGATCACAATGTTCTCCCTAAACCCCTACTATGCATAGCAGAGTCTACAGCTTTGCAAACGTAATTGTTTTATGGGTCTGCTTTCCCTCATCTTTGCTGAACATGGGTCGGCTTACAATTAAAAATTGCTCGCGGTAAATGGGTTCCATCACTTTGAGTGATCGGCTATGTAATGTTGTCTGCAGAGAGGCCTCAGAGCAATTGTTTTTGGATAAGCAAGTTCATTCCATCAAACATTTTTGAAATTTTTTGCTATTCCCGGGTTTAAGTAACACTTTCCTTTAGACTGCCTACATCATATTTCTACAGCCTGTTACTAATTTGAACTGACTTGAAGGACCTTATCGTCCGGGGCAGACTTGAGCAGCTGCAGACCTTTGTGTTGTACTTGGAGTGTAGGCAACGTATGACCTCAGCAGATGTTTCTGTAAAGGTGCAATTAGGATTTCCTTCTTCCTAATTACTGGAATTGACATAAAAAATCAAAACATAGAAGCGAAAAGGTGCTTATATGGACCCGAGGTCTTGGCTTTTCATGATGTAATATCTCCATCGCATTGCAGATCTGGTCTCTACGGAACAGCAATCAAAGCTAGAAGCCTCCTGGAGGTTAAAATAATATTGATAAAATATGGAAGAAGTGTAAAAGAGTTAGAAGTTTTGACAATGTGGATATGAGAATAGTTGCTGTATGCAGTGTAGCATATAGATTTTCTTAATCCTTTCTCGACAGTCATAGATATGTCAAGAAAGGAAGGGGAAGGCAAGGCACTGAATGGCCACTTTATAAAAGACACTGATCTAGTAGCCCGTTGGAGCTGCTTTGGCCTTCAGAACTGCAGCAATTTGATATGGTATAGATTCCACTAGATGTGAGATTTGATCTGCAGGAATATTGGCCCATGTGGACAGGAAGAGTCTTGTAGTTCTCAGACATTTGATGGAGATTCTGACACGTTCTGACCAGCTGACGGTAAGCGTTCATTAATTCATGCTGCTTCCGCTAAATTCTGACCAAATTCAGCATTCACCACAGAAATCTGGGTTCATTTGATGTTTTTTTTTTACTGCTTAGTGATCCAATCTTTGCGCTCTTTTGCCCGCTTGAGTCTTGACTTTCTCTCTTAGAGAGGAATGACACTAGAACTGGTCATCTGCTGTTATATCTCATCCACATTAAGGAATGGTCAATTGAGAATTCGGACATGCCACTCGGAGCACCAATGGTATATTCAGCTGCAATTTGCACCGCTTGTTCATCAGAGCAATTTTTGACATTCTCCTCTGGACCCTTTTGTTGACAAGTGTTAACCCTTTCCAATCCACAGTCTGACCTCTGAAGACATTATGATTTAAGGCTGTACAGCTCCGATGTTGGAAGACGTCCGTCAGGGTTCTCTTATTGTATATTGCAAGCCTCTCTGCTGTCGGAGCCTATCCAACGTGTCACCTCATGCAGTACTGGCTTTAGCCAGCAGATAGTGCCGTTGTATAACGGCAGAAAAAGATTAAGCCCCCTAGGAAAACCAGGATACAAATTGGATTGGAAAGGGTTAATGTCCACAGGGTTCCCTTTCGCTGGGTGTTTTTCTTCAATCACACCATTCTCAGTATACTCTCTAGACCATTGCACAGGAAAACCCACAAGTGTATGAAATCCTAGTCTTGGCTAGTCTAGCACCGATGACCAAGTCTTGTTGGAAGTAGTTTAGATTAGTTATTTACATTCACATGACCCCCTTTCGATGGATCTTTTTCCATGATCACACCATCCCATTCTTCACACTGTTTTACTACAAAACTCCACAAGGATGGCTGTGTATGAAATCCCGGCCCGGCTAGTCTACCACCAATGACCAAGCTTCATTAAGAGTTACTCAGATCACTCAATTTTCCAACTTCATGTGTATTCACACTGCAACTGATCCATGGAAAACTTGCACACTTGAGTTTATGCTGTACTTTGGGGTCACGGGTCTAATTTCCATGTAGGGACCCTCCTATTGTGAAAGGGCCGATGTCTGTAATAAAGGAGACATTCAGTGAATCACTTTATGGCTTTACTGTCCAACAGTAAAGTTGCTACAGATGAACTGTGTAGCATCCAGAGTCTTCTCAATGGGGTTGTCAGGTTTGCAGCTCACACAGGAATCTTTATGGTGCCAAGGACAAAAAAAGGAGCCTTTATTTTTGGCAGGACTTAATTCAGAGCACATACTGAACCTTTACATAATTTAATTTGCTTGAGAGCTGCAGTAATAGGACAGCAATTCTATTACATAAGTATAAAACAAGGTCGTTATAGCCATCAAAAACTTATTTGTACCCATAATTTTCAAAATTACCATCAAAATGACCAATTACCATTACTTTTGCAACGGGAATATAACTTGAATTTGGCTTTTGACAAATTGAAAAGAACATTAAATATGATGACTACCTATACAAAGCTCTAAATAGTTTCATCACTTTAACCAAATCCAGACAGTAGTATATACATATGTGCTCCTTGGTCTCCAGACGCTGGGAGAAGTGCATTAAACCTAGCAATAGTTAGGTATCTGCACCACCGTGTTTGTGATAGTTAACTATGCTGTTACTTGGCAATTTAGGTTTTTGTTATAGATAAATAAATTTGCATAGATAAGTGGGTAAGTCGTTAACCTTTAAGGTGCTGTTAGATGAGACGATTATTGTTCAAAAAGTCGTTCAAACAAGCGAAAGTGAACCATAAATATTGTCTAAATGAGAGCCAAAGACTGAATGATGAACGATAATCTTTCACTTTTCATTCATTTGTTCATCTTATGCAGGCATAAATATCATCGTTGACTCGTTCACTTATCACCCTGCATTGCTTCCCTCATCTAATTCCACCATCCAGCCCACGCTCTTAATCAGACTAAGTTCCCCTTTAACCAGAACCTCTCATTCCCGACTCCAAGACTTCTCCAGAGCAGCACCAATCTTCTGGAACGCGCTACCCAAAAAGATCTGGGCACCTCTTCAGTCAGGCATACCACATACCTTAAACCAAACCCCTCTGTACTCTGTCTGATAACATGCCTCCTCTCCTACCGACTACAATCCCTGCTAGCCACCATCAACTGCAGTTATACTTATTCAGCCATCACACAGCTTAAGTCTGACAATTGTCTGTGTGTATAGCATCTCTCACTCTCCACCTCGCCATACCGTGCACATCTCCAGCCCCTTTACCTTCTGTATCACCCAATTATCTGTAGTATGTAAGCTCGTTGGAGCAGGACCCTCACCCCTATTGTTTCCATCAATTGATTACTTCATGTAACCGTGGTTTTGTTTCTGCTCCCCCTGTCTATGTAAGCGCTGCAGAATACGTTGGCGCTATATAAATAAAGATTATTATTATTATCCTTCAGTTTAACTTGCACTCGTTCAGTTGTTCTCAGTTACTTATATCAAGAATGTGAAAGACTGAACGATTTTTACTTGAATGTGCCAACGATGTATCTGCTTGTCTAAACAGGCTGAAAAACAGCAAACGAGCTAGCGGTGACGTCACTCGCTCATTTGCTCGTCCCAATGATAATTGGCTGATCAAAAAGAACCCTAAAGTAGTGATGACTGGACTGATGTCCTCAGGATAGGTCATCAAACACCCTTTCACATGGAATGATTATCATTCAAAAATTCATTTAAACAAGCAAAAATAAATGCTAGTACAGCCCTGGACAAGAGTAGCGCAGATTCTTGGAGAAAAGACCTGTTTTTGTAAAGCTGGACAACCCCTATGAAAGGATTGTTAGGTTTATAGACACAATATTCAAAATCTCAGCGTAAGGAGTGGATACAAGAAGAAGTCTCTCACTTTAGAGTCTCTCACATCCATGAATTACACAAAAAGTTCATTGATTTTAATAGGATCTGTGTTATACTTTAATTCTCCTATGGAGGCGCTGCAGAGTAGTTAGTTGCTGCTATGCTTCTTTATAGATTATGGCTGATTACATGGGATGTAAGCAGTAGGAAACACAGTAATCAGTTTATCATTGTGGGAATTAGGGACCGTCCACACTGGCACATTCACGTTCCTTTTATTATGTATGCGAGAAACATAATACAAAAAGTATAAAAACCATGCATTTTAAGCATACCTTTCCATTTTCAAAATGTGCGGTATACGTTTCAATCCATTTTGATCTGTTTTTTATATGAAAAACGTATACTTTTTAACTGTGAACTATATTTTTCTCAATAAAATTTTGTAGTTCACTACTCTTTTTTCCTTGAGCACAAAAAAATGCATACGTTACGCATAGGTAAGCATACAGCCATACGTCTCCATATGTTTTTTCATTGACTGCAATGTTTTAAAAAATCTATACGTTTTCATACATTTTCTTTCGTCAAACATGAAAACACAGTAGGCTACAGCTTTCAGTCCCACAAAAAAATACACAGAAACATATGCCTTACTAGTTGTAGTCAAATAATGCATACATTTCACCCACTCTAGTCTGTGTCCATTAGTTTTCATCTGTTTTTGGTAGTAAAAAAATCTGCTTTTCATGGATGGCCATATGACTCTATGGATGGACCCATAATTTAACAAAAAAAATCACCCAAAGTGGACATGCCCTTTAACCCTTTGCAATCCAATTTTGGATTCAGGATTTCCTAGGGGGCTTTCTCTTTCTGCCATTATACAATGGCGCCATCTGCTGGCTAGAGCCAGTACTGTCATATGTGACATGCCGGAGAGGCCCCCGACAACAGAGCGCCCGGCAATATACAGTAAGAATACCCTGCCGAACGTCTTCCAACATCAGAGCTGCACAGGCTTCAATCAGACTGTAGGAAGACGTCAGACAGTGGATTGGAAAAGGTTAAAGGGGTTCAGAATAAACACAACATTAGGCGGCAGGGAGAATGAATACTCACCTTCAACTCCGCTGCTTCCTATGACTGGTTTCCGTTCACATTGGTTGCAGTGGTGACATGGTTGTTGATTCATGTGATCCCCTCCAGCCAATGTAAGGCCCTGTTTACAGAATGTCATCAATGGCATCCTGGAAAAGTCAAGGGCTTATCCATTGCTAGACCATGTGACCTATCTGTGGGACATAACTTTAGTTAGAAGACTCAATGACCTCGCTAGTCCGATGACCTCTCAACGGAGCGTCAAACAGGCACATCGATGGTCGTTGTTCAAATTTGTTAAAGGGAGTCTGTCAGCTTGAACATGCAGTATATACTGCCGGCATCATGTTATAGAGCAGGAGGAGCTGAGCAGATTAATATATAGTTTTATGGGGAAATATTCAGTATAACTTGTATTTTATTCAGTTATATCTTTGCTCGTTCTGAGCTGAACAGTCCAATGGGCGGAGCCATCAGTGATTGACAGCTACCCCTGTACGTATAGTCATAGACAGAGCTGTAACTGGCAGATTATTATGTGTTCCTCTGGTGTCGGCTTGAGCTCACATCTTTTACCTGGCAGGCCTGCGTTTAAGTCACTACCCATGTGCACACGTTGGGCCTTTTCCTGAAGGCCTACCTCACTTACATGTCTCTAGCGTGTTCAGTACCATAATGTAGGCAACATTTTTCTGGATGTATGTTGGGGATACCTTGATTCGCAAAGCTGCAGGACGATGTGAATCCTTTATAGCAGTCTGTCTACCTGTAGTCCCTCTACCTATAGTCCCTGCAACTTTGCTCTCTCAGCAAATCGGTTGGTTCTCTCTTCTTTGGCAGCTCTCTTCCCCGACACTGCAGTTTCTCTAAGGGCTCATGTCCACGGGCAAAATATGATTTAAGATCCGCAGCGGATCTCCCGCATGCGGATCCGCATCCCATAGGGATGCATTGACCACCCGCGGGTAGATAAATACCCGCGGATAGTCAATAAAAGGGATTTTTAAAAAAATGGAGCATGGAAAAATCCGGACCATGCTCCATTTTCGTGCGGGTCTCCCGCGGGGACGGCTCCCGCGGGCTTCTATTGAAGCCTATGGAAGCCGTCCGGATCCGCGGGAGACCTAAAATAGGAATTTAAAGTATTTACCATCCGGCGCGGGCGGGGAAGGTCAGCTGTTCCTCACGGCCGCATCTTCCTTGCTTCGGCTCGGCGGATGTGCCCGGCGCATGCGCGCGGCACGTCGGCGACGTGCCGGCGACGTGCCCCCGGCGTCAGGAATTCATCCGCCGGCCGAAAATGAAGATCCGGCCGTGAGGAACAGCTGATCTTCTCCGCCCGCGCCGGATGGTAAATACTTTTAAATTCTTATTTTCGGCGCTCATGTCCGCGGGGCAGGAGGGACCCGCTGCAGATTCTACATGTAGAATCTGCAGCGGATCTGATTTTCCCCGTGGACATGAGGCCTAAAGGCTCAGTACCACTGCAATTGCTCTCCAGCTTGCAGCTTTCTATGATCTCCAAAGTCCTCCAGATCTCCTTTCTGACCTCTGCAGCCAATGGGAAGTCACATACAACACTCCATAGAGAAATAAACTGCAGTAATGTAGGATGGCCTGTAGATGCGCCCTTATACCATCCAGATTACATAGCTATAAGAATCATAACAGAGCCCATTACAGCACAAACTCAAACCTGGGCTCCCTCTTTACACACAACCTGCTAAATTTTAAAGGGATCCTAAAAATTTTGGGACAAGTCTTGGTGATATTCCTGGGCCAGCATCATCACTCGGCAAACGATGGGCAGCTGCCGGACCCACTAAGCCTGTAGGGGCCTACTCAGGGGTGGGATTGATCTGGTCCTCATTCTTTGTAATCATTTGTATTCAAGAAGGCTAAATAAATGACTAAAAGGGCACATTGGCGCTATAGTAACTAGGGGGGCTCTCTGTAACTCTGTCACCCAAGGACCCACATAAACCTGGAGCCTGTCTTGATTAAGCATACCTTAAAATATTCACCCTCCACTATGGCACTACTCTTTTGCTAGAATAAGAAAGTTCTTTAGGATTCTGTGACCAGCAATAGTGCCTATCTGGGGATGACTTTACAAAATCAACACAGTCCTTTCCCTCTGCTGTCATCAGACCCATTAGTTGATTGGGGTGCACTTAACTTGACCCGTTCACAACATTGCTATTGTCACATGGAGTCCAGTTCTTAGTAATATAATCACATAAGTAGACAGGTCACTGCCTCTCACAAAATCAGCACACTCCTCTCCAGCTGCTATTATTCTTAAGCTTTAATTGGCTACAGAATGCTATGTTTCTTCCCAATTCATGACACTGCTCCTGTCCTATAAAGGCCTATCCTCACTAAAATAAAAAGTGACATGAGTGGTCACATCACTGCCTCCCACAAGACCAATATAGGTAGCTCCTGCTGTAGGCATCTATCATTTTCTGACTGACTTTGATATTCTGAAACATTTGGATTAACTTTTTGAAAATCTCTACCATAATTTTTTATCACAAGTTTTTATGACCATTTTCAGATTCTTTCACTTGTATGAGGCTCAGTATATACGAGGGGTATTCATTAAATATTTCTCCTGATCCACCTCCTGTGGGCTGAGAGCGACAAAACTCGGCCCAGTTATTAGTCCTTCTCTACACAGGTGCCACCTAGGGGCACACGCTTCTCCCATCTCTTTATGCAACTCTAAACACCTCACTTGTAGAATTCGACAAGTTGCTCCAACAGCCACGTTGTGAATTCGGAAATCAGAGTCTCATCATCTGGAAAATACTTGCCCTTCAAAAATCACTTCATTGTTAGAAAGAGGTGGAAGTCCAATGGTGCGAGGTCGGGTGAACAAGGCGGATGAGGTAGAATTTCATACCCACAGCAGCATGCTTCCATTTGGGCAACATGTCAGTTGTGAACTGGGCATTGTCTTGGAGAAGGTGAGCATGCCACGTCTCTTGATTTTAATCGCCTCCCGCAATTTCCGCAGTAGTGAAGCATAGTATGCCCCAGTAATTGTGGTTCCCTTTGCTACAAAATTCATCAAAAGCATGATTTTGCCTGCCGAAGGTTGGTCACGTGTCTTCTTTGGAGGCAGTGAGGCTCAGGATCATAGTGATGGACCCAGCGTTCATCCTCTGTGTTGAAAACGTCCTCCTGGTTTGTATGGCACATCATCAAAAGAGCCTCGGAGCATTCAACCCGTTCCTGCTTCTGAAAAGGTGTGAGCATCCAGGGAACCCAGTGAGTGGATACCTTATGCATATGAAGATGGTCCTGGATAATGTTTTCCATGGACCCCACACTAACTTGACATTTTGGACTTGGTTGCGAATGGTTATGCGGCGATTTTTCAAAATGGCAGCCTCCACTTGCTGAATGGTGTGTTCATCGATAGCGGAGTGGGGTCGCCCTGGAATTCGAGCTGTTTTTACCGAAGTCCGACCACATTTGAATTAATGATGCCAGTTCTTGACTAAATCATATGATAGGGAATCCTCCTCATAAACCTCTTTCATCTCATTGAACATCTCCCGTGGTTTGCAGCCCTTCAAGTAAAGGAACTTGATGACTGCTCTTTATTCCACTAGGTCCATTATCAAACCTCCCACCGCTTCAGCATCTGTAAAAGAAACACCGTTATCAGTTCAGAGTTGCAAATTGACATGTAACCTATAGAGACTCATATCATTACACGTGTGCAGTTTCAACATCCAGCGATAAATAGAAGTGGGTCAGGGGAAATCTTTAATGAATGCCCCTCGTTTATTGTATATTATGAAGCTCTCCAGCATTTAATTATGAGGCATCGTGAAGTTCCTGTTCCTGCAGAATTAAACACCAAAGGAAATTTATAAATGTTGGAAACATTGGTTGACCAGTACCCATCATGCTCAGCTGTGAAGAAAGGGTCTGCTAACTTTCAGCGGGGTGATATTTTCCATGATGCTGAAAGATCTGGGAGACCCATCACAGTGTCAACACCTGAAATTGTTGAATGCGTTCATGACATAATTTTGGAAGATTGGTGAATCTTACTGAAAATAATTAGCTGAGACACTGCAGATATCCAAAGAACGTGTTTGGCATATAATTCCTGAACAATCGGACATAAGATTCTAGCCAAGTGAATGCCAAAATGTTTGAACGTTTACCAGAAGCGCACATGAGTGAGAACTTCCAAGGTGATTTTGAAGCATTTTGAGGAATCCAGTGCTAATTTTTTGGAACGACTGGTGACTATTGATGAAACTTTATTACACCACTATGATTCTGAGATGAAACAACGGCCCTCACACTGGGGGCATTCTGGATCTCTGTGGCCAAGGGAATTCAAGACACAGAGGTTAGCAGGAAAGGCCATAGATGCCATTTTTGGTAAAGTACAGGGATATCATTAACAGAGTATCTTCAGAAGGGCCAACCATCAATGTAGAATACTTCTATCACTTGCTGGGTAAATTAAAGGCCATAGTTAAAGAAAAAAGTTGTGCAAAGTTGCAAAAAGGTGTGCTTCTTCTTCAGGACGTGCTCCTTCACACAAGGCTGCAAAAACAATGGATCTTTTGAAAGATTTGGGGATTCAGTGCATAGACCATTCAATCTACTCATCAGATCTTGCTATGTCAGACTATTACCTATTTCCAAACCTAAAGACAAAATAGAAGGGATGCAAATTTTTGAATGATTCCCAGGTGATAGCAGCAACAGAGTAGTTCTTCAGTGACCAAAGATCTGAGTTCCTTTTGGAAGGGTTTAAAGAAACGGTAGAAACAATGTAACAAGTGTCATAAGCTTCAATGGAAAAATGTTGAATAGCATTACCGATTTTTGCCCCTAGCTCATTCCATTCTTGGTCGGGCTGGAGACAATTGCCTGGTGTAGAAAGACAACCAACATCAAAACTTATATGTTGGATTCCATGAATGATTCAACAGACACCTATGGAATCAGTTCCAGCATTGGTCTCCCTCCGTTGTGGTAGTGAAAACAAACCTGGTGGTCGGACATATGGGAACGCGGCCTATGAAGAATAAGCTTCCAAAAATTCAAGACTTGAGCACTAATGAAGGAAGACAAATGCAAAACCGCTTTTATTTCAGTACCATTACAGTGACTTCCACTATGACATCATCTCTCTCATTTATGCATGACCGGGTGTAACAAATGAAATATGCAAGAAACAACATGTATTGTCAATTAATTCATCTTTGTCATTTTAATGGCCTTTGACAAAGGAGAATTTATTTTTGCGCCCTTTGTGTGTCCTGATGGGACATCGCCAATAAGATTTGTTTAGCTGAGGCTAAAATAAACATGTGTTATAAATGCGTGAAAGACCGCTTAGTTCTAGGGATATGAATAAACCGCTGCATGCATCCAAGAAATGAAAATACAAATGATAGGAAACCGAATGACGTAGTATTAGTAAATTTAGTATATCTGTTGATGTATATTTTGCTTGGGCCTATGTTATTAGTGACTAACCAGATGTGTCCACCATCATCAAAGGCCCCAACTTCTCATGATACAAAAGCAATAGATTCTCAGCAGACACTTATAGCATAAACAATGCCTGACAAAGTGACGCAAAACTTTTTTCAAAGTTGGTCATCTGTTACTTTCATCAACTTGGCGGCATGAACTGTCCATTTAAAGGGAATGTATCCCCTATATTTATTAAAGCCAGACATCTGTTTTTATTTTCTGATTGTGCATTTTTTTATTCTATTGTCTATACATAACTAGGTGGGGACCATTTAACAGCATTTATAGATACACTTTGTAACAGCTTTGTGGGCCATAGAGACAATGAACAGGAGGGTACTCATGGAGTTCTATGGGAGGGTGTTGTAGGCATGCACTGTAGCTTGTAGCCGATGTAAGGGTGGGGGGGGGGGGGGAGGTGAGTTGTGACCATCACCTATTGTGAATGGTGGATGCTGTGTTATATAGGTGATCCTACCTATGATGATAATAAGATGACTGCTGAGAAGTGATCTCTACAAAACAGGAAGCGTTAGGGTGGCTTTACATGGAACAGCTATTGACTAAAAAAGTGCTCAAATGAGCAATTTTCAGTGATAGTTGTCCCATGTAAATACGGTACCCAACAGGCTACTGAGGGAGAAATTGCTCAGTAGTTGTTGGTGGTTTCATTTCAGCTCACCGAATCAAGACGACTAGTGAGTGCAAACAGAAAGTCGTTCTTCTTTGGGCGACTATCTAGTCAAAGTGAGTGGAGGCAGGAGGCCGGAGGCTTTCCTGTCCGGTGTCTTCACTCTGTGCTATGGATGTGCCGGCTGGCACACAGCCGCATATGTGCAGTGCAAAGCCGGCTTGTCAGCGATGACGCGGCCATGTGAGTCTATGCCAGGTTCGCACTGGAATAGGACATGCTGCGATTTCCACCCCGCTGGCGGAATATTGAGTTGATTTCCGTTTGTGGGCATGGAACTTCCTTTTTCAATGCATGTCCTATGGGCTGTATTTGCTGCTGAATCCAGAGGTCCGGATCCCGCAGTGCAAATATGCCGTGTGCATTAGGCCTAAGGGACAGTGCTTTTCGGTCCTAAAGGACCAGATACTTTTTAGAGATTTTACCCATGTGGTAGTTTTACTGCCCTATTTTTTTTTCTTGAGCTACCAAAATTATTTTACACTGATTTTTTTTTCCATTTTTTTTAGTTTCATTGGAGATAAAAAGATTTTTTTTTTAAACTTATTTGGGTCATTTTCTTTTATATATATATATATATTTTAATTTCATTCTGTAATTTTTTTTTCCTATTTGTGGAACAATTTTTTTTAACCTATATCTTCACCATGACATCATATAAGACCTCAGGGGGTCATTCACATTGTCTTACAGTGCGGAACAGGTTGAACTAGATGGACATTGTCTTCATTCAGCCTAACATACTATGCTACTATGTTAATGGAGGTGTCAGGAAGCCAGGTACTGTATTCTCACATAAAGTCTGTGCGCCAGCTGAAAATCAGAGTCTTTTCAGAGTCCCATGCGCACGCTCTCCCATACCGTGTTTCCCCCAAAATATGACACTGTCTTATATTAATTTTTGCCCCAAAAGAGGCACAGGGTCTTATTTTTCAGGCGATGTCTTATACTCACCTAGCCGCCAGCGTCTTGGTCTTTCACGCTGGTATCACCAGCGCTGTGGCAGGATGCAGTGTAGTCCTCAGTGCTGACAGAGGATTCTCTTTGAATACCCTATCTCCAGCAAGCTAGCACTGCGATTGGATCAAGTGCCAGTCAATCAAAGGCGGCGCTCGAGAAACTAATCACAGTCAATCAGTGATGTCATGAATGATTCAATCAGTGTAGGGCTTATTATTGGGGTAGGTCTTATTTTCAGGGAAACACAGTAGATTTATATAGGAGATTTTCAGCTGGTGCACGGATTTTATAGGCAGATACTGCAGGGACCAGGAAGAGAATGAGTATAAACAATACAGCACCAGGCTCCCTGGCACCTCCCATAACAGCACCATGAGTTAGTTTATGGTGCTATAGACAGATGACAGGTTCCCTTTAAGGTCCTGTTTACTTTGCACAATCCATTTTTCTTAGAAGGGTATGTCAAAAATAAATAGATCATAGGGTATTCTGCTGTTTGGACTCCAGTACTCAGCTGCAATCAATGGCAGAGCATAGTTTATTTCCTGTGCAGCACCCCCACAGGAGTAATGGGGCATTACATAGAAACATAGTATTTAAAGGGGTTGTCTCGTGGAAAACCTCAAAATTTTACCTTACCCCATTCCCCCTGTCACCCCCCTGGCATAAAATAGCAAATTAAAGCGGTTTTTAAACCGCTTGCTACTCACCGATCTGACGAAATAAGGACTTTAAAAAATCTTCTCCCAAAGATGGCCGCCGGTCCTTTCCCAGGAATGCACTGCGGTTTTCTCCCATGCTGCACCGCGGGTCTTCTCCCATGGTGCACCATGGGCTCTGTGCATTCCATTGCCGATTCCAGCCTCCTGATTGGCCGGAATCGGCACACTTGACGGGGCGGAGCTACGATGACGACGCGGTGACCAGCTCTCCGGCACGAGCGGCCCCATTCACCAGGCAGAAGACCGCACAGCGCAAGCGCGTCTAAAAAAGCAAGAAGACATCAGAATTAGACGGATCCATGGCGACGGGAACGCTAGCAACGGAGCAGGTAAGTGAATAACTTCTGTATGGCTCATAATTAATGCACGATGTACATTACAAAGTGCATTAATATGGCCATACAGAAGTGTATAACCCCACTTGCTTTCGCGAGACAACCCCTTTAAGACTGAAAAATGACATATTTCCATCTAGTTCAGCCTATTATATTGCAGAGGATGGAGAATAAAACTCCTTGAGGTGAAGGTCATTTTCCTTATTTGAGGAATAAAACTTCCTTCTGGACTCCAATCGGGCAATCAGAATAATCTCTGGATCACCGACAGTTCTGAAGCAATTAGTGACTATAACATATAATATTGTTACACTCAAGAAAGGCGTCCAGGCCCCTCTTGTACTCTTTTACCGAGTTCTTCATCACCACGTCCTCAGGCAGAGAGTTCCATAGTCTCACTGCTCTTACAGTAAAGAACCCCCTTCTGTGTCAGTGTAGAAGCCTTCTTTCCTCTAGACGTAGAGGGTACTCCCTTGTTACAGTCAGAGTCCTGGAAACAGATGATGGGAGAGATCTCTGTATTGTCCCCTGATATATTTATATATAGTTATTAGGCCGCCCCTCAGGCATCTATTTTCTAAACAAAAAAAAAACAATTTTGATAACCTGATAGTGACTTATCTATCTTTCTATCTCATGTTATCTATCTATCTATCTCATATCTATCTATCTATCTCATATCTATTTATCTATCTATCTCATATCTATCTATCTCATATCTATCTATCTCATATCGATCTCATATTTATCTATTTGTCTCATATCTATCAATCTATCTATCTCATATCTATTTATTTATCTATCTCATATCTATCTATCTATCTATCTCATATCTATCTATTTGTCTCATATCTATCTATCTCATATCTATGTATCTATCTATCTATCAATCTCATATCTATTTATTTATCTATCTCATATCTATCTATCTATCTATCTATCCCATATTTATCTATCTATCTATCTATCTATCTATCGATCGATCTATCTCATATCTATCTATCTCATATCTATTTATTAATCTATCTCATATCTATCTATCTATCTCATATCTATGTATCTCATATCTATCTCATATTTATCTATTTGTCTCATATCTATCTATCTATCTATAATCTATCTATCCCATATCTATCTATCTATCCATCTCATATCTATCTTTCTATCTATTATCTATCTATCTAACTATCATCTATCTATCCATTTCTTCTTATCTATCAATCTATCTATCTCATATCTATCTTTCTATCTCATATTATCTATCTATCTCATAACTATCTATTTATCTATCTATCTATCTATCAATCTCATATCTATCTATCTAACTCATATCTATCTATCTATCTAACTATCATCTATCTATCTATTTCATATCTATCTATCCCATATCTATCTATCTATCTATCATCTATCTATCATATATCTATCCATCTCATATCTATATATCTCTCTCTCATATCTATCTATCTCATATCTATCTATCTCATATTTATCTATTTGTCTCATATCTATCTATCTATCTATCTCATATCTATCTATCTCATATTTATCTATTAGTCTCATATCTATCTATCTATCTCATATTTATCTATTTGTCTCATATCTATCTATCTATCTATCTATGTATCTATCTCATATCTATCCATCTCATATTTATTTATTTGACTTATATCTATCTCTCTATCTATCTATCTCATATCTATCTATCTATCTATCTCCTATCTATCTATCTCGTATTTATCTATTTGTCTCATATCTATCTATCTATCTATCTAATATCTATCTCATATTTATCTATTTGTCTCATATCTATCCATCTATCTATCTCATATCTATCTATTTATCTCATATCTATCTATCTATTTATCTCATATCTATCTATCTATCTATCTATCTATCTATCTCCTATCTATCTATCTATCTCATATCTATCTCATATTTATCTATTTGTCTCATATCTATCTATCTATCTATCTCCTATCTATCCATCTCCTATCTATCTATCTATCTTTCTATCTCATATCTATCTATCTATTTATCTATCTATCTATCTATCAATCTCATATCTATCTATCTATCTAACTCATATCTATCTATCTAAGTATCATCTATCTATCTATCTATCTATCTATTTCATATCTATCTATCTATCCCATATCTATCTATCTATCTATCTATCTATCATCTATCTATCATATATCTATCTATCCATCTCATATCTATATATCTCTCTCTCATATCTATCTATCTCATATCTATCTATCTCATATTTATCTATTAGTCTCATATCTATCTATCTATCTATCTCATATTTATCTATTTGTCTCATATCTATCTATCTATCTCATATCTATCCATCTCATATTTATTTATTTGACTTATATCTATCTCTCTATCTATCTATCTCATATCTATCTATCTCATATCTATCTATCTCGTATTTATCTATTTGTCTCATATCTATCTATCTATCTAATATCTATCTCATATTTATCTATTTGTCTCATATCTATCCATCTATCTATTTATCTCATATCTATCTATCTATCTCCTATCTATCTATCTATCTATCTATCTATCTATCTATCTATCTCATATCTATCTCATATTTATCTATTTGTCTCATACCTATCTATCTATCTATCTCATATCTATCTCCTATCTATCCATCTCCTATCTATCTATCTATCTATCTATCTATCTATCTATCTATCTATTTATCTATCTATCTATCTCATATCTATCTATCTATCTATCTATCTATCTATCTATCTATCTATCTCATATTTATCTATTTGTCTCATATCTATCTATCTATCTCATATCTATCCATCTCATATTTATTTATTTGACTTATATCTATCTCTCTATCTATCTATCTCATATCTATCTATCTCATATCTATCTATCTCATATCTATCTATTTATCTCATATCTATCTATCTATCTATTTATCTCATATCTATCTATCTATCTATTTATCTCATATCTATCTCATATTTATCTATTTGTCTCATACCTATCTATCTATCTATCTCATATCTATCTCCTATCTATCCATCTCCTATCTATCTATCTATCTCATATCTATCTATCTATCTATCTATCTATCTATCTATCTATCTATCTATGTATCTATCTATCCCATATCTATCTATCTATCTATCTCATATCTATCTATCTCATATCTATCTATCTCATATCGATCTCATATTTATCTATTTGTCTCATATCTATCAATCTATCTCATATCTATTTATTTATCTATCTCATATCTATCTATCTATCTATCTCATATCTATCTCATATTTATCTATGTGTCTCATATCTATCTATCTATAATCTATCTATCCCATATCTATCTATCTATCCATCTCATATCTATCTTTCTATCTATTATCTATCTATCTATCTAACTATCATCTATCTATCCATTTCTTCTTATCTATCAATCTATCTATCTCATATCTATCTTTCTATCTCATAACTATTTATCTATCTATCTATCTATCTATCAATCTCATATCTATCTATCTAACTCATATCTATCTATCTATCTATCTATCTATCTAACTATCATCTATCTATCTATCTATTTCATATCTATCTATCCCATATGTATCTATCTATCTATCTATCTATCATCTATCTATCATATATCTATCCATCTCATATCTATATATCTCTCTCTCATATCTATCTATCTCATATCTTTCTATCTCATATTTATCTATTTGTCTCATATCTATCTATCTATCTCATATCTATCTATCTCATATTTATCTATTAGTCTCATATCTATCTATCTATCTCATATTTATCTATTTGTCTCATATCTATCTATCTATCTATCTATCTATGTATCTATCTCATATCTATCCATCTCATATTTATTTATTTGACTTATATCTATCTCTCTATCTATCGATCTCATATCTATCTATCTATCTATCTATCTCATATCTATCTATCTCGTATTTATCTATTTGTCTCATATCTATCTATCTATCTAATATCTATCTCATATTTATCTATTTGTCTCATATCTATCCATCTATCTATCTCATATCTATCTATCTCATATCTATCTATTTATCTCATATCTATCTATCTATCTATCTATCTATCTATCTATCTATCTATCTCATATCTATCTATTTGTCTCATATCTATCTATCTATCTCCTATCTATCCATCTCCTATCTATCTATCTATCTTTCTATCTCATATCTATCTATCTATTTATCTATCTATCTATCTATCTATCAATCTCATATCTATCTATCTAACTCATATCTATCTATCTAAGTATCATCTATCTATCTCTCTATCTATCTATCTCATATCTATCTATCTCATATCTATCTATCTCATATCTATCTATTTATCTCATATCTATCTATCTATCTATTTATCTCATATCTATCTATCTATCTATCTATCTATCTCCTATCTATCTATCTATCTATCTATCTATCTATCTATCTATCTCATATCTATCTCATATTTATCTATTTGTCTCATACCTATCTATCTATCTATCTATCTATCTCATATCTATCTCCTATCTATCCATCTCCTATCTATCTATCTCATATCTATCTATCTATCAATCTATCCCATATCTATCTATCTATCTATCTATCTATCTCATATCTATCTATCTCATATCTATCTATCTCATAT